>NC_041735.1:43456621-43790056 GCF_004115215.2 Ornithorhynchus anatinus
TTTCCTGATCTATAAAATGGGGCTAAAGACTGTGAGCCCCATGTGGGACAGGGACTGTGTCCAACCTGATTACCTAGTACCTAATCCAATGATTAGAACAGTGACTGACACATAGTAAGTGCTTAACAAATACCATAAAAAAACAAAGAGTTACAAAAGACAGCATACCAGGGATAAATGACAAATTATGAGAGGGGCTTTAAAATTTGGAATAAATTATGAGGGAACATTTTATAAGTGGAAGTGTCTCAAGATATACGGAAGTGAATAAAGTCTCTGGTTTTTCTTTATTGAAACCCTCAGCCATGAGCTTCCGTAGTTTGCTCTCATCCCTCCAACTCCCATCTCTCCATCCACCATCTCATCTTTCTCAGCCATCTCTCAAAACAAGATCGTTCTCCCGTTTTGAAAATCCATCCTGATTTGCAGATCCCCTAGAGAGCTGGGAAAACTCCAGGAATCTGGTTTCCTCTTGGGTGCTCCATGGGCTGCCTGCAGTTCTGCTTCTTTTTCCCAGCCTGGGAGAAGGGGATCAGTCAATCAGTTGTATTTTTCAAGTACCTCCTGGGTGTTGAACATTTTACAGGGTTTGGGGGAGTTCAATTCTTTGCCCTCCAGGAATTTATAGTCCAACAGAGGAGACTGACAGATTGCTTACAGAATGAGGAAAGAATTCCCCTCTCCCATGTGGGCCTCTTGAAAAGCCTGGTCGCCTCAACCAGCGGGAGAGTCCCCCCTCACCCATTGACGGACTGGCTATTTATGAAGAGGAGAGAGCAGCATCATAGGAAGAAGCCACCTGATTTCTTTGTCCTTGGACATTTCAAGAAAACCTTAAATTGCAGACTTTTGGCCTGCGGCAGTGTATCGATCAGCAGCTCTGAGAAGTGCAGTAAAGTCATTTTCAGCTGATGTCAAAAACCATCGTGAGGTATCAACATACAGAAGGAAGGATGGTT
The DNA here is from genome assembly GCF_004115215.2 of Ornithorhynchus anatinus. Classification (NCBI taxonomy): domain Eukaryota; kingdom Metazoa; phylum Chordata; class Mammalia; order Monotremata; family Ornithorhynchidae; genus Ornithorhynchus; species Ornithorhynchus anatinus. Next base: position 43,457,581 of record NC_041735.1, read on the forward strand.
TTCCATGTTGGTCTGAAATTGGGTTGGTTACTTTGGCCTCAAAATATGCTCCAATCAGCTTACTTCTGTTTCCTAAATTATACAAATAGCTCAGAGCTTGAGTTTAAAGCATTTATCAATACCAAACTGATGAGAAGCAACCTGGCCTAGTGGAAAGAATATGGGAGTCAGAGGACTGGGTTCTAATCTCTACCCCTTGCCTCCTTTGTGACTTCAGACAAGTCACTTAACTTGACTTTTGACGAGCCACTTAACTTGTCTAAGCCAGACTTTGCTTATTGGGAAAATGAGAATTCAATACTTGTTCTCAGTGATAACTAATAATAGTGATAGTATTTATTTAGTGCTTACTTTGAGTCAATCAATCAATGGCATTTATTAATTCATTCGTATTTATTGAGCTCTTACTGTGTGCAGAGCACTGTACTAAGCACTTGGAAACTACAATTATTTAACGTGTGCAGAGCTAAAGGTTTGGGAGAAAACAGTACAATTGAGTTGGTAGACATGTTCCCTGTACACTCGGAGTTTACACTGTAGAGGGAGGGACCGACATTAATATAAGTAAACTATGACTATGTCCACAAATGCTATGGGACTGAGGCTGCTTAAAGGTTACAGATCCAAGTGCGTAGGCGATGGTGAGGGGTGGATCGAGGAAAAGAGGGCTGAATCCAGGGAGGCCTTTTGGAGATGTGATTTTAATAAGGCCCTGAAGGTAGGGAGAGTGGTGGTCTGGCATACATGGCGGGCAAGGAAGTTGCAGTTCAGGAGGAAGAGATGGGTAAGGGGTTAGTGGTGAGATAGACAAGATCGAGACACAGTGAGTAAGTTATAGCGTTAGAGGAACGGAGTGCTCGGACTGGGCTGAAGTAGGAGATCAGATTGGAAGGGGCAAGGTGATTGAGCGCTTTGAAGCCAATGATTAGGAGCTTCTGTTTGACGCAGAGGTAGAGGGCCAACTAAGCACTGGGTTGATACAAGGTAATCAGGTCGGACACAGCCCCTGTCCCTCACCAGGCTCACAGCATAACCGGAGCAGCAGGTATTGAATTCCCATTTTGCAAATGAGGAAAGTAAGGCACCAAGAAGTTAAGTGATTTGCCCAAAGTCACACAGCTGGCAAAGGGCAGAGTTGGGATTTAAACCCGGTCCCTTGACTCACAGATGCTCTTTCTGTGCCGCGCCCCCAACTTCTTAGTCTGCGAGTCTCGTGTAGGAAGGGGACTGGGTCTGACTCGATTATGTTGCATCTACCTTAATGCTTAATTTATTCAATTGTATTTATCGAGCGCTTACTGCGTGAAGTACACTGTACTTGGAGTGCTTGGTAAATAGTAAGCAGTTGACAAATATCACAATTATTGTTAATTTGGGTATGTTTATACTGGACAGGATTTGAAGGAGGGTAAGGCAACCTCACAACAGTTCTGTCAGAATACGTTTCCGCAATGTAGTTTGTCTAGAAAGTGATGTCGGAATTAGAGAATGTTCATTGGACAAAGCGAAGCCTGGGTGGAATCAAAGCGATCCAGTATTGAGAGAAATAATCTATGCACATGCTGTGTTTGTGCTCGTGTGTGCTACCAACACAGAAAGTACTACAACTAGAGTTTCTCTTTAATGCTGAGTTCTGCAAGAAGCATAGGAGACTTGGGTGTTTGGTATGTAGCAGCATCACAATCACCTTAAAAGCTGAATCTCATTTATGGAGAAAATATGAATAACATTCAAATGTATGTTAATAAGGCTGTGTCCTTGAAACCAGAGGCACACAAAAATCAAAAATAGAAACTCTGAATTTAGAACGTTGGGGCGGTGGAGAGCGTTGGAGCAGGATGGCCCTCGTGGGGTGTGAGGAGTCTGAGTTTGGCCTGTTATTTAATTGTTTTTGCTGAATGTTCCCCCTTAGGCCTATCCCTCTTTTGCTGTCATCAAACCCTCCCACTGGGGGTCCGGAAGGCCGGGGTCAGTGTCAGAATGGTCATCTTTGTACCTTCTTCCATGTGCCCAAAATCACTGAACAAATACCATCAGTAACACTAATCATTTTCCTCAGCGGACTCTGGCGGGACAACCCGGTTACTCTAAATGAATATATCTTTAGATGCCTAAGCAACTAGGCGAATTATATCAATTTGAAAACACTTCCTTTCTGCACCTGTTTTTCCCGCTTAATCCCGCAGCCCCGTTTTCTCAAAATTATCATTTCGATGTTTAAAAAAAAACCAACCTAATATGGGGCTCCAAACAGAGGGACAGAGATGAGAAGGCAATGCATTGTTCCAAGAGACAAAAGTCAAGTATTTCAGAGTGCAAGAGCCTCTGTGAGCACTTGATAATGTGGATGTGGGCCAGCTGTGAATTTTGTCAGCTCACTGTGGGCAGGTGATTTGTCAGTGGTGTTGTGTTGTATTCTCCCAGGAGCTCAGTACAGTTCTCTGCACACCGTAAGTGTTCAATAAGTCCGATCGATGGATCGATGGAAGGGTGAATTTGCATTCTCCGAAACCTAAGCGCAGAACATCCTTGCACACTCGCAAAAGGTGCATATTGGTGTTTTCGTTGAACTGGAAAGGCTACATAAACAAGAGATTGGCGTGCAAATTAAATATTCAGTCGCTCATATCAATAAAAATATTTTTGATTGCCTGAGATTTACTTTTCCGTTAAAAGTTATGCAAGCGCATGGGGATTTTTCCTTCTAGACCACATACGTGTTACCTTCAACGGGTTGTTGTTTAAAAGGCTAGCTGCCATCTACGTAATTTTGTGAAATACTGCTGAAGTGGCCGAGGTCTATTTTCGCTCCTGCTGACTTTCCGAAAGAGCTCAAATAATTTTCATCAGCGTTTCTAAAAAGTCACCCTTAGGTAACAGGTTCGGCCGAATGACTCTTTCCAAAAAAAAAAAAAAGCACACCACAGATTAAAAAAATAATAATACGTACCATGAGTTAAAAAAATGCGCACCATAGATTTAAAAAAATACGTACCGTGGGTTAAAAAAAATGCGCACCACGGATTTTTAAAAAATGATACGTACCATGGATGTAAATAATTAGCACCATAGATTAAAAAAAATACGTATGATGGGTTAAAAAATGCGCACTATAGATTTAAAAAAAGTACCATGCGTTAAAAAAATGCGCACCATAGATTATTTTAAAAATACGTACCATGGGTTAAAAAAAATGCGCACCATAAATTTTTTTAAAAATACGTATCATGGGTTAAAAAGATACGCACCATAGTTTTTATTTTAAAAAAATACGTATCATGGGTGAAAAAAATGCGCACCACGGATTTAAAAAAAATAATAATACGTATCATGGGTGAAAAAATGCGCACCCTAGATTTAAAAATAAAAAACAATAGTAATACGTACCATAGGTGGAAAAATATACGCACCATATATTTTAAAAAAGTACCACGGGTGAAAAAAACGCGCACCCTAGATTTAAAAAAAACAACAACACGTACCATGGGTGGAAAAAAATCCCCACCCGATATTTAAAAAAAAATCATAATGCGTACTATAGGTGAAAAAATGCGCACCCTAGATTTTAAAGAAATAATAATACGTACCATGGGTGAAAAAATGCGCACCCTAGATTTTTTAAAAATAGTAATACGCACCATGGGTGAAAAAATACGCACCCTAGATTTTTTTTAAAAATGCGCACCCTTCAATTTTTAAAAATAGTAATACGTACCATGGGTAAAAAAATGCCCATCCTAGATTTTTAAAAAGTAGCAATACGTATCGTGGGTGAAAACAATGCGTAGCCTAGCTTAAAAAAAAAAAATAACAGGTACCATGGGTGAAAACATGCGCACCCTAGATTTAAAAAAATAATACGTCCCATGGGTGAAAAAATACGCACCCTAGATTAAGAAATAATAATACGTCCCATGGGTGAGAAAATGCCCATCCTAGATTTAAAAAAAGTAGCAATAGGTACCGTGGGTGAAAATAATGCGCACCCTAGATTTAAAAAAATAATAATACGTACCATGAGTGAAAAAATCCGCACCCTAGATTAAGAAATAATAATAATACGTCCCATGGGTGAGAAAATGCCCATCCTAGATTTAAAAGAAGTAGCAATACGTACCGTGGGTGAAAATGATGCGCACCCTAGATTTAAAAAAATAATACCTACCATGGGTGAAAACATGCACCCTAGATTTTTTTTAAAAAATACATCCCACGGGTGAAAAAATACGCACCCTAGATTAAGAAATAATAATAATACGTCCCATGGGTGAGAAAATGCCCATCCTAGATTTAAAGAAAGTAGCAAAAGGTACCGTGGGTGAAAATAATGCGCACCTTAGATTTAAAAAAATAATAATAAATACCATGGGTGAAAACATCTAGATTAAAAAAAAATACGTACCGTGGGTGAAAACACGCTCACCCTATTTTTTAAAAAGATAATAATACATCCCATGGGTGAAAACATGCGCACCCTAGACTTTAAAAAAAAAATACGTCCTACGGGTGAAAAAATACGCACCCTGGATTAAAAAAAAAATACGTATCACGGGTGAGGAAAATGCCCATCCTAGATTTAAAAAAAGTAGCGATACGTACGGTGGGTGAAAATAACGCGCACCCTAGATTAATAAAAATAATACGTACCGTGGGAGAAAACAGGCGCAGCCTGGATTTAAAAAAAAATACGTACCGTGGGAGAAAACAGGCGCAGCCTAGATGAAAAAGAAATAGTAATACGTCCCGTGGGGGATAAAATGCGCACCCTAGATTAATAAAAATAATACGTACCGTGGGAGAAAACAGGCGCAGCCTGGATGAAAAAAAAATACGTACCGTGGGAGAAAACAGGCGCAGCCTAGATAAAAAAAATACGTACCGGTGGGTGAAAACAGGCGCAGCCTAGATGAAAAAGAAATAGTAATACTTCCCGTGGGGGATAAAATGCGCACCCTAGATTAATAAAAATAATACGTACCGTGGGAGAAAACAGGCGCAGCCTGGATTTAAAAAAAAATACGTACCGTGGGAGAAAACAGGCGCAGCCTAGATGAAAAAGAAATAGTAATACGTCCCGCGGGGGATAAAATGCGCACCCTAGATTAAAAAAAAATAAAATACGTAGCACGGGTGGAAAAAACCCGGCGAGATGAAAAAGGCAATGAGGAGGCCCCGGGGGTGGAGCAGAAGAAGGGGAGGGGGAAGGGGGGCGGGACCAAGGGGCGGCGGGGGCAGGACCGGCCGGGCCGGGGCGGGGCAGGGCAGGACCGCGCCGCGCCGCGAGGGGGCGCGCAGGTGCCTCCGCAGCCGCCCCGCCTCCCGCTCGCCCCCTGGCGGAGACGCCGCCCGGCACCCCCCCCCCTCCCTCCCGCCGCCGCCGCCTCCCCGGCCAAAAAGGACCGGCCGCCGAGCGGCCCCGCACCCGGGCGTCCCGCACCCGTCCGCATGAAGCCCCGCACCCGCGGAGCAGCCCGAGCGACGTAGAGGCGGCCCCCGCTGCACAAGGGCCGGGCTCCCGCCGGCCCCTCCCTCCGGAGGGCGCAGCCGCCGCCGGCCCGGGAGGAGGAGGAGGAGCGGGGAGCTGCGGGAGGCACGGGAGCGGCCTCCTCCTGCTGCTCCTGCCCCTCCCGTGGTGCGGGGCGGCATGGCCGAGCCTGGCGGGGCCGGCCCCGGGGCTCCCCCGAGCTCCCCGGCCGCGGGGGGCTCGTCCTCCTCCTCCTCCTCCTCCTCCTCCGCCGCCCCGGAGGGCCCGGGAGGCGGGGCCGGCTCGGCCCGCATCGCCGCCAAGAAGGCGCAGCTCCGCTCCGCGCCCCGGCCCAAGAAGCTGCAGAAACTCGGCGTCTACTCCGCCTGCAAGGTAGGACCTCCGTCCGGGACGAGGGGACGGAAGGCCCGGGGGGGGGAAGGAGGTGCGAGGGGCCGAGGGGGGTCGGGGGGGCCTGCAGGAGGGCGTCTGCGTGCTGCAGCCGTGTCTCCCTACGTGCATGGAGCCCTGCAGGCCTGTGTGGACGCCTGTGCATACCTGTCTGTAGCACTGTTTGCTTGTATGCATGTGGCTAGGCGTGCATGGATGCGTGTATGTGTCTGTGCCTACCTGCGTGCGTGCACATCTGCAGGCATGCACGCACATAAGCGTCTGTGCCTACCTGCGTGCCTGCATAGCTGCCTGTCTGCGTCTCGGCCTACCTGCGTGCATGCATAGCTGCATGCCTGCGTGCGTGCATGGCTGCGTCTATGCCTGCTTGCGTGTATGCGCGTGTGCCTGCTTGCATGTATGCATTGCGTGCACGTATGCGTCGGTGCACACCTGCGTGCATGCGTGTGTGCCTACCTGCATGTATGTATGCGTGCCTGCATGCGTCTGTGCACACCTGCGGGTATGTATGCGTCCATGTGTGCGCGCGTGTGTGTGTGTGTGTCCGTGCAGGCGTGTATGTATGCGTGTGTCCGTACCTGCACGTATGTATGTGTGTGTGTGTGTAGACGCCTGTGCGTACCTGCATGTCTGTATGCGTGCATGTATGTATGCATCCACCTCATCCAAGGGGAAAGGAAGAACTGCCCCTACCCTGACCTCCCCCTCTTTAAAGTGGACATGCAAAATATCTATTTTCCGTCTGGTAGTTATTTATTAGCCGATCGGTTTCGTTAAACGAGGTGTACGTCCCCCGGATTCTCTGTCGATCGTGACGATGTGGTCCTGTTTTCGTTTCGTTCTGTTATCTGCCCGGGTGTCTCTCTCTCTCTCTCTCTCCCCGTTGCCGAATTGGACCTTCCAAGCGGTCGGTACGGTGCTCAGCACACAGTCAACGCTCAGTAAATACGACTGAAATGAAGTGGGCCGGCCCGGGGGGGCGGGGACCCGAGGAGGGAGGTAGGTGATGACCTCCCCCCCCTCCCCCCCCCAGGTGGAGGAACTCCAGTTTTCCCGCTGAGGATGATAGCATTCGACGGTGGTATTTGCTGAGCGCCCACTTGGGCCCAGGCCCTGCACTGAGCGCTTGGGATGCGGACAAGGAGACGGAGTGGGACCCGGCCCCCTCCCCCCCCGTGGGGCTCAGGGTCTCCCTCCCCGTCTTAGGGCCAAGGAGTGGAGTGTCCTGCCCCGAGGTCACACGGCGGACAGGTGGCGGAGGCGGGATTAGAACCCAGGACCCTTTGGAGCGAGGGGGGCCCAGCTGCCCGGCCGCGCCCCGTCTGGGGTGGCGGATTTGGGGACGGATGGGTCCCCCTTTCCGGCGAGCCCCCGCCGCCCCCTCCTCCCCCGCCTCCTCCTCCCCCCGGCCGCCCTCCGGCTCGTCGACGTCGGCGGCCCCCGCCGCCCGTCCCGAGCGGGGGGAGGGGAGGAGGGGAGACCTGTCGGGGGACCGTCCGCGGCGACTGACCCCGTCCGTCCCCCCTCTGTCCGTCCATCTGTCCCCCCGGTCCCCGTCCAGCCATCCCCCGTCCTTCCCCTCGTTGTCCGTCCATTTTTTCCCCCTGACCCCGTCCGTCCCCCTGCTGTCCGTCCGTCTGTCCCCCCCTCCACCGTCCATCCATCCCCCCTCTGTCCGTCCATCTGTCTCCCCAGCCCCCGTCCTTTCCCCCTCTGTCCATCCTTTCCCCCCCCCCCCCCGACTTCCGTCCGTCCCCACACCGTCCATCCATCTGTCCCCCCAGCCCCTGTCCGTCCATCCCCTTTCCTTCCCCCAGCTGTCCGTCCATTTTTTCCCCCTGACTCCCATCCGTCCCCCCGCTGTCCGTCCATCTGTCCCTCCCAACCCCCTCGGTCCGTCCCCCGTCCTTCCCCCCACTGTCCATCCCCCCGCTGTCCGTCCGTCCCTCCCGGCGGCTCCGGCCCTTGTTTTGACAGAATGACAGCTTAGAGGAGGCGGGGACTCCGGGCTCCTTGCTTCTGTGGCTTCTGGCGGAACAGGAAAAAAAAAAAAGCCAAATCTCCATCCCCCCACCATGGTTGCACCAGCCCCTCGCCCATCCAGTCACAACAGTTTATTGAGCACTCACCGCGTGCGGAGCACTGTACTGAGCTCTTGGGGGAGCGGCCACCGCTACAACGGACGGACGCCTCCCCTGGTCCCTCCCAGGAGCTCACGGGGCAGGGCCTCCAGGACCGATCATCCTCGGCCGAAGGCCCCGGGCTGGGCCGCGGTTTTGGTGACGGGCCGGCCGGCCTTGAGCTTTCAGAACCGCAGAGCAGAAACCCCAGAAATGCCACTTGAGAAGCTGCGCGGCCCCGTGGGTCGAGCGTCGGCCTGGGAGGCAGAAGGACCTGGGTCTGGTTCAGTCCCCGCCGCTTGTCTGCTGTGTGACCTTGGACGAGTCACTTCACTTCCCCGCGCCTCGGTTACTTCAACTCTAAAATGGGGAGGGCCTCGGTTACTTCAGCTCTAAAATGGGGATTAAGACTGGGATCCCCATGGTGGGACACGGCCTGTGTCCAACCTGATTACCTTATATCTTCCCCAGCGCTTAGAACAGCGCCTGGCACACAGTAAGCCCTTAATAAATCCCATAAAAATGCACTTGATAAGGGGTTCCCGCTATTGCCCTTAAATACTATTTAAGTTTTAATGTTGGCAGTACTAAGTGCATGGTAGTTCCAGTATATCCCCGAAGAAAACGAGCAAATAGGTTAGGAATTATACACGTGGAGCGGAAAGAAAGGATCCTAGAAGGCACATGGTTTTTAAAAACTACATAAAAGTGAATAGGAAATTAAATCTATATACAAGAAATGACCTCCGTAATCTAGCCTTAGCACTTCTTGAGTTATTGACTGTGCACGGTTTAATGAGTGTTAAGATGGGCCCTTTCTTTGGAAACTACCCAACAAGCTTGCACGCCGTCTTAGTTTTCCGCCACTGCTTTTACGTGCCGTACATTCACCGCAGCTACTCCTCCGGGGCTGCTAGCTGTAACTCCCGTTCTATTGCTTGAGTACCTAGGACTCCTAGAAATTGCCCTGAAATGGAAATAATTTCAGTAGTTTCTTATCTTCAAAGTGCTGAATACTTTATTGCTTTTGTTCGGTTTTTCTTTTGTCAGTTTTACATCATCGGCTTTTGGAAACAAGTGAAATCAGTGTGGTATAATAAACACAAGGAAAAGTAGAAATTTCCTTTTCTGTGGCATGCCTAAAGAAATGTGCGCATCCCCAAGCACATTCGACATGGCTTGGCTTTTTCTCTAAGACATTCGTTCCCTCCTCTAGTGTGTTCCTGCTGGCAAAGGACAGAAGGGAGTGGATTAAAATCTTTCCTTCATAAGGCTTGGAGGAGAGAAAAGAGGGAGAGGGACTGAAAATGATGAGGCAGCCTGTGAAGGACATTTCAAAGAGAAACGGAGCTCTCGGAGAGCACTAGACTAGGGAACGGGCCAGGGTGGCCCTCTTCCTGTCTCAGAAGCAAAGCAAAACCTGTGGAATTGTTCTTTAGTGTGAAGATAATGCCGCTGCTGACGGTGAGATGGAGATTGCCTCCATCATCGTGTCATTTCTTGCTCACTGTCGGCTCACTGCATCTATAAAAATAGAGTAATGCGCCTTTCTGGCCCTTTGTACTTTTCGTGTTGCTGCTTGTGTTTTTCTTTCTTTTACTTTTCGTTTTTGATTTTCCTAAATGGGCGAGGGCATTGTGGTGACTGCTGCTGTTGTGGTCTCGGAAACAGCCTGTGTTCTGTGACCGCAGCCTTCACCCTTTCTTCCTAACAGCACCTTCCACTGTGTGCTGCTGACTACAGGGGAGCTTTGTGCAAGACTGTGGATGCTTCAGGGAGAGCCATCACCCCTGCTATGAAAATGACAGCAAGCGCATACCCCCCTTCCCTTCTTGGTGACTACTTTCTGCTTAAAGCAAATACTCCTGGCCATTGGCTTCCCAGGCACTCCATCAACTCCGTCCTTATCCACCCAGTTCTCCCACGACCATCCTAGCTTGCACTCTGCATTCCCCTCAAGCTGACCTACTCATCATGCCTCATTCTCTTCTCTTCCGCCTCTCATCCCTTGCGCTCGACCTTCCTCTTACCTGCTGAAAGTTCATCCCCTTTCAAATCCACCACGCCTTAGCCCTCCCCATCTTCGGAGCCTTTCTGAAATCACATTCCCTCCAGGACGCTTTTGCCAACTGATTTTTCTTGTCCCTCGTTCGTATCTCCGAACGACTTCGGCGTTTCTGGATCCGCTATGAAATTATGCACTCCCATTCACCTGGGACACTTAAGCATTTCTTCATCTACATATCCACTTTTCTTCTTTTTGTAAATTGCTTTGTTTCCGTCTCCACCATCCCCGCTCTGCCCCCTGACTGAGCTCTTAGAGGGTAGGGGACTGGATCTTATAGTCCATTTAACTACCTTAAAATCTAACCGAAGCCCTCGTGAAAACCCCAGTGGAGAACTCAAGAAAAGAAGGTTTGGGGCCCAAATTAAAAGCCCCTCTGATTCACTTCATTAGGTAAGCCCGGACCCACTCTTGGGAGGGGATTGCTGTACTTTGTCTACGGTAAACCTGGCTCCTGAAACGATCCAGATCACACCTGTTGGAAAGTCATTAAGAATATGTGACTATTAGAGAAGTCCTCAATCGAGTGAAAATAAAAATGCCTCTATTATGTCTGCATTAGCAAGGTTTCCTTTTTCATTGCATTAAGTGCAGGCTGATATTGGGCATTGGTTTTGCTCATTTCCCATTACCTCCTGCCCCACTGTCCCCTGAACAAGTGTGGCCTTCCCCTTGTAAACCGTAAGCTCCTTCTGGGCAGGGTTCGTGTCCAGCAACTCTGTTGTATTATACTTTCCCAGGTACTTGTTCAATAAAATCCATTGAGGATGATGACTCCCGGGGTCCCGGTGCAGCCAGGGGCGGGAAGAGGTGGCGAATGCAAGGTTTTCAGGACCCTGGATATCCATTCGGGCCGATTTAGGGTCAGTCAGGAAGCCCACCTCCTAGCAACGTTGTCCTGGAAGGGAATCCGAGTTGTTTACGTCTTGCTGAAGTACGATGACAGATGTGAGGTCCAGAGCCAGCTCTGCTGCCAGTCGTCTTCAAGGGACTCGGCAAATGGCAGCATCACCATCCAGAAAGGCCTGGTTTTTACATGGAATCATCCTGGCTAGACACAGTAAACACACCACTGAGGCAAACAGTACTAGACTGTGGAAAATACCAATTACCAATCCCCCTTTCATTGGGTTGCAAAGGAGGCTGGAACCACAGTAGTCATTAAATAGCAGGTGGGATCTGCTCAGACTCTTTGCAAAGCTGTCACACCTTTCATTCCTTGTTTGCATAATCTGAAATTATTAAATGCTGAAATTTTTAGATTAAAGAGAACACATTATCAGGGCATTGTAATTGGGGTGTGTTTATTTCTGGAAAGGGATACTTTTATTAAGAACAATGATAATAAAAACTAATGGTGTATTTAAGCGCCTACCCTGGGCCAAGCACTCTACTGGGCACTGGGGTAGATATACAATAGGCAGTTGAGACACAGTCCTTGTCTTACATGGAGCTGACAGTCTAAGTAGAAGGGTGAACAGGTACTGAATGCCCATTTTGCAGTTGAAGAAATTTAGGTACAGAAGTTTTTCTTGTTTTTGTTTTTTTAATGGTATCTGTTAAACCCTTACTGTGGACCAGGAACTGTACTAAGCGCTAAAGTAGATACAAGCTAATCAGGTGGGACACGGTCCCTGTCCCAAATGGGGCTCGCCGTCTCAATTCCCCGTTTTACAGATGAAGTGACGGAGGCACATGGTAGATAAGGGACTTGTCTAAGGTCACGCAGCAGATGAGTGGCAGAGCCAGAATTAGAAGCCAGGTTCTCTGACTCCCAACCCACTAGGGAGTCTCTTTCTACTAGGCCACACTTCTTCTCTAGTGAGATACTTATACCTGATGAAAATGTTCTAGAACTGGAGCAAAGCAACTAGCTGTGGTAACCAGTCATATCCTTAGTGCCTCTGGGTGTTTTTACCGCCCCGTGGTAGGGCCGTAGCTACTTTCTTGGCAGGTGCGTGTAGAGAAGCGTGATCCTCTGTAGAGAAGCGTGATCCTCTGTGTTGTGAGTTTCCCTGCGAGAGTGACAATTTCCCTGTCCCATCTGGGAGAGTCACGACGGAAGCACAGAGCCTGGTTCATTTCAAGACAGTTGAGCCACGCTGGTGAACCTTGGTGTAAGGTATGAGAACGGCCATGTCACTTTGTCAGTTCTCTCAAGTGCTTAGTCCAGTGCTCTGCACACAGTAAATAATAAATAGCCCTGATTTAAGTGCTCAATAAATAGCCCTGATTGATGGAGCCTCCTGTAACGTGGGTGCTACGTTCTCGTTGCACCTCATGTTAAGGAAAACTTACGTTGTACTTCCATCTTGGTCGAAGCCATGTTCGTGCCCAGAGTCATTTCTTCCGATAGCACACTGCATTCTATTCAGAGAGGCGAGAATTGTGAGAGGCGGTTCCCTAATTCGCCAGCAACACACAGAGAAAATGAGGGTTATGGGAGAACTGACTAGTTGCATTTGTTTTCTTAGAGCAGTTAAATGTTAATTGCTTTGTAAAATATTTTGGGATTTAAGAAATGAATACACAGTGCCTCCGTTGGAAAACAACATAACAAAAAACTCTCCCAAGTGGAGTTGTTTCCAGGTAAAGCAGCAAAAAAAAAAACCCCAAACCAAAAACAGAAAAGTAATTAATTTGCAAGGAACAATGAAACTGTGTTAGGGAAAACTGCTCCATCAGTTCAGCACTTCAAATGCATGGAACTCTTCACCTCTAAAATCCCAAGATTGAAATGTAGATGTTTTGGGAACTGAGGAGGTATTTTAGTAGGGGCCTGTGCATCAGTCATGTCATAACAGTAAAACACACTGGAGATATAGTCCCGAGTGAATGCTATACTATACTATATGTCTACTTACTTGGACTAGAACCATTATGGTCCAACTTACCATTATGGTCCAACTTGCCTTGTGATGCAAGGAAAGGGCTTCATGGACCAAGGTGAATCATGCGGGTAGATTTGAAGGGTGGAATGGAGGTACCTAGGATAGTCTGTTCGCTGCTCTCCGGCTTACCGCTTCCCGTCCTCTCCACTCTCCTGTATCTCTTCAGCTCCTCTGCCTCTGGCCTACCCAGAGTGAAGCAGATTCTGATAGTGCGATCTGTAATGGAAAGGGGAAGGTGGGTCAGACAGAAACATCAGTCCAACTACAGTCATTTGGCAATTACAGGTCATTAGTGTTCACCAGTAACTGCTTTTCCAGTCGTCATGGTAAGTCAATAAACACTCTTGTTTTTAACCCCATAGCTGTTATTAAATTCCAGGTTTCTGTTCACATCAAGCCTGGAGCAATGAATAGTAGGATCAGCTACCTTCCCAAATGTCCTGAAGTGGTGGTAACACCTTGAGTTGCTGGACATTTGTCACAGATGCAAATGAAAATTCCCTGTGACTCTTTAGACAGTAGAGCCAATGTAGTTGTTATCTGAAACGTCAGACCATTGCTGCGTCAGGCTATGGCAACCACCACCCATGGCAAACTGGGGGAGAATCCATTAGTGGCATATGCTTGCCTCCTGTGGAAAAATCAATCAATCAAATGATGGTATTTATTGAGCACATACTGTGTGCGGAGACCTGTACAGAGCTCTTGAGAAAGTACTATACAAGAGGGTTGGTAGACATGTTCCCCATCCACAACGAGCTTGGAGTATAGAGGGGAAATGCGTTGTCTTTCAGCAGCTTCTGTTTTTCTGTATGCTTCCTGATCCTAAACTGAATCATAAATGACTTTTTGACATTTTTGATATTGCTTTGATATGTCTTAATGGATTAAAGGATTACAGTGCAGAGCACTGTACTAAGCTCTTGCAAGAGTACAATAAAACAGAGTGGGTAGACTCGTTCCCTGCCCACGATGAGCTCATATTGTAGAGGGGGAGACAGACATTAATAGAAATAGATAATTTATAGCGTCTCATTTATAGATATGTATATGAGTGTCGTGGGGTTGAGGGTGGGGCGAATATCAAATACTGAAGTCGCGGATCCAAGTGCATAGACGGAGCAGAAGGGAGAAGGAGCTGGGAGAAAGAGGGCTTAATCAGGGAAGGCCTCTTGGAGGAGATGTGACCTTAACGAATCTTCCATTCCTTCCAGTCGGATTAACTTCAATATACACCTCACCCTCGTTACCTCCATCTTGTTGCTTCCACAGCCCGGAAAAGCCTTTCTATCTTCTGCTAAATGGCTTCTTTTTCTTCCCTTAAAACATAGTTCAGATCACACCTCCAGTTGCAAAACTCAGTCTGGACTCACTACTATCGAAAACCTATGCAGCCATTTCTTCCAAAACACATGCATTTTGTATGCATTTTGGATAGAGTGGTTTTAGGAATTAGGGGACAGTCTTCCGTTAATGAGTGTGTATCCGAATAGAATACGATGCGGTGTTGGAAAAAACGGTTGTGTGCATGCCCACGGAACTGGTTACGGCACATACATACTATAGTGCCACGTTTCCTGAATAGAGCGGCGTCTGTCAGGAGAACCCTCGTGTTATAGGAAAACTGCGTATGTATAGTATCCCATGCATGTAGATGCATTTTTCGTCCATTTTTTTTCTCTTCCCATACCCTTTTTCCCTTTTTCCTCTCCCATGATAGCAAAATTTTTACAGCAAGAGCTGGGTAGCCCCTCTCAGTGCATACACCTTAGGTGCTCCATTCAGTAAATATCGATGACATGATGATGCCTAGATCAGTGAATAAGTATTCAAAAGGAAAAAGCCACCCTTTGGGGTTCCACGAAGTCACTCAAAAATCCACGCCTTGAAAACAAGTCTTTTGAAATTTTGGCCAACCAAGTTCCTTTAGGCCAAGTTGAAGGCCTTCTAAGTTATTAGGAATTCATTTCTCATGGAAATGGATTTGGTCCCCATTTTCATTCACTTGCTTTTATTTTTCTGAAATTAAATGTTAGTAATTAATGTTAGCGTGGCTCCGTGGAAAGAGCACGGGCTTTGGAGTCAGAGGTCATGGGTTCAAATTCTGGCTCAGCCGCTTGTCAGCTGTGTGACTTTAGCTAAGTCACTTCACTTCTCTGTGCCTCAGTTCCCTCATCTGTAAAATGGGGATGAAGACTGTGAGCCCCCCGTGGGACAACCCGATCACCTTGTATCCTCCCCAGGGCTTAGAACAGTTAAGCTCTTAACAAATGCCATCATTATTATTAGCAGCGTGGCTCAGTGGAAAGAGCACGGGCTTTGGAGTCAGAGGTCATGGGTTTGAATCCCGGCTCCGCCACTTGTCAGCTGCGTGACTGTGGGCAAGTCACTTCACTCCTCTGTGCCTCAGTTCCCTCATCTGTAAAATGGGGATGAAGACTGTGAGCCCCACGTGGGACAACCTGATTCCCTTGTGTCTACCCCAGCGCTTAGAACAGTGCTCTGCACATAGTAAGCGTTTAACAAATACCAACATCATTATTATTATAATGCTCATAGCAGGCTCACGGACTTGACTTTTCTCCATTGTACACATTAGATAGTTCTAGGCTTACCAAAGAGAATTCATAGTAACCGGCATCTTTTTTTGTGGTATTTGCTGAGGGCTTACTTGGCACATAGTAAGCACTTAACAAATACTATCATTGATGTCATTATTATTATGTGCCAGGTACTGTACTAAATGCAGGGGTAGATACAAATTAATCAAGTTAGACGCAGTCCCTGTCCCACATAAGGTCCTGAGAGTCAGAAGTTCGTGAGTTCTAATTCTGCCTCTGTCACTTGTCTGCTCTGTGAACTTGGGCATGTTATTTCACTTCCCTGGGTCTCAGTTTCCTGAACTGTAAAATGGAGATTGAGGCTGAGCCCCACGTGGGACAGGGACTGTGTCCAACCCGATTTGCTTGTATCCACCCCAGCATTTACTATAGTGCCTGGCACATAGTAAGCACTTAACAAATGCCACAATTATTATTATTATTATTATTATAAGGCTCACAATCTGAATCCTCATTTTACAGATAAGGTAACTCAGGCACAGAGAAGTTAAGAGGCTTGCCTAAGGTCACACAGCAGACAAGTGGCAGAGCTGGGGTTAGAACCCAAGTCCCTCTGACTTCCAGGCCCTTGCTCTATCTGCTATACCATGCCGCTTGTCCTCATACACTTAAGTGAGTAGGCTAGAATTAGAGAAACTCCCTTGGTATTGTTGACAGACAAAGCTGACAGAGGGTACTGAATAGTGGTCTGTATTTCATCAGCTGTACTTGTTTCATGCTTTTTCCCTTCCATCGATTTAAACTATCTGGCTAATAGAGCATTTTTCTCCTCTTTTGTTCTTCTTTTTGCAGAACTAAAATCTTCTAACTGAAGAGGCTCCTATTTTTATTTTTTATTTTACTTTTAAACTGGTATTTAGAACTTGGTGTGTCAGGCAAAAGCCAAATCACTCCATCCTCCCTCTACTGTGCATAAGGAGTCCACTTGAGTTCCCTGATGAGATTGGCAGAGAAAACATAAGCGTAAAATTTAGGAGGAATAATAATAATGAGGGTATTTGTTAAGCGTGCACTATGTGCCAGGCACTGTACGAAGTGCGGAATAATTGTGGCATTTGTTAAGCATTTACTATGTGTCGGGCACTGTAGTAAGCACTGGGGTGGATACAAGCAAATCAGGTTGGACGCAGTCCCTGTCTCACGTGGGGCTCACAGTCTCAAGCCCCGTTTTACAGATAAGGTAATTGAGGCCCAGGGAAAGTGAAGCGACTTGCTCAAGGTCACACACCAGACAAGTTGCAGAGTGAGGATTAGAACTCATGGCACTCTGGCTCCCAGGCCCGTGCTCTATCCACTGCGCCTTGCTGCTTCTCGTAAAACATAGTAAATTCACAGACCATCTGTAAAAATGACCTAAAATTGGTCTCCGTAAAAACTGTAAAATGGTTTCAGTGCCACAGATGCAGGTGGCTACCGCGCCGGGATGATGGCAGGAGGAATCGTGTCCTCGCTGCCCCGTGGCCCTGCGGCTTTCCTGCTGCACAGGTGCCTGGGGTGGTGCAAGGGAGTGTGTTGTGTGGGATGCAAGCAGTGGAAGGCAGGGAGGTGCATGCTGGAGACATTTTAAAGAGTGGAAGAGTGTGGTGGGGATGGGGAGTATCGGGAGGGAGAGGCAAGGGAAGGCTTTCTTGGCAGGCAGATCCACAAGCATTGACAAAAATTCACTTCATCAAGAAGTGATTTTCGCCATGCCCTCATGGAACCCCCTGCTTTGGCACCAAAAGTGAGGCGTATCCCTGGAATTGGTTTCCCTGCCCTCAAGGAGTTTACATACTCATGCTTGCCCATGTATCTTAATATCTTAGGTAGTTTGCTTTGAGTTTGAATCCTGCCTTTATTTCAGAGCTAAGTTATTTGAACCAGCTGCTTTTAGAAAGACTGATGGATAACCATATTTATTGAGTGCTTACTGTCTGCAGGGCACTGAACTAAGCGCTTGGGAGAGTACAAACAACAATTATAACAGACACATTCCCTGCCCACAACCATGAAATTTTAATGCAGCTAGTTACTTGAGGTTTCTTCTGTGCCATTTAAAAAGTTGGGTTATTGCATGGATAGAATCAATGAGGAAGTGAAGACTTTTTTTCCTAAGAGGATTTTCAGGCCCCATTTATAGATTTGTTTCTATAGATTTACCAAAGTGTGGATGAGAGAAACAGATCCAATATTTACCGATGGTTCTTTCTCGGATCATCTCTCTTTCTCATAGACATAATAGTCTCCTAAAACATTTTCGTCATCTGGGTCTCCACTGCCAGCATCTCTCAGACTTCTGTTTCCTTTTCCTAGGAGATTAATCTAGGAATTTCCAGTCTGACCTTTTTCACCTCCTTATTCCAAACCTCTTTAACTGCTTATTCTTTAATCTCTGGCTTCCAGATTGCAATCACTTTGTTCAGCGTTTACCTGTGATAGGTCTCTCGTCAACCCTACTAAGTTTTTACATTCTGACTGTCCCTTTTCCTGGACCTTGTGAATCAATCAATCAGTGGCACTTATGTGTGCAGAGCATTATACACAGTGCTTGAGACAATTCAAAACAATCTAGTTGGTAGACAAGCCCTGTCCAGAATGAGTCCTGACCCCATTGTGATTAAGCACTATTCCTCATCGTGGTTGAAATAGACCGGTGCCTTGCTTTTTCCTTTCCTTGTTCATTTTAGCCTAAACTTCTCATTTTTTAGGCCCTCAAGTCATCTCTGTGTAACAGTTGTGAGATGGAGTTGAGAGTTGGCTTTGAAGCTCCATGCCTAAGTGGGCTGTCAGGTTTTTTTTTTTCTTCTTCTCTTCATGGGGCTTTGTTATTTGCTGTAAGGCCAGCTCTTTCAGGAATGCTCTAGCTAATTAAGGTGAGATGGGAAAAAGTGTTTCAAAGAAAGAAAGCTTGAAAAGTAGTAAAAAGCTTGGTGGCCTTGATTTGAGGTTTTGAAAGTGGAGGAGAAAGAGTGACGGTTATTTCCAAAGGACACCGAACCCTGTCCTAGGAAAGGAGGAACCTGTCAGTTGTACCAATTTGGACTTTGACAAATACTAATATTTAGATGTCTTTGTCGCAGGGGCAATTATTACGGATTAAAATAAACCATCATGGTGAAGTTCTTTTTGGATAACTTAAAACTGATCCAGCTGACACTCAGCAGAAGACACCAGCTATCTCTTCCAGACATCAGTTAAGCCATTCAAGAGGGTGTATTATGGGTTCAGCTGAAAATATTTGTTCTATGAGGGCCCAGAAAGAGGGCTTACTAAGCTTCAAGAGGAATTTCTCTAGGGTCATTGCTCCACTGCTGACTCGACTTTTTTTTTTTTGCCTTCCAGCTTTACACTGCCTTTTCTGTTTATTTCGAAATGGTTTTAACAAAATAAACATCTGCTTTGAAAGTTCTGACTAAATCAAAAATTGCAACTCAGCCAGTTGAAGCAGGCCCACATTTAAGGGGAAATGCTACTCTTCAAACGTTTTGTGCTCTGAGCGTGGTTATTTTTAGGGTAGTTTGGTCAATTCTTATCACAGCTCTGGAAGGTTATTTATTAATCTGTGATACTAAGTATCTCTAAAGCTTTTAGATAAGTGGGTAGGAATTTAAGATTTTTGTTGCAACTACCAAGTCTTTCTAACTGAAGGAAATCTTTGCCTCTTCTTCTAAGTTTATTTGCAAGTTTGAGTTTTAATGAAAGAGAATACTTGTGCAACCAGATATGTAAAGAGAAAAGGCTTGAATTCCTAATCCCTTAAATGAAGGGTGTGGTGGGGTTGCTGAATTTAATGACTGCTTGTTTAGAATTCTCCTGGGTGACTTTTCTCCAGCTCACCCTGATTTTTATCTTGTTATTCCTTTTTTCCCCTCTTTCCCTTTTTGATTTCTTCCTTTTCTCCCATTTTAATGGGAAAGAAAAAACCAGAATGCATACACATTATCCTAGTGAGAGCTTGTGACACATCTCACAGTGTGCCACTGGAGCTGCTTTTTAAAGAAATGCCTTGAAGGATGGGAATGGAAATAGTTTACTTTGGAAGTGGAGCAGTGTTTCTGTGAACTCGCTTCTACTTGATTTGCATTCTGGTGCGGCTTGGAGTTTTTGAAATTGCCTTCTGTTTGAGGGTTAAGTCCCTTTCCCTTTTTCATTCCTTGGCTTCCAGGACTCTTTACAATTGGACAAAATAGTCTAGCACAGCTCTGAAAATGAGGAAAGCGATCTAAAATTCCATAATAGGAAGTGATTGTTAGTGTCATTGAAACTCATCTTCACGTGATGACTTATATGTACTAGTAGTAATAGTAAAACTGTGTGCAGAATATTGTACTAAGCACTGGGAAAGAGTATACAGGGCATACTCTTAGAGTATATATGCTATTAGACATGAACCCTGGCCCCGGGACGGTTTTCAGTTTATGAATATATGTAACATACATGCAGTGTGGTAACGGCGAACAAGTTTTTTTCCGGACAGATTTTTTCAAGTATCTATGTGAATGTAGATTAAGATTCCTTTCCAAAATACCTCCAGATCTACCCCACAAAGCACCTCCTCACCGTCCCTCGGTCTCGCCTATCCCGCCGTCGACCCCTGGGTCACGTCCTCCCGCGGTCCTGGAACGCCCTCCCTCCTCACCTCTGCCAAACTGATTCTCTTTCCCTCTTCAAAACCCTACTTAAAAATCACCTCCTCCAAGAGGCGTTCCCAGACTGAGCTCCTCTTCCCCCTCTACCCCCTCTGCCATCCCCCCTTTACCTCTCCGCAGCTAAAGCCTCATTTTCCCCTTTTCCCTCTGCTCCTCCACCTCTCCCTTCCCATCCCCACAGCACTGTACTCGTCCGCTCGACTGTATATATTTTCGTTACCCTATTTATTTTGTTAATGAATTGTACATCGCCTTGATTCTATTTAGTTGCCATTGTTTTTACGAGATGTTCTTCCCCTTGACGCTGTTTATTGCCATTGTTCTTGTCTGTCCGTCTCCCCCGATTAGACCGTAAGCCCGTCAAACGGCAGGGACTGTCTCTATCTGTTGCCGACTTGTTCATCCCAAGCGCTTAGTACAGTGCTCTGCACATAGTAAGCGCTCAATAAATACTATTGAATGTGAATGCAATGTCCTATTTGCAGGTTGTCAGAAATAAAGGACAATCTCCGGTGACCCTCCCTCAGCTCTCTGAGGTCACATGGGGGACTTTGATTTTTATGGTCCCATTACTAGTGCTGACCCAACTCCCAGGCATCAAGCAATCATATTCATTGAGCGCATTCTGTATGCAGAGCACTGTACTAAGCACTTGGGAGAGTAAAATGTGCAGAGCACTGTCCTAAGCACTTGGGAGAGTACATTATTCTCCCCCACCCCTTCAAATTCTTATTGAAGGTACATCTCCTCCAAGAGGCCTTCCCAGACTAAGCCCCACTTTTCCTCATCTCCCACTCCCTCCTGTGTCACCCTGACTTGCTCCCTTTGATCTTCCCCCCCTCTGAGCCCCACAGCACTCAGGTACATATCTGTAACTTTATTTATTTGTCTTGATGTCTGTCTCCCCCCCTCTAGACTGTAAGCTCGTTATGGGCAGGGATTGTCACCGTTTACTGTTGTATTGTACGTTCCCAAGCGCTTAGTACAGGGCCCTGCACACAACGAGCACTCAATAAATACGATTGTGTGAATGAATGAATGAATGAATGAATGAACCGAGTTGGTAGACATGTTCCCTGCCCATAATGTCAAGAAACTTGCCGCCTCATGCATCTTTGTCTTTCCTTTTGGATAAAATATATTGTATTTAATTCTGATAGGAGGTAGGACCTGGTGCAGGAAGTTTAGAAGAGAACCACTCTGAAATATTGATCATAGTAAAGTGAAATTTAGCATTCTTGCTTGGAAGGGAAGGTCAAGAGAGACCAGAACAAATATCTAATATTGTAGGAAAAAAAAAACTTTGATAAAATGGGGGTTTGGGGAAAAAACTGAAAAGGGCAGTTGAAAAAGTCTCACGAGAAACCTGAAGGAGTGTGTAAAGCACAAGTACAGTGTGTTACGGAACAAAAGAAAAACAAGCGATCCAGTAAGAAACCTTGCATGAGTAGTTAGCAAAGAAAAGGATCATTAGAGGAGAAAAGGCTTCCTTTAAGAAATCAGTCTAGTGAGGAGGCCAGGAAAGCCAGTAATGAGTGTAAACTTATTGTGAGCAAGAGTACGTCAGTAATAATAATAGTAATTGTAGCATTTATTAAGCGCTTACTAGTTGCTAAGCACAGTACTAAGCGCTGGGGTAGATGAAAGATAATCAGGTCCTTCATGAGATTCATTGTCTAAGTAGGAAGGAGAATAGGTCTTGAATCCCCATTTTGCAGATGAGGGAGTTGAGGCATAGAGAAGTGAAGTGACTTGCCCAAAGTCACACAGCAGGTACGTGGCGGTGCTGGGTTTGGAACCTCGGTCCTCTGACTCCCAGGCACATGCATTATCCACTAGGTTTTGCTGCTGCTTTTCACTTGCTGGTTTTGTACTTCCTAAAGAGTACAATGCAATTGCCCCCAGTGGACACTCAATAAATGATATTACTGCTAACGTGTGGAATATCAGTTGCCATTGGGAAATTAGGAGTGTCAGAAATAAGTATAAGGAGAACTATGCAGGGAATGCCAAGCTGATGATAAAGAGGTTCTTTTGACTATATCGAAAAACAGGAAGTTACCTTGGAAAATATTGGAGCTACTTGATGACTGTAGAGTAAGAGGAACTGTGGGGGGTGAAATGGAGATAGCAAGCATTCTTAAATTAGATCTATACCAGGAAAGATGTTGGGTTGTTTTTCACAGTAGTCAAGTCAGAGTAATTGGATCAAATTGTGATGGGCAGACAAGATATTGTAGGTCAAAGCAGTTTGGCCTAGTGGCAGGAACATGGGCCCAGGCCTGGGAGTCAGAAGGACCTGGGTTCTAATCCTGACTCCTCCACCTGTCTGCTGTGTGACCTTGGGCGAGTCATGTCTATTCTCTGGGCCTCAAATTACCTCATGTGAAAAATGGGGATTAAGACTGTGAGCCCTCTGTGGGACAGGGACTGTGTCCAAACCGATTATCTTGTGTCTGCCCCAATGCTTAGTACAGTGCTTGCCACATTGTAAGCATTTAACAGATACCATAGTTATTATTATTATTGCTATTAAACAAATGACCAGGATCAGATAGATGATTACCGCCCAGTATTGCGAGATAATTTAGCAAAAGTATGGATTTTTTGTTAAGAGTGCAAATAACCTGGTTCCAAAGGGCGACAGTAACACCTGTCTGTAAAAATGATTTTAGAGGAGTTTTGCATTGGTCAGGGTCACTTATACCTGAAAAACTAATA
This sequence comes from Ornithorhynchus anatinus, assembly GCF_004115215.2. Classification (NCBI taxonomy): domain Eukaryota; kingdom Metazoa; phylum Chordata; class Mammalia; order Monotremata; family Ornithorhynchidae; genus Ornithorhynchus; species Ornithorhynchus anatinus. Next base: position 43,480,502 of record NC_041735.1, read on the forward strand.
GAATCTATAATTACCCTCTGGAACAAATGAGTTCTTAAAAAACTAAACCCATTGGGGAAAGGACAGTGTGGTTTCTGAAAAAGGAAGTCACATCTCTGTACTCTGCTGGAGTTTTTAGAAGGGGTTAATATGCAAATAGTAGAGAAAAATCAGTGGTCATCCTACGTATAGAAATTTCAAAAGGCATTCAAGAAGGGTTCCTCACCAAAGGCTTTAAAAAAACACTCAGCTATTTTGGGATTGGAAGGAATGTGCTGTCGTGGCTAGGAAATTGGCTAAAAGACAAATGGGAGCTTTTGTGCCACTCTTGGAGACAGAACACTGGACTGGATGAACCACTGGTGTTACATAAGGCATTTCTTTATATTTTTACCAGGACCTCAGATGAGTGATTCAGAGAAGGAAGGAGAATTTAAGGAGGACCTTAAATAAAATCTTCAGTGGTTCCTTCATTCTTTTCAAGTTGCCTGTGGAACTGCCGATACTTGTAAACATTGCCCGTTGGAGGCAGAGGACAGTCCCCAGTTCATCTGCATTTTTGTGGAGATCAGGCCAGGACAAGGACTAATATTTGATCTGTCCATGCACTGCTGTCATTTATATAGGCAAAAATATAAAATGTGAGTTGGTCTCAACACCCTGGTGATGCAGACAATCCAGACCTGTCTCAATTGGAAGGGCCTTTCACATATTCACAGCCGCCTCTGAAGTTCTGGAGCTGAACCAACGCCAAGAAAGGATTATTTTTTTAAATGGTGTTTGTAAAAGTGCTTACTGTGTATCAAGCACAGTTCTAAGAGCTGGAGTAGATACAAATTAATTCAGGGAGAGAGAGAGAAACAAACCCAAGAGATAAGATCCCAAGAAACAGGGAGGGGCCCCTTTTTGTTCTCTGCTTTTTATCCATAAGGGAAATAGAGGGATCTAGAGCTGAAGAGAAGTCATGTAGAGAGAGGTAAGTAGTTTATAAAAATAGCTCTGTTATATTGTACCCTTCCAAGCCTTAGTACCTTGCTCTGCACACAGTAAGCACTCAATAAATGATTGATTAATTGCTGTGGAAGAAGCCAGATCTCCAGTTTAGCAAGAAAAAGTAAAAGCCTTAGGGGAAGACATTCCTTTTTGTAACAGAATCTCTTTTGTGTGTGTTCCTCCCTCTAGTAGTACACCACCGTTATCTATTGTAAGCATGTATAGTCTTTCCTGCTATCGTATTGTGGCAAGAATGACTATGCTAACTGCTGTTTAAGTTTTCTTATGGATGCTATAATTACCTTTCTTTACTTAACTAAATAACTTTTACCTTTATCTCAGTACAGTGCTCTGCACAAAGTGCTCAGTAAATACCATTGATTGATTAATTGCAAGAGGGGACATCTTTAGGTCTGTATTGAGGGAACTCATCCACATTTGGATTGGAGCTTTACTGAACATGGGGAATCAGTGGTATTTAATGAGTGCTTACTGTGTGCAGAGCACTGTACTGAGCTCTTGGGAAATGCAATATAAGGTGAAGAGCTAGAATTCAGAATGCCCCTCCATAAACACACTGTTAGCAGCCCCGGCTTAGAGGAGGCCTGGATAGCAAACCCCAAAGAATTCTTGTACTTTTGAGGGGCTTTTATTAAAGACACGGGATGACGATAGCTATCTGTCTCTAAAATCTCAGGGTTCATTAACTGGAAACTGTCCAGCCAGAGGAGAAGGCTAGGTTTCTTGGGATTTCTCTTGGAAACACTGACAGTTTGGGTCCCATCAGTTGAAGGTGATAGCAAGTCTTGGCCCAGAGCTGGTGGAGTCTTTGGGACGAGGTTTTGTGTTCTGATGTGCTACAAGGGGCAGAGAAGGGGAGCTCTATTAATAATAATAATAATGTTGGTATTTGTTAAGCGCTTACTATGTGCAGAGCACTGTTCTAAGCGCTGGGGTAGATACAGGGTCATCAGGTTGTCCCATGTGAGGCTCACAGTTAATCCCCATTTTACAGAGGAGGTAACTGAGGCACAGAGAAGTTAAGTGACTTGCCCACAGTCACAAAGTTGACAAGTGGCAGAGCCAGGATTCGAACTCATGACCTCTGACTCCCAAGCCCGGGCTCTTTCCACTGAGCCGCGCTGCTTCTGAACTGTCTCTCGTAAGGACAGCAGGAGGCCATAATGGGCAGCCGTTTTGAGCCTCAAAAGCCAGGTAGACCATCACCATCTGCAGGCCCGGGCCTCCTTTTCCTTTCATCCGTCTTCTGGGGTTGAACCTGTCCCAGAAGACATGGCCTCTTGTCTCACCCAGAGTCTGAGGGTTACAGCGAGACACTGATTTTTTCAAGTAAACAGAGGTTAGGCTCGTTGGTAATATCTTAAAGTTCAGCCAGCAGAATTCCTATTATTATGTGTCTGTTTCCCTTATTAGAATGTAAGCTCCCTATGGACAGGGATTGAGTGTCTTGCATCCACTCTACCAAATGCTTAGCGAAGTGCAGTAAACAGGCACAATCCCTGCCCTTGAGAAACTTAGCCTTCGGGTTCTTCAGTTTCGATTCCTCTGAAGAGCTACTTTTGGTTCTGTTGTCTGCTCACAGATAATGTACCTGCTAATGTGTGCAGAAAAGGAAATCTGTCTTGCCCTTCAAAAACTGGGTCAGCTACTAAATGAGGAAATGTTTCTAATTGCACTACCTGTTGGAGTTTTGAATTTGAGTCATTATCTGCTTGACTTCTACCCTAAAATCAGTCTTGAAACCCTAATGTAGAATCAAGACCTCCGACTTCACACAGAAACACAAACCTAAGGGGAGAGTGGGATTCCCTGGGTTCATGTAAATGTAATTGTTATATAAAGGATATGGAAGGAATGGTACATTTTATCAGCTGAGTTTTTTCTAGCACTATTAATTGCAAAGCATTTTTTATTAATACTTCATAGCTGCGGATTTTCATGTTGTCTTGTGAGTAATCTTGATTATATATCCAGAGTTGATTTCCATGTGTGTGTGTGTGTGTCTGTCCATCTGTCTCCGATTGGGACTCTCCAAGGAATTTTTTTTACTATGCCATGCGTGGGTGATAGATGGTGGTTGTGAAGTAATGTATATGAAACACGCTAGGCTGTCACAACCCAGGTTAGCTGGTTTAGGGCCTCTCTTGGGGAATCCTGGATAGATTAGGGGCACAGAGAAATGGTGTCCCCAGTCCTTCCAGGGGATTTTTCAACTGCTAAGACAGATTTTCCCTGAGGGAAACCACTTACTGCAAAGCATGAAGAAGCTGGATTTAACCTGAAAGCACTGGGACTCCAACATTTTCAGGCTGGCTGGTGGACTTGCCCTGTGGGCTGCTGGCCGGAGGGCTGTAGGTGACATTATCAGGTAGCTACTCGGCACCAGCTAGGAACGTTTTGGAGGACTTTTGCTCCCCAAACTTCCTTCTCTTTTCACTGTCCTCCCTGACCCTCCTCCTTCCCTGTGCCCGCCCCTAAGCATTCATCCTGGGATTTCCCAATAATGATTTCAGAGCCAGCCTGCCCCAGAACTCTCAAGATGAGAAGAAACTGGTAAGGAAGCTGTTATCACTTTCCTGACCTTCCTGGACCATTCTTGAGCACTGGGGAACTTGGCCTGGCCAAAACAGGGTCATAGACTTGGGGATTGCAATTCTGAATAAACACCAGCTCCTGCAAGAGTTTGCATGGTGGGTCAACAGCTTGAATATTGGGGTTCCCTAGGCAAAAGGTGGCTCTGTCCTCTCCAGCCACCCACCCTCACCAACTCCTTGCCCTGTTCTGTTGACCAATTGGTTTCTCCACCTTCCTCTTCTCCCTGATTCAGGAAGGGCAGTAAGACTTAAATTTTGGGTAATTTTTTTGTGTGGTTACAAGAGCCCAAGCTCTGCTGAGTGTGGCAGAGCGGGCCCTGTGGGTCTGGCGCGTTGCCTCGGAGACCCCGGGAAATGTCTGAAATGGACGTCTTTGGATTCTGCCCTGCCTGGAAGCTGGCGTCAGGGCCAGCGACAGCAAAGGGCTTAAAGCTGTCGTGTGAAGGCGGTTTGATGTATTTCTGAGCTGACGTGTGCTGATTGCCGGGGATTATTGGAGTCAGCAAAAACTCCCCCCTTTGTCCACAGTGCTGTTTGGTTTTTTTCTTGGACATTTACTAAAAGAAAATAAAGTCAACGCGTTTTCTATCTTACATTTACATTACTGTTAATGCTGTGCCAAGTGATGAATGAAGCCATGGCTGTCTGAGACATAAGCGCCCCATTCTCTCTTTTGGTTATATATTTTCAGGCTGAAGAATCTTGTAAATGTAATGGCTGGAAAAACCCCAACCCCCCTCCTACTCCTCCCAGGGCAGACCTGCAGCAGACAATTGTCAATCTTACCGAATCATGTCGAAGTTGCAGTCATGCACTAGGTAAGTGATGAAATCTTCATTGGATGTGTTACATCCATACGTGAGTAAATTACACTAATACAATTAAGTATTCGTTGTGAAAGAACTTAATACCATTTCCTTTTTGAGCATTGAAATCATTTACTTGTTGCATTTCACCATTTTGCTGTGAAACATTTATGTGGAGTTAAATGCTGATGTTTTCATTCAACCTCTCTCTTTTCTTGATCCTTTAACCATTGCAGAGCAGATCTGAGTCCAGACCTCCCTAAGTCTTCAAAGAGATCACTATATTCTCATTATTTTAGTGGGGTTGCCAAGGAAGATGAGAAAATAAGATAAAAATTGCAACCTGTAACTTTTTTGGAGTCTTTTGGAACACTTAGCAGCAGTGTTTCTTATTTCTTTGTTGCACTCCTTTGAGCCTTCTAATTCCATATTCAATTTCTAGCAAGGTTTTTTTTGTCTTCATATTGCTTTATATGTTCACATTTCTTCTTCTAGCATGCTGAGACACGCCTATCATTGCATGTGACTTGAGCATTATCATTTGTGCAAGATGGAACTTTTCATAGACAGATAGCTGTGTGGCAGAGGCCATCCAGCTGTTGCTCAGCATTAATTACTGAGTGCAAAGAGGGAAAAAAAACAAAACAGTGAATTACCCTGGAGGATGGGGATTATGGGGACCTTTTTTCCCCCCCGGTAAATTTCACAAAACTTTTTTGAATTACTTCAAATCAGAATTAGAGGCATTGTGGCTTAGTGGAAAGAGTACAGGACTAAGAGTGAGGAGACTTGGGTTCTAATCCCAGCTCTGACAAATGTTAGCTGTGTAGCTGTGGGCAAGCACTCAACTACTCTGTGCCTCAGTTTCCTCATATGTAAAAGTGGGGCTAAGGTACATGTTCTCCCTCCCTCTCAGACCGTGGCCCCATATATGACAGGGATGATAATATAATAATAATGATGATGGTATTTGTCAAGCACTTACTCTGTGCCAGGCACTGTACTAAGTGCTGGGGTGGATACAGGCAAATTGAGTTGGACACTGTCCCTGTCCTACGTGACTCACAGTCACAATCCCCATTTTACAGATGAGGAAACTGAGGCCCAGGGAAGTGAAATGACTTGCCCAAGGTCACACAGCAGACAAGGGGCAGAGCCAGGATTAGAACCCATGACCTTCTGACTCCTAGTCCCATGCTTTATCCATTACACCTGCTGCTGTATCTACTTCAGTTTAATATTACAATTGTTATTGCTATACTATTATTGTTACTATTCATCAATTTCCTTGATCAGTGATATGGAGCACTTCCCATGTGCAGAGCCCTATACTAAGCACTTAAGTGAGTACAGTGCAACATAGTTGAGAGACACAATTCTTGCCCTCAGAGAGCTTACAGTTTTCCTTCTCAATCAGTCTGTCAATCAATGGTCTTTATTGTGCACTTACTGTGTGGAGAGAACTGTATTAAGTGCTTAGAAGAGTCAGTACACCAGAGTTGGTAAACATGCTCACAGTCTAGACGGAGAGGCAGATATTAGTCTAAATAAATCATTTATAATACATAGATACATACACAAGTGCTGGTTTTGATGGTGAGGGAAATATCAAATGTCCAAAGGTCACAGATCCAGGTGGGTAGAAGATGCAGAAAGGAGGAGGAGCTGGGGAAAAGAGGGCTTAATTGAGGAAGGTTTCCCCCAAGAGTTACTTTAAAAACACGCTAGTTGGAATAATCTCCCAGTGAATGCCAGTCGGGTAGAAGCTGATTTTGCAATGTCCACTGTCCCAGAGTTTTTACGTTCTTTTGTCAGAGTTCAGCAGTAGGTTAAATTAGTTCAGTGATTGTTTTTCTCTTCTCTGTTCTTTTTGGAGGGTGTTTTTTTGCTGGCAGTTGTTATGGTGGCCCATAGTATTGCATCATGTAAACCTCACTAATTAGGAGTTTTGTTCCCTTGAGACTTGTTATAGACTTCTGAGATTGTTAAACTACTGACCAGATTGAGGAGTTGGAGATTTGTTGGACATGAATTAAGGGCTGAACTTTTGTAAAACATCCCCTTTTGTTCTCCATCAACACACATCTCATATTAGAGAACTCATTAGCTCCTGTGGCTTCAATTACCATCTTTACGTGGATGATTCCCAGATTTCCCATCTCCAGCCCTGTCCTCACTTCTCCTCTGTAGTCGTGCATTTCTCTTGCCATCAGCACATCCCTACGTGGATCCCCCATAGACACCTCTCTGTGGGCAGGGAATGTGTCTGTTTATTGTTGTGTTGTACTCTCAAGTGCGTTGTACGAAGCTCTCAATAAATACAGTTGAATAAACACCTCAAACTAAACGTGTCCAAAACAGAACTCATCTTCTCACCCAAATCTTGTCTTTCCTATCACTGTTGACAGCACTTCTATCCTCCTTATCTCTCAAGTCTGTAACCTTGGCATTATCATTCATATTCAAAGTGTCATCAAATCCTGTTGGTTCTGCCTTCACGACTTCACTAAAATCTGCCCTTTCCTTTCCATCCAAACTACTACTACTCTGATCCAAGCACCTATCATATCCTGCCTTGGCTACTGCATCAGCCTTCTTGCTGACCTCCCTGTGTCTCCCTACTCTAGTCTATACTTCACTCTGCTGCCTGGATCGTTTTTCTACAAAACAATTCACTCCAAATCTCCCCACTCCATAAGAAACTCCAGTGGTTGCCCATCCACTTTCTCATCAAACAGAAACTCCTTACCATTGGCTTTAAAGCACTCAGTCAGCTCCCTCGCCTCCCTTCTTACTTCGCTGATTTCCTACTACAACCCAGCCCACGCATTTTGTTCCTCTATGTGAACTTATTCACTGTTCCTCGGTCTTGTCTATCTTGTCCATGTCCTCCCTCTGACCTGGAACTCCCTTCATATGTGATCGAGCACCTTCAAAGCTTTATTGAAGTCACATCTTCTCTAAGAAGCCTTCCCCAGTTAAGCTCTCTATCTCTCTTGATATAATCTTAATGGTATATGGGATGAAGGGTGATTTAGAAAAGGCATTTGTAGAATTCTTAGAGGCGAGTTGTCCCAGGGGTTTTGTATTGAAACGTTTTGCTTATGCTAAAGTAGAATTTATTACATTGATATACACAAGTTTTTACACAACAATATGGGAGTTCGAGGATTTGATGAGTAATCGTTCCTTCTAGACTGTAAACCCGTTGTGGTCAGGGATTGGCTCTCTTTATTGCTGAATTGTAGTTTCCAAATGCTTCGTACAGTGGTCTGCACACAGTAAGCACTCAATAAATATGAATGAATGAATGAATCGTTCAAAAAGATCAAATACAGCCTGTTTTCAAGATTCCAAATTTTGATCTGTTCCTTTCATCTGTCATGTAGTCTATCCACTTTGTCATTTCTCACTTACTTTAGCTTTAAGTTCAACTGTTTTGTGTGGCTTTTTCCAAAACAATTTTTTAACCTATTAATATATTAGAGTGCGTAATCAGGGCTTTCCTGGGGAACAAAAGACACCTACTACCTGCCTAATTGTGATCAGCTGTTTCTCTGCATTCTTCAGGTCATTATTCTGCTTGAAAATAGCCAGCTGCTCTGTGCTACTAATGTGGTTTATGTTACTTTCAGGGTTTCATTCTGGGATTGTATAGTTTACGGCTATTCCTGCTATGATAGTGTTTTTAGAAAAATGATAATTTTGAAATGTTCGTATGAGTGTGTGTGTTTGTGTGTGTTATTAAAGTCAGTAACTAAGCCTTAGGCATAAGGATCTAAACTCTTAATTGTGCTGAGTTCCTTATAGAGGGATGGCAGCCATACTCTCTGAGATTGGGCAGATGTAGAGTTATTTTAATCTGTTTTCATCAGACATTGTGGCCGATACTAGAGGAATGTGTCTGGCATGCTGATTTCGGTTGATCTTCCCTGTGAGCTTTGGGGTAGGAGCCATCATGGCTTTTGGGCATATAAAGTATGTATTGTTGTCAGCAGAGGTAAGATCTGGGTTAGACGATTCAGATAAATTTGAGCCTGGATCACATTGAAAGAGTAAATTCTAGCCCTGATTTTGACCTGTTGGTCATTTTTATTATTTTGGCTGTAGCTCAAGCTGACCCTGTGACTCCTGAAACACTGGTGTAATCTAAATTCCCTGGGGAAACATAAATGGATGTTAAAGATGCTTTCCAGTTCTGGAAAGATGCTTTCCAGAACTGTGGTTAAAACTTCATACCAATTTGCTCTGTAGTATATATCATATTAATAATGATAATTGTGGTATTTGTAAAGTGCTTACAATGTGCCAAACACTGTATTAAGCGCTGGGGTGGCTTATAAGAAAATCCGGTCAGGCACAGTTCCTGTGCCACATGGGCCTCACAGCCGAAGGGTGAAGGGAGCACAGATTTCCTCATTTTACAGATGAGGAAACTGAGGCATGGAGAAGTTAAGTGACTTGCCCAAGGTCACAACAAACGTGGCAGAGTCGGGTTTAGAATCCATGTCCTCTGACTTCCCAGTCCATACTCTTTCCACCAAGCCTCAGTTCAACAAACTTGGTGCGGCTCTCTCTCTCTCGTGTTGCCTTTTGATGGTTAATCTTATCCTAGGAACTGTAGCCATTTGTCATTCAGTTCTCTGCATTTTCTGGAGACAAAGTTCATGTCTTCATGGTTTTCAGAGTTAAATAGATAACTGTCAAGAAAGGCCAAGAAAAACAGTCTGCCAGGCAGCAGTATTCATTTGAACAGATAATAAAAGTAGGCAGCAAAAGTCACAGATTCGAACAGATGGGCTGGGGCTTTGATGAAAATGATTCTGCCCTGGCCCCCATGGTGGGGATGGAATTGTGCTTTAGGAATAATGTTTCAATAGAAGCCCCTTTCTCTGACCTCTAAGGAAAAGTACTGTTCATCAAGATTTTTGAAACAGACCTGTGATTGTCAGGCCAATCCAGAGCCATGCCTGAGGATGCTATCTCATCGTAAAATATTCAGCCCCCATAAACCCAGCCGACTATTGCTTTTGAGTCTTACTGTGTTAGATTGTACCAAAATTAAGTACTAGAGATAAAACCAGCTACTTTGTGTGGGCTACTTAGGGAGTTAGCATTTGTGTCACTGAAATGCAGGCAGGAGTCCTGGAAACTTTGCCAGATTTTTTTCGCAAGCTTAATGATGAATCAAAGACTTTTATAACTGTTTTAGGTTAATGATGAAAATTGCATCAATATTAGCTAATCAACTGAGGGTACTGATTGAGCTATTACTGCATACTTGAGAGAATAAAGTACAGTAGAGTTGGTTAGACCTGTTCCCTGCTCCCTGTGAGGAATTTATAGTCTAGAGGGGGAGACAGACATTAAAAGGAATTACTAATAGGGGAAGCGGCAGGGTAAAAACATAAGTACATAAGTGCTGTGGGGTGAGTATCTAAATGCTTAAGGGGTACAGTTCCAAGTGTGTAGGTGACACAGAGGAAGGGCAAATAGCATGGGCAAATGAGATTAGTGAGGGATAACGTCTTGGAGGAGATACAATTTTAGTAGGACTGTGAAGACAGAGAAAGCAGTGTGGCCTAGTGGATAGAGCATGGCCTGGGAGTCAGGACCTGAGTTCTAAACCCAGCTTCCCCACTTGTCTGATGTGACCTTGGGCATGTCATTTAACTTCTCTGAGCTTGAGGTACCTCATCTGTAAAATGGGGACTAAAGCTGTGAGCCCCATGTGGGACATGGATTGTGTCCAACCTGATTACTTTGTATCTACTCCAGTCCTTAAGAACAGAGCTTGACACATAGTAAGCATGTAACAAATATAAAAAGAATGGTGGACTGTCATATGTGAAGGGGGAGGAGTTTCAAGCTCAGAGGGAGAATGTGGGTAAAGGGTTGGCAGCGGGCCAGATGATTGAATGAATGAATGAATGAGATCAAGATACAGATTGTACCAAAATAAATGCAGCTCTAATCCCCATTTTACAGATGAGGTACCTGAGGCACAGAGAAGTTGTGACTTGCCCAGTGTCACATCAGACAAGTGGCAGAGCTGGGATTAGAATCCAGGTCCTTCTGACTCCCAGGCCATGCTCTGTCCATTAGGCCACACTGCCTTCTCTGCCTTCACAGCCCTACTGAAATTATATTGCCTCCAAGAGGTCTTCCCTGACTATGTGTGTGGGCTACTTAAAGAGCTAGCATTCGTGTCACTGAAATGCAGGGGACAGTAATCTGGATTCATAAATAAGATAGAATTTACAAGTTCACAAATTTTTCACCGGCCTATCTTGTTCTAAGAGTCATGTTGATAATAAATAAGTCAATAAACTGAGTGAATAAGCATGGACGTCAAGGAGGGAAGCTACCACGCCCAACATCATATTTGTCTCCGCTGAAGATAGGGCATTAGGACTGGCAAGGTCATTAGTCCAGACCAATGGATGGCAAAGGTTGTGTCTTTAAGAGAAAAGTGGATTTTAAAGGACAGAAAGAAACAAGAACTGAAAAAGGTAAATGCTCAAAAGAGTAAATTAACTGGTAGATTTGCCACTGAAATGTTCAACTTGGTCTGCTTGAGTAAAGTCAGTAGTTTTATTTGTCCAGCCTGCATATAAACACTAGATGTTAATAACTAATATGTGTGCGACACTTGTTATCAGGTCATCCTGGAGGCTACTGAGTAAGCATAGTAAGTAGAGATTGTATTACATCCTCCTATGTAATATTTTCACATCCTCAGTAGATTTTTGGATGATCTGGTTTTTAGAGCATCATTCCAGTTCACTGATGACAAAGGCACTTCTTCGGGGTGCATGTTTTGGACATTGATCTCTCCTAGTTAACTTCTTCTCCCCTGTGTTTCTGTGATTGGTTTTTAAGCTGCTCATGTTTCTCACCTGGAGAATGAGTCCGAAGAAGAAATGAACCGACTTCTGGGCATTGTGTTAGACGTGGAATACCTCTTCACCTGTGTCCATAAAGAAGAAGATGCAGATACCAAACAAGTGTATTTCTACCTGTTCAAGGTCAGGTTGCTGCATTTTCAGAGGGTTTTCCAGAATCCCCAAATCTCTGGTAGTGCTAGGGGAGGCTGGTGCAGTTGACTGTTCCTTTGAATCGATATTTGGGGGCTGCACAGTCTGATTTCCCTTGGCCGAGGGAGTCCTGGTAGCATGGATAGTGACTTACTGACGAGACGCCAGGATCTGTGTCACCAGCATTCAACCTCTGAAGGGTCCCATCTGCCAGAGCTCTGGGAGTGACGATAGAGAAGGGAAGACAGTGCCTGCATAACTGAAGTTATTGTTTTTAGTGGAGCACCGAGGCCTGGCAGTGCCACATAGCAGAGTTGAAAATCCAAGCGGCATCAGACATTCCTCTCGGTCAGCTGACTTTCGTAATTCCCAGGCTGGGTCAGAAAATATTGCTTTAAGCTGAAAGTTCTTTGCCAGGATTTATATTTCTGTTTTAAGAGCACCACACAAACCTGATTGTTGTGGACAAAAAAAAATTCAGGGTTTTTTGGGTTTTTTTGATCAACATCCTCCTCTTCCGCCCTCAAAAAACAAAAGTCCAAACCCCATAAAAAAAAGTAGATAAACTTGAGGTCTTTAGTGTGAGAACACAGTCCAGCTTGCATGGGTTACTTGACTTTTGAGACATAGGCTCTGTGCTGCCTACTCCTGCCTTTTTTTAAAAAAAAAAAAATATAGGAGAGGTGTTTTGAAAATAAACTTGTGCCAGAGAACTGAAGTCCTGATAGCCCCTTTAACTCAGTTTGGAGGTTTCTGTAGGAATGGCAGTGACTGAGATTGTTCAGAGAGAAACCTGTGCTTGTTCAGGGAAAAAAAAAGGCCCAATTTCATGTTTTTCTGTCTAGTGACAAGGAAGCAACATCATTTTCAATTGAACAAAAGGGGGATTTTCAACTTGTTCTTTTTATCATATTTTCTTTTTGTTTTGTTAAAAGATGAGGTTTTTTGATTGTGTGGTGCATGTTTATATGGTCTTACTTGTTGGCTCAAATGACCACTGATACCTTGGAGTGCTCTGGGCTTTGTATGTTCCCGTGTCCAGTTCCAGCCTGCCAGGATCAATCAATCAGTAGAATTTATTGAATGCCTGTTGTGTGCAGACCACGGCACTAAGCGCTTGGGAAAGTGCACCACGGCACTAAGCGCTTGGGAAAGTGCAATAAAATTAATGGACAGGATCCTTGCCCTCAAGAAACATACCTAGCAGGGGAGATGCTAGATAAATGAGATGGTGATGGTGATTTTGTTTCATTCTTTTCAGATTTCTAAGGTGCCTCTCCTCTAGTGAGTGTCTGTGGGTATTTGTGACACTGTTGATATTTTTGTTTCTTTGCAGCTCTTAAGAAAATGCATTTTACAGATGGGGAAACCCGTGGTAGAAGGATCCTTGGAGAGCCCTCCATTTGAGAAGCCCAGTATTGAGCAGGTAGAAAATTCCATTTGCATTCCCTGCTCAGCCCAACTCTACCTCAACCTCTTTCTGCTCGGAGGAGATTGTCAAAGGTCCACAGTGAACTTGAAGTTGGTACACAGTCTCTTGAGGGGTTTTTGAGGTATAAATTTAGCTTCACCTCCCTCTGTGGACAAGCTGTAAGAGGCCTATACCAAGGGAAAAATCCCTGCGGGTGGGACACCATGAACACATGGAAATTCACTCCATTCTCTGAGGGGGAGGGACAGAGAGGGGAGAGTGAATGAGAAAATGGAGTTGGCTGATAGTTTCTCACTCTTCCTAAAGTTATAGGCAATGTCACAGTGTATTGGCCCTCCTTTTAAACCCGTGAAAGTTTCCCTCTGTAAATCCCACCAGTTTAGTCTTAAATGAAATTGCAGGTTGGAAAAGGGGAATAAAATATGTAAAGACTAGGAACATATTAAAATAGGCTTTTGTCGTTATCGTGCTTAAATCTAGTTTTTGTCCATCACTTTGGCAACTCACTGAAAAAGTCTTTGGAAGCAACATTGAGGGGCAAAAGCTTTCAAATCAACCAGAGATAACGCAAAGAAATGAGAACTTCTGATGCCGAAATCGACTCCTGGACACTTTATGAATTTTGAAAAATGCCCTCTTTTCCAGGGTATCTGTTTGAACTTGTAAACTTTCTCTTAGATGCTCTAAACATCTCTAATTGTGATCTATGTTCCAGACTCTCCCAACTCAGCCAAATCCATTGTCATTACCAACTCATTAGAACTCCTTTTTGTTAAAATTAAGGGAAACATTAGGACCCTTCAGCTTGGACTTTCCTACTCTGTGTCAGTATTTAGTAGCAAAATCTTTTTTTCTTCTCCCAGTTTTCAAATCCTGAAAATACGTATTTTCCTTGTGGTTAAGTTGGATAAGAAGTCTTCTGAGCATTCTAATGAAAGGGTAGCTTTGTACACGGTTTATTTTGAAAGCATGTGATTGTGTTCATAATTTATTTTGAAAGCACCATATTTTAGTGAACTTTGTTTACTTAGCAATCCGGAAGACTCAGCTACACATTTACTAAAGACTAAAACAGCCAGATTGCATTTGGAAAGGATTTTCATTGTTGTGGCTTATTTCAAAGGCATCCTATTACTAATGTTTTAGTATTGTCTTTGGTAAAATAGAAGTAAAATAACAGAGTTGCATTAGGCCAGTACTCTGGGGACAGTTCAAGAAGCAGTACTGTGTCAGTTGTAACCGACCAGAGGAAACATTTCAAGAAAAATGTTTTGATCCTCCAGAAAGGGAAAACATGTTTCCTCAGTACCATCAGTCCCCTTAGAAATGACAACTACTGTCATTTAGACTGTGTGCTCCTTGAGGTCAGGGAATGTGTCTACCAACTCTGTAATGTTGGACTCTCCCAAACACTTAGTACAGTCCTTTACGTAGTAAGCACTCAATAAATATGACTGATTGATATTGAGAGTCCTGGCTAGAGTATGTGCTTAAGAGTCTTAAGAGTGAGACGTCCTGCCATATTTTTCATGCTTTACTAATTATAGCCTTCTGGACATCTTAGCTTTCCCATGAGGAGCTGGAGAAGGTACCTACGAAGGATTTTTGTTTAATAATACTCTATCCATCATCGTTCTTTTCAAATGAAAAATCATAATTATCATGTAGCCTCACATCTCCTGAAGCAGATGTTTTCTTTTTTTTTTCAGGGTGTGAATAATTTTGTACAGTACAAATTTAGTCACTTACCATCAAAAGAAAGGCAGACAATAGTTGAGCTGGCAAAAATGTTCCTAAACCGCATCAATTATTGGCACCTGGAGACCCCATCTCAGCGAAGGCTACGATCCCCCAACGATGACATTGCCGGTTATAAAGTGAACTACACAAGGCAGGTGCTGCTTTTCTTTTTTCCCAACTCACTGGTAAGTCAGAAACCTGGGGCTGCAGCGACATAAGCAAATGGGAAAGGAAGGCTGAGCAATTAGCAAGTCTGGCCTTCTGACAGAAAATACCCTCCTTGTCTTCCAGAGTGGGTTTTTTTTGGGATTGGAATTGGCAGATGATTGCCTCAACCTTTCACCCCACTTTGTAGGGCCTGCCAGAGTGACACCTGCATATATTTTTAAGTCGAATATGTAGGTCAGGGGTCAGAAGCCTTTTTGTGCAGAAGAGCCAGTCAAGATGAAGCCTTTGAGCAGTTGGTGTGCAAAGAGCCAAATCAGACAATTCAAGCGCACATTATGTAGCTTAATTAATTGTGAATTTAATGGTTTTCCATGCCTGCACCACCCCCATGCAGTGCCCATTCAATTCCAGTTAAGCCGGATAACACCCCACACCCAAGAGTCCCAACACAACAGGTTTTTAGAGGGCCCCAAAGTGATCATCCCATCAGTATGTCATGCTGCTCATAGCATCCTGTGAAGATGTCATTTTGCCATGCCATTGATATCAGGAGAGGAGGGGAAAGAAAGGGAAGGCAGTGGCAGAAGTTAGTCTTGTCTCCTTTCCCTCATCATGCCCCATATCCCCTCCCTCTCCTCTCCTGTGCCAGGGATATAAGGGCAGAGCCCGTGCGACCAGTCATGATAGGGAACAGTGGTATAGGCGCCGTCTTGGTGCCTCCACCCCCTCAGGGGAAGGCAGGAACTCTCAGTCCCGTATGGGGGCTGTCCCACATGGGGCTCCCATTTTTATCCCCATTTTACAGCTGAGGTTACTGAGGCCCAAAGAAGTGAACTGATTTGCCCAAGGTCCCACAGCAGACAAATGGCAGAGCCTTCTGTCTCCCAGGTCCGGGCTCTATCGACTACGCCATGCTACTTCTCGAGCATCGCCCAGTCTGCTAGAACTCCCGGTGTAAGCGGAGCTCTCCTTCATGGAGGGTAGAATGTCCTCTGTGGCTAGGATGGGGCAAGGAATCCTAGTGGGGGTTGAATGAGGTGGTCTGAGAGGGATCTGCCCTCCAGGCCATTGAGTCCCCCAAATACTCATCACTCTGCGGACCCCAATCCAAAGGTCTAGGTCTGTGGCCATCTGGGAACTGATACTCTCCGGGGAAAGCCTCAGGAGAGCTTCCTGTTGTTGATGGGCTCCCAGGCCACCTATTTTGGACTCCCCTGGCCTAGGCAAGTGATGGGCTGGATGGAGGATGGAGCCCAGAGACTCCACACCATCTGCTAGCTTTTTTAGATAGTGGCGGCCATGGCGCCGTGGTTGGCAGTAATTCTGCGAGTCCTGGAGTGTCTGAAGGCTCCACTCCCTTGTCCCCACCCCCCAAACCTCAGCCCAAGGCCCCGGGTGGCAGTTTTAAATATCACCTCCCTCTTCCTCAGCCACATTTAGTTTCAAAACGAGCCAGATACAGTTCCTGGATCATAGGCTGCCGATCCCTGTTGTAGATTAATGATGTCTTCGTCGTGGAGTGGGTTCATTGGTGATTTACTTTTGTTCTTGAATGAAGATTGAATTTAAGTCATTTGAACTGCAGACAAAGCTACATGAGACTCGACTCTCACAATATCAAATTCAGCCACAAGAAATATGAGTACCTATAGCCATTGATTGTACAGAATTAAAAAACAAAACTGTAATTGAACAGTTGAACTCCTTAAAGTGAAAAACATTTATACACTTGAATATTTCCCCCCCTTTCCTATTTAAGAGATACAACGTTTGTGTTTCGGATTACACAGAAGGCTTTTTTATTTGTGATTTTGCCCACTTAAAGTCAAACTGATGCCTTTTGCCTTGACATTGTTTAAATAGCTCTTTTCTTGAGATTATCTTCTGTAAGAACAAATGATGGATAGAATGCCAAGCCTTCCATCCTTATGTTTGAAAGATGAATAGCAAAAATTTTTAGATTAAAAAATTGGCATGTCAGGGAATAATAAATTCCTAAACAAAATCACAGTCTCCTCCAGTGAAGCCAGTTGCATCAGGGTTTCTTTAAATATCCTGGCAAAGCGTGGATTTTTACAATAATAACCTGTCATCTGGGTGGTAGAAACTCCATAGCTCTTTGGAAGGGTCTTTGGCTTTATCACCCACCTCTGTAGATCTAAATACTTCTCCGACTATAAATTTCCATCATGGTATCAATCTCAGAGGCTTGTAAATGTTAGATTGACCGTTTCAAATACCGAGCCACTGAGACTCTCTTTTAGTAGGGTTGGTTTCATAACAAACCTCTCTCTCTCTCTCTATATATATGTATGTTTGTGCATGTATATGTATGTACACACATTCATAATCATGCCACTGACTGACTCCCAGTATCACCCAATTCTGCATCCAGTTGTTTTGGAAGTAGCCTTTTGATTTGCTAAGACAGTCACAAAATCTCATGAAGCAAAGGTTTTGAAAACCACATTTTGTTATTGTGAAGATAATGGTGATCTAGCCTGCAAATGAAATGGGGCATTGTTTAACCTCTGTGCTCTCATATTCCCCTTCCCTCCCGCCTCATCCCCCCCTAGCATCATGGTATTTGAATGCTTTTGTTTTATATTGGGTCCTGAAGGGATGAAACTGCAAAGAGCTTGCAAATGGGAAAAGAGAGTTTGGGGGAGTTATTGGCATTGCCTGGGATGTTTGAGAGCTGGGGAAGGGGTCCAAGTAGGAAGGAAGGTACCTACTATGTTTAAAAACTTATCCAGGGAAAATTCCTGGAGTAGGGGCCTTGGAGAAAGCCATAGTAGATAGGGGACTACTGGTTAAAGTATGGTGGTGACATACGAAGGGATTCTGCCTCCATTCAGGGAGCTGGCCTTTTTGCCCATGCTATCGGGAAAGTAGCAGCTCAACTCTGCCTCCCATGTGTGTTTTTGGAAGAAGCTGTATTCAGAGAAATAGCTGTTGGAGGTTTCTTGATAGGCTCAAGCAGCAGTGAAAATCGGTAATGCAGCAGTTCTCTGAACCTGCCCCATTCACTACAGCCTTCTGAGACGGCCAGCTCCTGAAATTAGGGGAATCCTGAAGGAAGGGGAACTTGTTATGTTTCAGATGGGTTTTAGTTGACTGGCTCTTTTGATGTCAATTTTTTTAAGTGAATCCCCACTGAAAATGTCATTGAAGTCAAATACCCTGTAAAGCTAACATTAAAATTGGGGCAGACTCTTAAGGGGACCTTGGGTTTGACATGATGTTTCTTCTTGCATGACCCCATCCAAACCACCGCAGTGGGGAAGGGCAGATTTGAATTAGGTTCAGAGATGGTTAGAAAGCTAACTAAGGAAATCATTGAAGGGAGTGAAAGGGTCTTTTGTGGGGAGAAAGCAGTCATGGAAGTGTTAGAGGTTTATAGATGGATGCAGGAGAGTCTCAGGACTATGACTACTCCTATTTTTTAAATAGTATTTGTCTGTAGTGTCTTCTATGCCATACATACTAGATTTGTAAATGGATTTTTATAAATACCAGGAAGATAGTGTGAACCAATAAGTAAACCTGGAACTTTGCTACTGACCAGCTGTAGTACTTCTCCGCTCTCAGTTATCTCCTCTGTAAATGGCACTCTCTACTATAATAATAATCTAAGCATTAAATATAGTACTTGTAATTTTGGGATTTGTCAAGCGCTTACTATGTGCTAAATTTAGGGATAGATGAAAGATTATGAGATCAGACATCTCTGTCCACATGGGGCTCGCAGTCTATCTCAGTCCCAGTTTGCAGATGAGGAAACAGAGGCCCAGAGAAGTGAAGTGACTTTTCCACGGTCTCACATTAGGCCAGCGGTGGGGCTGGGACTTGAATCCCAGTTTTCTGACTCCCTGGCCCATGCTCTTTCCACTGTGTCATGTGGTGCATCATTGCATTATAATGCACTAGGGCAACTCCATATATGAAAGCTGTCCCAGCAGAAGAATTCCCTAGGTCACTGTTGAGCTGATAGTTTGGTAATTTTTTGTCTTTATTTGGAAAACTGTCTTTTGGGTTACAGGTGGCTGTGTTACTGCAATGTGCCTCAATTCTGTGATAGTCTACCTCGGTATGAAACCACCCAGGTGTTTGGAAGGACACTGCTTCGCTCTGTCTTCACTGTCATGAGAAGGCAGCTCCTGGAACAAGCCAGACAAGAAAAAGATAAATTGCCACTAGAGAAACGAACGCTGATCCTCACCCATTTCCCAAAGTAAGGAACCCCGGTCAAGCTGGTTTTTAGATAATCCCGGTGAAGCTGTGGCAGTGGGTGTGTCGTTCTTATAAAAATTGAAATAATAATAATAGTTTAGACATGCAGGTATTGTCCTATTTCTTCTGGGCAATGTTTGTAGATGCTGAACTTGAAAAACAGCACATTTGGTTTTTCAGGTGCATCTTTGTCCTTTTTCTCCTTGCTCTACAGATCTATTTCAGTTTAGTGGAACAATGGTTAGCCCACTGAATGGTCACTAACTAGCTTGTAAGATTATTTGTTGAATTGGCCTTCTAAATTGTATGCTCCTTGAAGGCAGGGGTCTAATCATATGTCTACTTAATTGTATTTTCCCAAACGTATAATTATAATAACAGTAATTGTAGCATTTCCTCAATGCTTGGGATAGATCCAATTAGTCAATCAGTGGTATTTTTTGAGCGCTTGCTGTTTGCAGAGCACTGTACTAAGCACTTGGGAGAGTGCAATACAACAAAGTTGTCAGACACGTTCCCTGGCCACAATGCGCTTACGTACGTGATGCAAGATGATCATGTTGGTTCCAGCTCCTGTCCCATATGACAATGCTCTGCACACAGTAAGGATTCAGCACTTATGTATATATCAATAATTTTATTTATATTGATGCCTCTACTTGTATTGATGTCTGTCCCCCCCTCCCCAGACTGTGAGCTCGTTGTGGGCAGGGATTGTCTCTATTGTTGTATTGTACTTTCCAAGTGCTTAGTACAGTGCTCTGCCCACAGTAAGTATTCAATAAATTCAGTTGAATGAATGAAGTACCATTGATTGATTAAAGCAGAGGTGTAGGAGGTAATCACTGATCTAGTAAATGAGCTTTTCACTGTGGAAAAAAGTGATATGATTGAAAGCAATAGTCGTGATATCTCAAGGAGGTGGCCTGTCTTTTGGAACCTTTGTCATGACAATATGGCGTTGCTCAGAGCCACACTTGGTCTGAGGTTGCAATAGCAACTCTTTAATTGGACGCCAGGGCATGACTGGGTCCTGTTTCTGACTCCTGTGAAACCCTCCCTCAAAGTTCTACCCTATCAAGAACCCCACGCACCCTTCAGTTTTTCAAAGATTATCTGATAGAAAATGTGTATGGTACTTAAACCTGGAAGGTAGTGTGTTTACTGAAGGATTTTAAAGTGCATGGCATATATTGGGTAATAAGTGTAGTAGTTGAAAAGAAGATTTCTACACAATCCAAAACATTTTAGTAGCTTCTGCTGTAGTCAGGAAGCTGTTCGGATTGGGCAGGCTAGGAGCTTCAAGGACTTGCGTCTAGTTCACAAGGTGACCTTGGAATGTCTTTTCCCCACTTCTGCTCTTTAATTCTCATTTGATTGGTGAGAAATGTAGTTTTAAGTGTTTGATACCTTATTGAACAGGAGTTACTTCCTCGTGTACATTCGGCATTATCTAAATTGGGGCATGTGGGTAGAAATTTATGCCCTTTCATAAATCACTCTCAAACTTTTTCCCTCACCCCTCAGGCGCTGCTTTTTCCATTATTTTTGCATAGCTGTTTCTTTAACTCTCAAAACTCCTAAGTTGAAAAGCATGCTGAGACACAGTATACTGACTGAAACACAGTATATTCATTTGTGGTGCACCCATGCTATGTTTTCTAAAATCTGACCCAAAGCTCAATATAGAGAATTCACCAGGCCAGTGGGGTCAAATACTTCAATCTGGATCTGGATTATGAACCCCATGTGGGACAGGGATTCTGTCCAATCTGGTAATCTTGTATCTACTCCAGCACTTAGTTCAGTGGCTGGTACACAGTAAGTACTTAACAAAAAGCACATTATTATTATTATTGTTATTATTGTTAGTGTTTGGTTTTGGATTTAAGGTGAGTTACAGTTGGCAATTCTCGGTGTTAAACTGCCTTTCTCTGTGTCTAGGTTTCTATCCATGTTAGAAGAAGAAGTATATAGTCAGAACTCCCCTATTTGGGATCAAGATTTTATGGCATCTTCTTCTCGAGTTGGCCAGCTAGGAATCCAAACAGGTAATTTCCGTAGAGCCTACTCTGCTGAGCTGAGATCAGGGGAGCCATTGAAAAGACTATGGGGTTGAAGTTATTGGACCCATTTTACATTGATTGTTTTTTTAATCATGAAATGGAGGATCAGGTAAAATTCAAAAGAACAACAAAGAAGTCCTGCACTGTCATCTCTATCAGAGAGACACAGTGGTGCAGAATTGCAGTGGTGGCCCATCAGATTTCACTGAGAGCTGTGCTAAGCAAGGAGAGATGACTAAATGCTAAAACCAGGTTGCAGATGCAGCTCAGAAAGTAGCTCCTGCTTGTCAGCCAAGCATATCTATGTCCATGATCCTGGGACTGTAGGCTGGGACACAGTGTGGCCTCGTAGAAAGAGCATGGGCCTGGGAGTCAGAGGACCTGGGTTCTAATCCCGGCTCTGCCATTTACCTGTTGTGTGACCCTAGGCAAGTCACTTAAATTCTCCATGCCTCATTTCCATCATCTGCAAAATGGCAATTTAATACCTGCTCTCCTTCCTATTTAGAATGTGAGCCCCTTAGGGGATCTGATTATCTTATATCTACCCTAGCGCTTAGTACAGTACTTAACACAGACTAAGCACTTAACAGATGTAGGACACACCACAGGTCAATTTCCAGTTGGTAGAGCAGAAATGGATGGAAGGAGGTGCTTGATTGAAGTTGGGGAAAAATTCAGCCAAGCCAAGAGTTTAGGGGGAGTATTTTATTATTGGCTGCTCTGAGGATCAGGGCTCTTGCCTCACAACCAAAGTTCAACAATGGAACAAGGGTTTCAACATCAGTCTCCTGTACTGGTCAGAGGAAGACAGTGCAGAACAATTTTAGGCTCTTTTGAGACCATTTTCCAAGGAATATACCTAACTCCTGCACCTAATTTGAAGGATATACTATACTATGCCGGCTTTGCTCTTCCTTACTCCATCTCCTTTAAACCTTTGTGGGAAAAAATTGCGCAAGTGTATTTTTAACTCTGTTGATAGGGTACAGTGGTTAGAGTTTCAAATGAAAATTTGCCAGAGTGGGGAAAAAGCAAAGGGAAGAGATATCTATTTAAAGACTTGAAATTTATCTCAGGAAACAACATGCAGTTAAAGTTTTGATGCTCCCTACCTGGATTAATAGCTCATTTTAGAATTTTTCAGTTGTAACTCTGAAGGAGTAGTTTCTAGTACTTGTTTTTTGAAACTATGATTCCTTCTTCAACGTTTCCCCACTCTGACTTAAATCTGCAGCCTTTCGGCATCCAAGTAAGCGATAATGTTAACGTGATGTGAACAACAGTGGTTGTATGGAACCCAGCTCAAAGTGAAAGAACAGGGTTCGTAGTTGACTCTTAAATGCCCCCAATTCCAAACCCTCCCAGAAACTCCAATTTATAATATGTTTTAGCCAGTTATTTAGACTGTCACACCAGTAACCTCCACAAACTGTATCTAAAGAAGGTGACAGAAGGCAAATAAACAAAATTAACTTTCTTTATTGGAGGCCTGTAGACTTCATGCCTATGGGTAACTGTCTGCAGAGCTGACTTATTATAACTCTACTAGGAGCAGATGGTAGTTGGTAGTTGCATATTTGGGGAGTTTAAAAATTCTGCTGAAGGCAGCCCCTGGGGAAGAAGTTAACAAATTGATTAGTTTGGCATTTTTTTTCTACCAAACAGTGAAGAGAGAGAAATTATAAGGAAGCTTCTTGCACAGATAGCTGCACAGCCCAGACTGAGAATGAACCTTTAGTTTGCCATAGCAACAAAAGTAGTTCTCCCCTTAATATCAGCTAAAAATGTCTTGTGCCGTTGTATTAATGATAGAGTTGGAAAAGATTTCAGCTTTCTCCCCTCAGGCAGGAGGGTACCTACATCTGCCTGAAAAATGAATGTTTCTCCTGTTTTAAAGGTTTTCAAAGGAAGCCGATATAGCCAGTGCTCAGTCGCCTGCAGAGAAATGATCCAATTATTGCATTATCCATGACTTTTGCTTATTCAGTTTCTTCCTGCATTGTGGTATGGCTCTGTGGTTCCTCATTCATTTATCTGATGTAGAAAGGGAAAGAGAAAGAAAATAAAGTCAATCCATTTCAAATGTTTATTTCCGTGGCACATGATTGGACACTTCGTAGCTAAGAAGAGTCCCTTTCATCTTATATTTCTACTCTGCTCTAATTGCACTGCTTTCTCTCGGGTTGGGTAGTGTTCCCATTGTGTGTGTGAAGGTGTCTATACACACAAACACAGTCCATTTGCATGCTAAGATATCACTATATTTATACATATGTAATATATGTATTGCCAACATTCAGATGTTTGATAATCATGTGTTTAAATTTGTATACTTGTTTTGAATGACTTCTCTGGTGGCAAATGAATTGGTGTATGCTATGAATTGGTGTATAATTTACCACCACAGTGATTTCTGGGTCAGTAGTTTTTTTGTCCCAGCCAGATTCCCTAATAGCTTAATGCAGTAATGCCTCCTGTGTGAGAACCTTGGCACGATTTACTTGCTTAGCCAGTTGGAGCACCAAGCTGCCATTGCCAAGATTCTCCTGATTTCCCCGTGATCAGTTGAAAGCCATTTTGACAGCCTTGGCAGAGGGTTGGCCAGCTGGAGACACTGCCTAGCCCCTAGCTCCTAATTCCCTCCCAGAACTCTTGCCTTCACTTCTGCTCTTGGCAGGTTTGGGGAAGGAGCTGGAGAACATCTGATGCTCTTACCCAGAGAGGGAAATGGGGTTTGGGCTGATCTGGGGTTGTCGGGGCGAGTGGGGAGCACAAGTCTGGGTGTCTGGGAAAACTAAGAGGAGCTGTATCCTCATCTGCTTTCCTAGAATGGCAGGCCCCTTTTTCTCTGATAGACTGGGAGATGAGGGAGGTTCTCTAAACTCCAGTTCTTCTCCAGCAGTCATCCATTCTATCCGCCCACCCACCAGGCACCACATTTGACTCCTTTCACTGTCTCTGAGTGGATGGGGTCGAGGCAGACAGAGTTGGATGCCTTCAACTTGCTTCACCAGAATCTGCCGTGTCTACACCTGTCCCCTTAACTCCCAGAACTTGATCGTGGCCCAGTGGGTCAAGTTGAGAGGCTCATACTGGGTCCTTTCCTGCCTTTGGCCACCTCCTGCTGCCACCCACCTCATTCAGACCTATTCAGATTCCTTCATACCCTGCTTCCCTGTGTTAGGGTTAGGTGCAGTGAGTTGGTGGATCAGTCTCTGTGACAGATCAGGTTGGGAGCATCGAACCTGCTGTCTCCTGACATAGGCATGTCTCCATCCCACAGCCCTCCAAATCCTCTCAGAAATCCCCAGCCCAGGAATGGACAAGTTGACCTGAGGCAATCAATAACAGCTGGAATAGACTGGGCCTGGTCTTCCCGAACCAACTTTCTGCCTTTCCTGACGAACCCTAGCGCCTGACCCTACTCCAGAGATCCTGGAGAATGGGAGCTGGACTGAACAGATTTAGGGGTGGGGGTTTAGATGGAAACTGCCGGCAGCCAGAAAAGACTGGGTCTTTTTCATGACTTAGGCTTTCCTGTGAAACCACTGATGTCTAACTGTTTATGGAAGAAAAATTGCTCCCTGACTCTTGGCTTTACCACTTGAAAATCATTCTTTTTGTTTTTGTTAGCTCTGCCCTTATAAAAGGCTACGCTGCCGTCAGCTATGGACATTAATATGTCTGACTTAATGGCGATATTAATGCATGTGGTTTTTTTTTTGCTAATTGATGCTCGAGGAATCTTAACATAGCTTCTTTTCTCTCTTGGATTACCCTGTGCTGCAGTCATCAGCCCTCCTCCTCCTGTAGCAAGGACCGTTGCATATAGTGGCAGCCCTTCTTCCCTGGAGCAGCCAAGTGGAGGAAACATGAGTCCTGCCTGCAAAGTGTCTTCTGGGCTCGAGTCAAATCTAGGTAATTGCTTAAAGGGAAGGTTAACAGGGATCTGGTTCACTCAACATATAGACTCACTAAAACCCACTGGTTGCAAATCAATCAGTGGTATTGACTACTTACTGTACGTAGAGGG
This sequence comes from Ornithorhynchus anatinus, assembly GCF_004115215.2. Taxonomy (NCBI): domain Eukaryota; kingdom Metazoa; phylum Chordata; class Mammalia; order Monotremata; family Ornithorhynchidae; genus Ornithorhynchus; species Ornithorhynchus anatinus. Next base: position 43,505,607 of record NC_041735.1, read on the forward strand.
CTGTACTAAGCACTTTGAGGAAGTACAATTCAGTAGACTTGGTAGATGTGATCCCTCCTCACAAGGACCTTATACTCAACAGTTAGGAAGGCTGCAGTTTGTTGACCTTTTAACTAGGGCATAACAATGACCTTTGGACCTGATTTAGAGAGGCCTGGAGAAGGAGGAAGTAAATACGTTAAAAAGGAGTCTTGGCTATTGAAAGCATTTTTTCATGTGCACAGTGATACAAAGTCCCCCAAATGAATGAGAGCTGAAAATGCACTTTTAGTATTGGTTCTTAATTAAAAATAAAATAAAATGGCTTCATTTGAACAAAAGCAATATTAATCTATAATTTCATGAGAGGATGATTGTCTCGGTAGTTAAGGTTTTTCTTCTGTAACTTCCCTACCAGGTAGTAGCAGGGGGGAAGGGGAGAAGATAGAGAGCGCGAGTGCGCACGCTCCGTGTAGACAGGGAATGTATCACTTCATTATTCTGTATTTCCAAGCACCTAGTACAGTGCACCACACCCACCAAGTCTACATTGTTTAAATGCTGTCATTGCTTCTACGGGAATCAGAGAGACTCAGCAGGGTGACAACCCTAACATTCATTCGTACATCATTTAAGTAAAGGGGTGAGATGTGGAAGTTCTTGCGTCTTTCAGGGTGAAAATTGGTAGTTCACATCAGTAATATAAAACCGATATAATAGGAACACTACCTTATAAGATCTGAGCCTATCAGCCTTGAGAAAGAAAATGATAGGGTTGGGATTATGTTATAGTGAGATATTCAGGAAATTGTTGCAAGGTGACTTAAATTTTTTGCTGCTGTTCAAGGTCTATTTTATTCCTTTGCTTCCAAGTTTTGGGACACCACATGTTGTTGAGAAGAATGTTTTCAACCCCTTGTTCCTTACCCTATGCCTCACTTCATACAAAAGTAATTGAAACTAGCATTCTGCACTGGTATTGCGCTCTCTAGCAATTCCCTGAGGCCATCCAAATCTTTGACATTTTAGGAAGTTCAGGTTTTCAGTGGAGAAATCTAAATCTTACAAGAAATAACAAAGTCCTCTAGGAGTTTTTGTTCTTTAAAAAGAGGGTGAACATTCAGGTTCAGAATAACCATCTGTTTGCCCCTGGCTACTTGTCACATTTGCCCTTTGTAGGCTTTTATCCACCTTTTTATTTAATTTTTTAACTTTATTGTGTAAGATAAGTATGTAATACTTACCTGAGAAGCAGCATGTAGTAATGGATAGAATATGAACCTGGGAATCAGAAGGATCTGGGTTCTAATACTAGCTCTACCATTTGTCTGCTCTGTGACCTTGGGCAAGTCACTTAATTTTTCTGTGCCTCAGTTATCTCATCTGTAAAATGGGGATTAAGACTCAGTTTCATCTGGGACATGTCCAACCTGATTAGCCGCTGGGCAGCAGCGGCATGGGAAAGAGTCGACGGCAGAGAGACAGATGCAGGTTTACTCGCGGAAGGAGGCAATGGTAAACCACTTTCGTAATTTTTTACCAAGAAAACTCTGTGGATACACTACCAGAATGATTGCAGATGGTGGCAGGGCATTCTGGGAGAGATGTGTCTGGTGTAGCTATGGTCAGAGATGACTCGACAGCATTAGACAAGTCCTTTATAATGTTTATTTGTTTTTAAATTGGTTTAATTATACTAGGTGTCAAAATCTACTATTTCTTTTAGTTGTTTATTCTCTTCTGTTGGGTATTTTCTCTTATAGGAGAAAAGAGGAAAATAATTGACCCTCATTCTTTGGAAGAAGCCAAGAAGCCCAGAGTTGTAGGAGACATTCCAATTGAATTGATCAATGAAGTGATGTCCACGATTACAGACCCAGCTGCAATGCTGGGACCAGAGGTGAGAAACTTTAGCTAAGGTAGGGTCTTGGGGGCTCTGCGTTTCCCACTTAGCCTCCGGCTGCCAAGGGGTATGAGCTGATAACGCCTAGAGATTATGAAATTCCTCTCAATGCTGATTGGGTCAAGTAGAATGACTTGGTCTGTTGCTCAAATGAAAGCTTCGTTTGACGTCGTAAATGCCAACCGAAGAAAAAAAAAATGCTGTGTCATTTTTTTCAGGCGTTCGACAGCTACAGCAAGTAGAGAAGTGCTACGGCAGTTAAAATTGTCTCATTTATTTTGCAAAGCGTCTCTAAAATATGTTTTTAAGAATGCATGGCTTGGTAGTGCATTATTAATAATTTCAAATTACCTGTTATAATTTTGAAGCATAGGAGTAATTTCAGACAAAATAGAAAATTAGTGTGTAAAAATGTTTTCTGTCACAAATCTCTTCCCTGTCCTCCATAGACATTCAGGTAGCTGAGGCTAACTCAGCCTGTTTGCATTTTGGACTCTCATTTACTTCCTTATTTTGACTGAAAAGCAGCCATTTTCCATGTATCAATAATGGGTCAATGGGGGGATAAACTTGAAAAACAAAACAAAACCTGCCCTATGGTAGAACCCAATTATAACTTTATCTTAAGTAGTACTTCATCAATCACCCACAGTCTATTCCTGTGGAATTGTCAGCAGGATGCAAGGAATACAATGTTAGCCCTTTTTGGTTTTTTTTTGCAAATTAAGATATAGCACTATTACTCTTTCAGATTCTTTAATTTTGTTATGACCAAGTTCTACTATATTCCTTAAGTACTAAGCCTGTCTTAAGTCCCCAAACCACTGAAAACCCAATGAACTCTTCAGTGCACTTCATAGGGGAAAATATTATTTTAGAATATTTGAGCAGTGTCTTCAGTTCTTAATAATAATAATAATACTAGTGGTATTTGTCAAGTGCTTATTATACACAGCACTGGGAGTGATACAAGCCACTAGGCGACATTGCTTCTCAACAGTGTCCAATAAATCTGGGCATTCGGCATGTAAAGAACTTTCCCTCATCTCCTAGGCCACTTTCAATCCAATTTTGGGGTGAAATTCAAATGGAAACAGCAAGATTTAGTCAAGAGGTTGAGGCGGCAGGAGGACGAACTTCTGAGAAGCAGCATGGCCTAGTAGGTAGACCTAGGGCCTGGGAGTCAGAAGGACCTGGGTTCTACTCCTGGCTCCACCACTTGTCTGCTATGTGACTTGGGGCAAGTCACTTCACTTCTCTGTGCTTCAGTTACCTCATCTGTCAAATGGGGATTAAGACAGTGAATCCCATGTGGGACAGGGTCTGTGACCAACCAATTATCTGGTGTCTACCCCAGCACTTAGTACAGTGTCTGGTGTGTAGTAAGCCCTTAACAAATGCCATAATCATTATTATTATTATTATGTTTAACACTACCTCTTGTGGGGTGGCACTGTCAGCAGCAATTAAATATTGAAACAGCATTCACTTCCTTGCAAAACAGAGAGTTCCTCTGAAAATGTCGAGTACAGCATAACAGCAGTCAGAGGGGTGGTGATGCAAGTTTGGGTTCCATAATCAGAAAGGGAGCTGGACAAAGCCAGGAGGACAGTACCCGTGTTCAGGACTGGAATCTGAAGAGTGCCAGGGTCAAGTTGGCAGGTGTGCTTGCATTTGGTGAAAGTTGGTCTGATAATTTTGCCTTCCAAACAAGCTTTGAAGTCTAATTCATAAAAAAATTAAAATTGGGGCACAGGTAGAAGGAAAAAAATCCTTAATTTCCTAAAAGTAGGGGGAGAGGATCTTTAAACCTGATAGGTTGTGACTGAATTAAAAACACCAAGGGGCCACCCAGTCCTTTAGTAAGTCAAAGCACATGGGATTGTTTAAATATTTAGCAATGAGGACTGTCCAAGTTGAGACATTTTGGGACTGCCGTATGCTGAGCCAGAGAAATCCAAATATTTATGAATTGTGATATTTTAGAGAGAAAAAGCTCTCTCCCTTGAGAAACAGTTGCAGCCTTGTCCCTGTTCCTAGACTGAAGTATTCCCTGGTTTCTCTCATTGGTTTGTAAGGTGGATAGAAAATGTTGACTTACTTCAGGACTGGCTTTAATTTAGACATAATGAATGAATGCTTGGTAAAATAGCTTTGGGGTTTTATGTTTATCCTCTTCAGTGTTTTAATACTCTGTTGTGCCTTGAAATTGCCTTAGGGCACACGGAGAACGTAAAAACAGTAAAATAAATTATCACCCCCAGCAAGGATGAAATCACTAGTCTTAAAATTGTTCCTGCTGAGAGAGACAATTTAAAAGGATTTAGGGGAGAGGAGGATGTTTGCATGAGACTGAGAACTTGCTGAACTCAGGCATGCTGACTTTGTTATATCTTATAGTTGCAAACCAGTGGTGTGACTTTTTTTATTTTTAATTTCTTTTCCACATCCCAGACAAACTTTCTCTCAGCCCATTCAGCCAGGGACGAAGCAGCTAGGCTCGAAGAGCGTAGGGGCGTGATTGAATTTCATGTAGTCGGTAATTCCCTAAACCAGAAGCCAAACAAAAAGATTATGATGTGGTTGGTTGGCTTACAGAACGTGTTCTCTCATCAGCTCCCCAGAATGCCAAAAGAGTATATTACACGACTGGTCTTTGATCCGTAAGTACTTTTTTTGTTTGTTTTTTTGATAAAAAAGAAACTACTTACTGGTGTTGAGAGTGAATTTTAGTCATCTGTGCTCCAAGCCTCCGAGCATGAAGTGGACTTAGAGTTAGCAAACTACTTTCTGTTTCCGGAAGTGATGAGGTTTCTCTTTTGGGGCACTGGGTGTGTGGAGCGACTAGATGCTTATGAATTATTTCTTGATTGAAGAGGTCATGTCTACCTACTCCATTGTACTCTCCCAAGTACTTAGTATGATGCTCTGTACACAGTAAATGCTCAATAAATACCAGTGGTTGAATTATCTGTTTAAAAGAGATGTCTAGATTGGAGATGTCTTTTTTTTTAATCACTGTCCTTTGGCCATAACTGTATGCAGCAAAACCTTTTTTTTGTTTTAGATTTAAATTGAAAAATATGCAATATTTCATTGGCATATTCAATTCAAAAAAGTAATCCATGATAAAATGACAGCTCTGTGTGAATAAATGTGAGAAAAATATTTGAGAAAAATGTATGGGTCAACTTTGACAATCAGTTGAAAAAAGAAAAACCCTGACAAATTTTGAAAAACAAAAACAAAAACGCAGGCATGCACACCAAAAAGCATTAAACCCCTGGAGTCTAAAAAATTTACACTTTTCCCTGCTTTAATAGTGGTTGTTGGACAGAATCTGTATTCTCTCTCTGTTTCTCTCTCTCAACATACACTCACAGTGTACGAAAGGAAAGTTTGACATGACTTCATTTTTTCAGGAAGCACAAGACCCTTGCTTTAATTAAAGATGGTCGTGTAATTGGTGGTATCTGTTTCCGGATGTTCCCATCTCAAGGATTTACAGAGATCGTTTTCTGTGCTGTGACCTCTAATGAGCAAGTCAAGGTAAAGACACCCAGTGTTTTAGAGGAAATGCTATACGCGGGGTTTCTGCATATAATGTCACAGTGAATGGGAGGTGCGGCCAAGCCATGAGCAGCAAGAGGATCAAAATCGGGTCCAAGACCCCCTGCAAGGAGTTTCTGTTTTCCCCAGTCCGGGGAACCATTGTGCTGCATACCATATAATCCACAAGTAAGTCAAAAATAATCTATTTCAGCTGCAAAGTGAAGTTCAAACTTAAAAAAAAAATCCCTTTCTGTCATATGCTCTAGAGAGCAACGGTCAAGCAGTTTGCACATCAGTCTTTACTTACAGCCATGATCCTGACTGATAGCATTATTCATAGCTGCTACGGTGTGATCTTCCCTAAATGGAGCAACTACTTTTGGCCAAAGGACAATGTCTGGTAATCAGTTTGAAGAATTTATCTTACTCGCTGTTTGATCTGAGCAAAAATTTATTCCCTTGCCATCTCAAATGTATTTGAGAATACTGGGAATTTTTCTTTTAGAGGCCACTATTCCTGTATGTTAACTAACATTCTGGCTAAGTAGACAAACTTGGCTCCAAATGGAAAATTCTGCATCTGGGGGATTTGTACCCACCAGTGGGGAGCCCAAGTATGGGATGCTTTTTAGTTGGATTTGAGAGAGGCCAGGGCAATGTGCCCTTGCCTCCTTGGCTGACAGTTGGAAAAATCTGGTTATTTTCCCTCCCTTTAGAAGCAAAAAAACCCCAAACCAACAACATTCCCTTCTTTTCATCTCTCCTTCCTCTTTATGCTACTCCCTGGGAGTTTAGAAGTTGCCTCTACTCTCTCAAAATGAGAAGGAAAGTTAACTCTTTTTCCATCTTGCGGCATATTTGTCTTTTGGATGAACAAACAAAAGTTGGCTTTTCTTCTAGGAGGCCATTGACTGTCTTTCACAAAGTTCATGCACCTGCTAGTGGTTTCAAGGAAGAAAGTTTAAAAAAGAATACTTCTTAAATTTGAAGAACCAGACTAGCTATGTGGTACTCTACCAAGAACTTAGTACCGTGCTCTGCACACAGTAAGCACTCAAATACTACTGATTGGTTAATGCTGGGCTATAATAATAATAATAATGTTGGTATTTGTTAAGCGCTTACTCTGTGCAGAGCACTGTTCTAAGCGCTGGGGTAGATACAGGGTAATCAGGTTGTCCCACGTGAGGCTCACAGTTAATCCCCATTTTACAGATGAGGTAACTGAGGCACAGGGAAGTTAAGTGACTTGCCCACAGACACACAGCTGACAAGTGGCAGAGCCGGGAGTCGAACCCATGACCTCTGACTCTGAAGCCCAGGCTCTTTCCACTGAGCCACTATTATTCCTTGCCTTTAGCCTTTGCTGAATTCCTATGTATCCAAGTGGTTGTATCTAGTGGACCTTCTTCCTGATTCAACCTTTCAAATATTAAAATGGGTATATGGACATAAAAGTTAGAAATTAAATATCTGCACTTTACGTGAGAACCCTGTACCCATTAAAGTCCAAGCCACCAAGTAGCAACACACCCTTGGAAACTCCAGTAGAAGAGCGAACTCCTTGTGTGTTCTTCCTGATTTTTCCAGTAGAAGCAGATTTCTAGACTGTGAGCTCGTTGTGGGCAGGGAATGTGTCTGTTCATTGTTCTAGGGTACTCTTCAAAGCGCTTAGTACAGGGCTCTGCATACAGTAAGTGCTTAGTAAATACAATTGAATGAACGAATGAATACCTCAAATGGAGGATCATTTGTCAGCAGCTGTGGGCAGTGTGCTCTCTCTGCTCCTTCCCAAATTGATTGAAAGAATTTTATAGTCCAGATTTCAGATTTTATGGATGAAGGCAGAATGAGGTAGGTTACCCCACCCCGAGCGTGACCTCAAATGGCCCAGGGTCAGTAGTCCCTGGGCGTAGACGCAGGGGAGAGAGAGATTTTCCTCCTCCCTACCCAATAAGCTTATTAAAAATGATGTTTAAAAGTTGAATTGTTGAAAAATTGAATATTTAATATGAGTTATCATTATGATCCTCCCAAATACTCCGCCTGGAAAAACTTAGCCTTGTGAAGACGATTGGACTCCTTTTATATTCGTGGCCGTACAAGCCAATTTTGAATAAGATGACTGCTACTCAGTTACGCTTATTGTTTGATTTATTCTATTTTCCAGTGTATTTGGTTTACCCTTTTTCATAATCATAAAGATCATTTCCAGTTAGTAGAATGATTTAGTAACAAAGCGTACATATTTGAAAATAATAAATACGGAGGACCTTAGTCTTATGATATCAAGTTTTTTGTTTATTACTATATTGCAATAATAGGCCCATGTTTGAATTAGCCAGATAAGTTTGGCCTCCTTATCCACCTGTGACCATAAGTCTCAATGTGTGTTAGATTGAAATGTTTGCCAGCTAAAGGATATTGTATTATCTTGAATGTATTATAGTTTTTTATATAGCACTTTTTACATCAGTTGTCTTTATTTTCACAACATCCCTGTGAAATAGGGGCAAGTATTATCCTCCATGTTGAGGCACTAAAGGACTAAGGCACAGAAATGTTAAGAAATTTCCCAGGGTCACACAGCAAATCAGACTGGAACTAGGGACGCAGGCATCCTAACTCCCAGACCAGTGCTCTTTCCACTAGACTTTGTTGCCTGCTAGCATCCAAACCCACCTGAGCAGTGTTAAATACAAACGAGTGCAGCTTTTTGAAATTCATAGCTGATAGGTAACAAATGACCATTGAAGATAAGTAACATAAACAAAAGAAATATTTATAAACATTTTGAGTAAAAGTTGTGCTTTTTTGTCAAAAAAAAAATAGAGCCAAATTGTGGCTAAAGCAAAATTGTGGTCATAAACAGATCTCTGCATAAGTGGAAATGTCTGTTGGATGGAAAGACCTCCTGTTTTAGCTCTTGTTCTTTCCTAACAGTATGGACTATAAAGATTTAGTTGGCACGTTTTGAACAGATATTTATCATAAGGATATATTTATGGACACTCAGTCCAAGTTTTGATGCTCACATGGGAAATTTTGGTAGGATAATCTGTCTTTTCTGAATGACGTTTGAGGCAGTGAAGGCTAAAGGTAGACCTTGATTTCTAGGTCACCATGGGGGTGTGAAGTTAGATACTGTCCTGTAGTGGGGAAAGAGGCATAATAATGCTTTCTCCTTCCTTCTAGCCAGGAAACTGGGAGGCAAATGAGATAATAGGTATGAAAATGTTTTAGGCTTTTCTGAGGAAAAGCAGTATTTAAACCGAAAGTATTTCTCCACACTACTCACACACTTGAATTGTTTAGAGTATTATTGGTGAATTGGAATATTATCCAATCCTCTCCCCATGAGAAAATCAAGTTGACAATCATACCATTCCTTATGTACATTTAAAATTCTGTAAGTGATTGTAAGAACTGAATCCTGCGAGTGTACTACTTTTTTTTAAAAAAACTCAGATACTGTTGATTGTACGATATCTTCGTAGTTATGAATGGAGATTTTCTCTCTGCTTTTCACTTCTCTAGCAGTTTTTTCATGTATAGATTTCCTTAGGAAATTGTTATATTGGCGTATTGTAATATTTATTTTGATTACACAATTTTTATATTAAAATAGATTAGCTTTGAGCCTGCACCTTGCTCCTTGATTTATGCCAGACCCTCAATTCAAGGATTTTGAGCTATTTGTATCTCTCTAAATGCCATTCTCAGGTTTATAGATATACAAGTTGGGATCTAACAGGCTATCACCTTTAGGAAAGACCCAGTCAGAACTTTCCCTATAGCTACTAGTGTATAAACAAGCTAAAATATTCCCAGACATTCCCAGGCATTTTCATTTTATGACAGACTGTTGCCTCTAGAACATAAATTTTTATGGCCTTTTCCTTACAGGGCTATGGAACTCACCTAATGAATCACCTGAAAGAGTACCATATAAAACATAATATCCTGAACTTTCTCACCTATGCTGATGAATATGCAATTGGATACTTCAAGAAACAAGTATGTTGACTTCAAACTGCAATCTTGTTATGCTATTCATTCTAGATACTACTAGCCTCTTAATGAATGATCCCAATTGGGAATAGTTAGTGGTTTATGATTCAGCACCCTTTGGAGAACAGAGGCTATCATGATATGCAGAAGCAGACATGTCCCAACAACATTAAATTGTAGTAGAAAGTTCAGATCTGTGAGCCAGTTTGAAAGCCTTCGTGGCATTCAGTTTGAAATAGCTTAAGGAAACTTTTTTAATGTAGGATTTCTTTTAATTCTTTTAAATATAGTATTTGGGTTCTAGATTGTTGATTTTAATTTTTCCCATGAATAGTGTCCATTCCTTAATGTTGGTATTTAATGATTTTTGAGGAGTGCTGACCTTCTTCTGTCCTGCTGCTACTTTTTGTTTGATTCATAGGAAATTCAGAATATTTGCTCTGTTATTTTTGATTATTTTTTTGTGCATAAAGTTTGGCCATGTTTCAAAATTATTCTTACTCTAATTGCTAAAATGGGGCTACTCTCTTTTTATATGGTTGTGATCATTTTACTTTGACAGTCTCATCTGTAGTAGCTTGTAATTTTTTTTAAACATATAAGTTTTAAAAGACAAAATTCCGACCCCAAACTTGTATGCCGGGGTTTGAAAAGAGACTATTTTTGAATTCTCTATGTTTCAGGGTTTCTCCAAAGATATTAAAGTACCCAAAGCAAAATATGTTGGTTATATTAAGGATTATGAAGGAGCCACTTTAATGGGATGTGAATTAAATCCAAGGATTCCATACACTGAATTTTCTGTCATCATTAAAAAGCAGAAAGAGGTAAGCAGTGATGCCTAGGCCTGAATGTTGGAGGAAGGAGGAAGTGTGGCCCATGTCAAATTGGTGGGTTTACCGTAGAGTCACTACAAAAGCATCCTATTCGAAACTGCCTGGCATTGACAGCCATTCGGTGACCATTATTTTTTTTGAAATTTGCCCTTCTGTTGGTTGAAAAGGTAGCTTTCTCTCCTTTAAGAGCAAGATAATTTTCACTGTGGTGCTTCCTCTCTGGCTGCCAATAGCTAATGTAGGTGGGGTTTGTTTGTTCTAAAAAATACAAAACCAAAAAACATGCTCATTGTCAGTTCCAAGAGACCCATCCACCCTCTCAGGATGTCATGCAGAAAGAAGAGGATTGTTTAGACTGGCCACAGTCCTGAGGCTTCAGGACCAAGAACTCGTGTGAGGAATTAATTATAAGGCTAGTGGTTTGCATAGTGCTTGCTCTCACTCTTTTGTCTCTGTCCTGGGGTGGATCATCATCATCATCAGTGATATTTATTGAGCGATTACTGTGTGCAGAGTGCTTGGTACACAGTATAAGAGTTGATAGACATGTTCAGTGCCCCAAACAACCTTACAGTCTAGAGGGGTCGAGCAAGTATGTGGGCAGGGGTACAGCCCAACTCAAAGGTTTATTGTTTTTCACATGTAGGAACCGTATATGGCCGAGAGACTGTCCTTGAGGGCTGTGACCCAGCAGGCGGTGGTCTTGGTAACCACTGCAGCCGTTGCTGTTCCCGTCAAGACAAGTATAGCCAGGCTTCCCGCTGGGGATATGCCCCTGTGGGATGCTGTAGGTGGTCTTAGATGAGAAACCTTCCTTCACCAACGATGGCACAGCCCCAGCAGGCCTTCCCATCCTTGCAGAAGTCTGATCTCGTTTCTCAAAGCCAAACTCTCTCCACCGAAGCAACAGGTGGCAAGGCTCTTGGGATTGGAAATGCCACACGTGACCTTGGCAGCCAGCATTGGAGATTGACCCAGGAAAAGCCTCCACTTCCGTGGGTCTTGACCTTGCCCTTGCACCCACCCAAGTGTCCCCAGCAGTGGAGTGCGCTGGGGTTGGGAGTAACTCGAGGGGCCCCCTCCAGTTTGGAACAGACATGAATTCCCCCACAATTTGTCAGCTCAGCTGAATTTTTGATGACAATTAAACTGGAGTTTGCTGTGTATTTTTTCTGACAGCCACATGGAAAAAAGTTTATTTAAAAAATATATACTGATTTTACATCTGAAACTAATACTTGGTTTCCTTCAACTCCACTGATAGAAAATTATTAGATGATAGCATTTCAAATTATTTAAAAATAATCATAAACATGCCTCCATCACACTAGTAAGTGCCTAGTCAAATAACTTTGTAACTCAATGTAATTTGAGTTATAAATTACAGATTACATTGATGGTAACGAATCTGAGTTGTCTCATTTCCTGAGTTTAGATTAGAATGCTTTTAGGGCTAATTAATAGGCTAGTTTCCAGCAAAAGCGGAAGACCAAATTATCCCAGTACTGTGGGAACTGTAGCTTTTGGGTAAGGCTGGGGGAGCCCTCATAGGCTTATAGTAGCTGCAAACCTTTGCTGACAATTCACATTTATTAGAGCTGTCTGAAGCAAACCTCTCAGTTGGGGGATGTGGCCTGGCATATTTAAATACATATCTAGGCTATCTGTCATGAGTCTTGCAGTCATATGAACTGTTTATCTGTTTTGTCAATCAGGATGGAACTATTCCCATTATGGGCAGGGATTGTCTCCCTTTATTGCTATATTGTACTTTCCGAGCACTGAATACAGTGCTCTGCACACAGTAAGTGTTCAATAAATAGGATTGAATGAATGAGTGAGTGTTCATGAGTGACAAAACAGGGCTCCAGCTGCCGTGACACTGTCTCCTGATGTCCTAAGTGTGAACTATAGTAAAGTCAGTGCAACCTATTCACGGTCCCTCAAGTAAAATCAATGGGTTTGATCCTACAAATGACACTAAGCAGAGCTTTTTCTCTTCACATTAACTTTTCCTTCCAACAGCTTAAAGCTTTTGAAGCCAATCGTGTGTTTTGAAAAAGCATTTTGTATCTTGAAACTTCTCACTTTCTAATCTTTTCTTAACGCTTCTCTGTTAGGGAACAGAATATGACATTTAAAGTCACTGCTGTGCTTGGTGCTGCCTCTCCTAAATTCAAGTTCTTTCTATGATTACAGATAATTAAAAAGCTGATAGAAAGGAAACAAGCACAGATTCGCAAAGTCTACCCTGGACTTTCCTGTTTCAAAGATGGTGTACGACAGATTCCCATAGAAAGCATTCCTGGAATTAGTATGTATATACCTCCCTTTCAAAGAAAATCTTTTGGTAACTACAGTAGTGCATTGGCATAGCAAAAATGAGAAAATCTAAGTTTCTAGAGTTTGGAATCTCTCTAAGATAATGTTTTGTACAGTGTGACTCTATTAGATAAGACTGAATAAGAATTCTCTCTAGATATCATGGTATCTTGTTTGAAGAGTTTCCCGGTTTGCTAATTTTTGATTTGTATTATTTCTAGCCTGTTTGACAGCACTGCTCTTTTTTTTTTTTTTTTGGCTTCACCAATTGGACATTTCTTTTTGTAGCTATTTCCAAGTGCCTCAAAGTAAACTCCATACACAGCAGGCAATAAGTAAATGCTGATGATTAGGAAGAGATTGAATGATCTTACAAATGCACTATAGTATGTTATTTATTCTACACCAGCTTGAATTAGAATTTCATTAGTTGCATATGGCTAGATCAGTGTCTCCTCAAATTTCGAAGAAAGGTACTGGGCTTGTGATTCACACAAGAATCAGTTCAACTTATTTCAAGCTGTGTAGCTTAGCAAAGAGTGGCCATATGTCTGTATATATGACTTGACTTATTGCTTGAAAAACTCTATTTACGTATTTTTTCTCGAATTTGTGAAAGAGAGCAAAGTTTGGGATGGAGATTTCCCCTCTGAAGTTACCTAAAACCAACAAGAGAAAGCAGTGACTGCATTTTGTGTGTGTTGGCTAAGGAGAATTGTAGCTGGAAAATAGTCTTTTCACAGTTTCTTGAGTCTTGGTGCAACCCAAATAATGGGAAATCAGTATATTTGTTGGTTGGTTGTTCTCTTTCTGTGCAAGACTGGAAGTAGTGATAAAAATGGAAAAGTAAAAGAATTCAGTGCTTTAAATCTATCCCTAGAATTAGCTTGTATTTTCATATACATGCTGTAAGAAGGTTTTGACGTGACTTGGCTTGAAGTTGGGAATGAGTGGATTTTTAGTCTTTTATTGAGAATACTCTTGAGAGCCTTTTACTGAGGAAGCACTGCACTTTATTACATTTTAGATGAGTATTGACTTTGCTTATCTTTTGCATAGAGCAATTCTCATTCAGTGTTTAATTTTGTTGACGTATAGGAGAGACAGGCTGGAAACCAAGTGGAAAAGAGAGAGGGTAAGTATTAATGGCTATAGGATGATGACCATGCACCTTTTTTTGCAGCAACTTAGAGAAAAGAGCAAAGACTGTAATCTCCAATAGGACTTTTGTTGGATTTCATTTTTCATTAAAATTGCCGGAATGTTTAAATTTTAGGTTTGGGTAAGAGCTGGCACTAGAACTTGAAGGAGTGCAAAAGCTAATCCTCTTTTTGTTTTGTTTTGTTACAATTTTCTTTCAAGTAAAGAGCCCAAAGACCCCGATCAGCTATACAGCACATTAAAAAACATCCTGCAGCAGGTGAAGGTGGGTGTTGTCTCTCAGTTCACCTCATGTGAAGATTTTGAAATGATTTCCCATATGGAATTTCCATATTAGATACCTTACTTTTTTCTTTACCAAAGAGCCATCAAAGCGCTTGGCCCTTCATGGAACCTGTGAAGAGAACAGAAGCTCCTGGATATTATGAAGTTATAAGGTTCCCTATGGGTAATGCCATTAACATTTTCTAAGTATAGACTTAAAGATCTCTGTAGCTGAAGCCATGTGCGACCAGTAGAGTCATCAAGGTCTATTGTTGTATTCCTAGACGGTAGAAATTGTGTTACCTTGCAGTGGGAGAACGTGTAACCTTGGAGTAACATGCAGCAGTGTGTGAGAGAAAGGGGGTGGTGAAAACTAGTGTATGGAACCCACCCATTCATTCTCTCTGAAGAGTGAAGAGAGCCTGTCCAGTTCTGCATCTGCCATCTAGATCCTGGGAAATTTCTAATTGTGAGCCTCTAAGAGCTTTTTTAGGTGACTGCATCTGGTACAGATCAAATATTGGTGTAAAATGACAGGCTCAGGATGTTTATTCTCAAAACGAAAGTCATTGCTTATCACTAGGGTGTATTTTGAGTCGATTTGTGATGAAATCGGTCATTTGCATTATTTTTGTGGAATGTAGCAGAAATGCTTTGTTCACCCTTTTGAGCTAATCAAGCTGATACACCTAAATATATGCTTTGGGAGTCACTGCGTATAGGAGGAAGCTACAACCAACAGCTGTTCATTACCCACGGTCATGGGGGACAGGAATAATGCAAATAAAGCAATGCTAATCCTAATGTTTTACCAGAGCTACTGAATAGAGCAAAAGTGAGGGATTGAGTTGCGTCTCCTCTGTCTACTCTTGTTCAGTGAGCGGTGTAACTAGTGGCGCTGACTCCATTCCCCATTCCCCAACACTTTACCCCATAAGCAGCGAATCGCCGGAAGGTGAGCAGCAGAAAGGAGAAGCCAAGTGCCTGAAATATCCAATTGGATAGTTATTCCCTGATGAATTGGGAGTTGGCTGCAATAAGCCTTTCGTGATACTATTTTTCACTTATGTAGGTTTTTAACAGGTAATGTGTGCTGAGTCATTGACAGTGAATGCCTTTCCATTGAAAATGTGTTTCCACTTCTGTTCTTTTCCCTTGGTATTTTCTCTCACTGGCTGTTGCTTGTCTCAGCACAGGAGTGTCCCTGCCAGCCTTCCTAGTAAGCGTCTATCAATAATGTCATAGATGAGTTTATAGATATACCTTCGGAGAGCAGGACTGGAAAAACGGCCTTTTGGCCTGTTTTCAGGAGGTTCTGAGGTCACTTTAGCATCCTCAATGAAAGGTTCTTTTCCTAATTACTCCTATATGAATATGTTTTGTTAAGTATTATGCTACAGTATTTGTCAAAGTTCTACCCACTCTCCTTGAGGGGAACAGGAGATTAGGATTCAGAAGATGGAAGAAGAGAGGGAAGGTGGGGGGGGGGGGGGCGGGGAGAGAGAGAGAGTATGTGTTCGCATGCGTGTGTGGATGGGAGTGGTGTTACCCTGAAAGGTTTCCCTCACCTGGCTCCCTGTCACTCTGGATGCTAGGAATGACTTATACTTAAGACCCTTTTACAGAATCTGGGAATCTTGAGAGATAGAGTAAGGGCTCAATAAATGCTACTGAAGGCCTCACTTAGAGGGAAGAATGTGTGTGGTGAAGAGGTTAGACATGAGAGGCTATTCCAGGAGATCTTCCCTGATTGATTCCTCATCTCCCCAGCCAGAACTCCTGTGAAACCTAAGCCCTTGGGTACTCTCCCT
Organism: Ornithorhynchus anatinus; assembly: GCF_004115215.2. Classification (NCBI taxonomy): domain Eukaryota; kingdom Metazoa; phylum Chordata; class Mammalia; order Monotremata; family Ornithorhynchidae; genus Ornithorhynchus; species Ornithorhynchus anatinus. The sequence goes on from NC_041735.1 coordinate 43,521,446, forward strand.
CCCTCCATTCCTGTATCATTTTTGCACTTATCTCTATACTTCTATTACTTCCTCCTGTCAGAAGTGGATTTTAGTGCCTATTCCTTGCTAGCTTGTATACTCCTAGAAGGCAAAGGATATGCTTATTTAGTATAATCTCCCAAGCTCACACATTAAGCACTTAATAAAGATTACTGATTGGTATCTCCCCTCCTGCCTCCCAATTACCAGAACATTGGATACACTGCGTACAAAGGCCAGTGAAAAATTAGATCAGCATTTGACACACAGTAAGTGCTTAACAAATATCATCATTATTCAAAATTAGCCTAATTCATCAGAGTGGATATGGGTGAGCAGTGCTTGGCACCTACTAAGTGCTTAATAAATACCGTAATTATTAACACCTGGCAGAGAAGGGAGAAGCTGAGTCCCCATAGCCAGAAATTTAAGCCATTGGAATTCAGGGTTTAAACGGGCAATCAGAAGGGTTAGAATCTCATGATGCAGGTAGCCAGCATTCTGTCCACGCTCTCAAAACCTTCCTTGAGACACTGAGGTTTCTTTAGAAGTAAACACTGAGATATCTGCTGGCCTGAGAACTGTTCTTTTCGCAACGTAAGAGAAAATGTGCCATCAAGATTTTAAGAGCTGCTAATTTCTGAAAATGAGTGATCAAGAAAGGCAGTGGCAGCTCCTTAAATGTAGATCTGAAAGAATAAGACATCCATGTGCTTTTTAAACCCTGTCTGGAGGCAGTGGGATGGGCTATATGACCTTTAGTTTATTGGGGATCGAAAGTGCTTAACCTCATAGAAACTGCCTTAGGCCAAACCGGAGAACAAATATCTTTCCTCTCCAGGAGTATTGATTGAGTCTCACACACCTGAAAATTCATTTTGGACATCACATCTTTCTGATAGTTAGAGAGGAGAGAGAAGTGTTCTTTGTAGTTCACAGGAGTTAAGATATCCATGAACTCAGATACGACTCGGTCAGTATTTAATCTTGTCTGGTATTTTTGAATGTTTTAGCCTCCTCTAGCAAGCAGGGAATTTTGCTTTCTTGATGCAAACTAATTTCCTTACAAAGTATGCTTCAGTGTTTTTACGAGAATTTGTCAGGTTGTCGATGTTTTCTGGATTGAGAAAGTTGATATCAGAAATTTTCACTACTGGTAGGCAAATGTGTTAGCAGGTCATGTTGCTTTTAAAAAGCCTCATATCTGTTTTTAAAACAGGAATCCAGATTATTTAGCCAGAAAATGGGTTCTGCCAGGATATACTAACAACTGAATGTTTGAGCTTGCAGGACTCTAGATGGAATTTATGGGTGGTATCCGTAGGTGTGAATTGTCGAAGTCTTTTTCATAATGAAACGGTCTGATTTCAAAGTGATCTTTATTCATATATTCTTCTTTCTATAGAGTACTGTGAGTCTGTTATATTGCACTCTCCCAAGCGCCTAGTACAGTGCTCTGCACACAGCGCTCAGTAAATACGATTGACACGTAAAGTTAAGAAAAAACTCTCTCTACATACTGGATAAGCACTTCTTGAATTTTAAAACCCGAATTTTGATTTACTAATTTTTGAACACTTTCAAAAACTAAACAGGATATTCTATGCTTAATATCTTGTAGCAATGAAGTCTGTAAGTGCACGAGCACCTTTTTGAACTTTATGCATACAATAATAACTTCATTATTTACAAATATTTTAGATGTGTTATTTGGAATATATGGACATTGTTGTTTGCTCAATGCAGAGCACTGTTAATCTGATGACTGTCTTGTGGATCTCATCTGAATTCTTTTCTTAAACTGATGAACTTAAAAATACCTGGGTATCAAAGTGGCATGTGATTAAAATGGTATTTGTGATTTTTTAAAAATTGGACAGATTGGGGGTACAGAATGCACGTGAGCATGGATGATCTGTATGACCGTGCATTTTAAATGAGCAGAAGTGGAGGAGTTGGTTAAAATGAAGAAACAGAATCAAATCAGATTGCATTTCCCAGTTACTTTCTGTGTCACCTAATATTGCTGAAATCAAAGATTGCTAATATTTTTTTTCCTGTACAGATCTGAAAACCATGAGTGAGCGCCTCAAGAATAGGTACTACGTATCTAAGAAATTATTCATGGCAGACTTGCAGCGAGTCTTTACCAATTGCAAAGAGTACAACCCCCCTGAGAGTGAATACTACAAATGTGCCAATATACTGGAGAAATTCTTCTTCACTAAAATTAAGGAAGCTGGATTAATTGACAAGTGACACCTTTTTCTTCTCCCTTTTAACATCCAGTCAATTGATATGCCTAATGAATGCCGGTTCAGTTTCATAAAGAATTGGGACTTGTTGAAGACACTTGTACACGTTGTTCTAACTAGCACTTTGTAAAATCTCTCCTTTGAGCTTTTCAAATAATATATTTCAATTGACATTACAGAACATTTTTATTTTATGGAATAGATTTTAATCTATTTACTTTTAATGTAAAATTTATTACGGCATGTCCAGTAGCAGTATATTCAATAGCAGGTGATCAGGTATTTCCTCCAAGCCTCCATGTGAGGAAACTGCACATAGTACAGAGTGTTTTGGGAGTCAGAAAAATTTCCTGATCACGAATGTTCTAGTTTTTGGTTTTGGTTTTTTTTTCCTAATGGAATGTCTGAGAGTAAAGTAGTTTTTATTTTTTTTTCCAGAGAAAATTAAGGAAGGGAAAATGATCAAAACTGTAAAAGAAGAGAAATACCTTATGTCTAAAGCCTCATAGTAGACCTTTTATATATTTTTAAAAACACTCATCTAGGTGAGGTGCTGTGAGCCGTTCTGAAGTAGGCAGTTCCGCAAGGAGACTGTTTTGAATCTTAAGGAATACATCCTAGGCAGAAGCTGCCTTTTTTGAGCATTTGTTTTTTGATAATGCTATCTACCTGCAAGTACCTTGGGATCTCGTAACCACTATTTTGATGTTTCTTTTCTCTTGATAGATGTATGCCCTATTGTTGACTTTGCTTATGCAGGACATAAGTTCCAAAAGTAACTTTCAGAGCCAGTGGTAGGCATAAGCTCAGAGTCTCATCCTTCATCGTTCGTACTTTGCTTGGGACAGCTTTTCCAGCACATCTATCTTATCCACCTGCCATTAAATTCCGAGCAGACCACATTTCTAGATGTCCCAAGACATATATCCTTAAGACCATCAGTAAGGAATGTACATACCAAAACGTCACCAAATGAGTCTCCCGGATGTGTATCTGTCTCTGTGGTAAATCCTTTGTCTTACCAAGCTTCACTGTCAGTATTGTAAAACAACTGTGATGATATTTAGGCCCAGGATCCTATTGTAAGTCCAACTACCTTTTTGATTTTACTATTTGGGTAGCACCTCGAGCACTTAGATGGCACTGTTTACACTACATGGAAGAATGAGATATTTACCATCAAGTCTCAACTCGGTAGGAAATTTCATGTAAAATATTGAAGGCCAAATGGTCTTTTGACACTAATTTTCTGGCTCCATTCCGTAAACTCGTGTAAACTAAATATTAGCATCCTTGATGTTTTCTATCCACTCTACCAATGTAAGGCTGATCATTCTAACTTTGTTCTGACAGCACGTGGGAGTGCACTGGTCACAGATGTTGTAAAACAGAACAGACCTGGTGATTTGAAAACGTTTCACCACACCGATGCTCCATGTAATCCCCCAGAACTTTATTTACAAATCCTGAAAATGATGGGAGAATCAAGCTCTTAGCAACCATTAGGCTAAGTAAACAGTCTTACGCGAAGATGTCTCTGCATTAAACGAAAGTTGACTTTAACCAGGTTATTTGGAAGTACAGTGATGGGTATTCTGAATGTTCACACTAGTAATGCCTCCATATTTTACATCTAAAGAATCACAATTCAGAGTGTAACTAAGTACGGTCATGGAATTGTATTAAAGTTCCCAGTACTAATTTTGAATAATATTTTGTAAACTGGGCCTTCTGAAGCACCTGTTAGCTTGGTATCCTGTGAAAGTTTGTTATTTTCTGAGTAGATTTTCTTATATAGTATTGTCTTTAAAATCAGATTGTCTCTTCTATATTGAAAGCATTTTTATGTTTTCTAATTTAAAAATTAATATTTTCATATAGATATTGTGCAATAAAGCTGAAGTAGGATGTGTGGTTTTGAAATGCTTTAACAGCTGATAAATTTTACATTTGTAAAATTAATATATTGTACTGGTACAGAATAGTTTTAAATTATAAAAAAAGTCCAAATCTTATGGTATTCTCTGTGTAATTTTTGTAGCCGTTTACCTGGAAAAATACAGAATTTACATTTGGGGCAGTTTACTTCCTCCCTCTCCTCCCCATCTCTCCCAGACAAGTGGCAGAGCTGGGATTAGAACTCCAATCCTCTGCCTGCCAGGCCTGTGCCGTGTCCGCCAGGCCAGGCTCCTTCTTGATAGCGGCAGTCCTTGATGGTTTATTGAAACGTAAGTGGCCTTTCAGACCAAATAATTATCCATTCATCTAGAAATAGGTGGAAACGTTTAGTAAGTGGAAGGCCAGATCTGAGCATCGCTCCCAGGGATGGACGGAAGTCCAGTCACACTTTTGGATCACAATAATGGTTTGTCGTCTGAGCGCTTACTGTGTGCAGAGCACTGATGCGCCCTATTGTGAAGCGGGTTAACAAGGGGAGTTCTCCGCTGAATAAATGGCCTTTGGTTTGTGATGGTTCATTCATGCAGATTTGCTGATTCCCTTCTCAGAGCATCTCCTATTTCTGTCGAGGCCTGCCTTCTGTTTTGGCAGCTACCACACCCTGTTGACAGTGGCTACACTATCCTCTGTGCATTAAGATCTGAACCAGTTACCTCTCTGTTTCTTACGATAATACGCTTTTGATTGGCAGTGTTTGCTCGCCAAAAATACTCAGGTTCTCAGTGGGATTACAGGGCGCCACTGATTATAGTAAATTCATGTGCATCTGGGTGCCTATGAGAGAAGCTCCCCTCGTATACCCCTGTCCTTTCCCTGTGTGGATCCCCCATCCTTCCAAGGAAGTGTCTGTAGTCAAAGGTACAGGGCAAGGTGAATCGTGGAAGTCGTCTTGTATTTCGTTGCGCGGAATAGACTCTGAAGTGGAGCAGCAAGGCTCAGGGGGAAGAGCACAGGCGTGGGTTCTAATCCCAGCTCTGCCACTTGCTTACTTGGTGACCTTGGTCCCTTAACTTCTCTGGGCCTCAGTTTCTCCATTTGTAAAACAGGGATTCAGTGTCTGCTCCCCCACTACCTGAAACTCTGAGCTCTATGTGGGACAGGGACTGTGTCAAATCCGATTAATTTGTATCTACCCCAGTGCTTAAAGTAGCGCTTGACACAATGTGTAAAATATGATTATTATTTTTATTACTCATACTAACAGCCAAACCCCATTTCCATCCATTTGGCTTGTAGGACCATAGCCGTGTCCATGGATCCTGCATGGGCTTTTGGTCCCGAAGGCTGGGTAAAAAGTGTTTTCCTTTTTCTACCTGTACTCAAAGCAACCTGCCGTTCTGTTCCAGAAAGTGCTGAGGATCAGGTGGGAATTTGGGGCAGCTCCCAGCTGGCATCTTGCTAGAGTAGCTTTGTTCCTTCAGAGAATAGCTTGGCGCACAGCTTTCCAGACACCCAGAATTGCAACAGTGAGAACTCAGTCTATCCAGCACAATGGCAGCTGTGGTTTTCGTCTCTCCTCCCAAGGAGCATCAGTGCCACTTTACTCCAACCAAAGGCTTAACTAGATATCGGGCGGCTAGCCGTGTCTCCTACCTCCGGCCCTTCTCAGCTGAAGAGCTGTCGTTTCAAGAGGAGAAAATCGGCACTAAAGGTTATGGCCTTAGTTTTATTTCTTCCAGGAGTTGTCATACAGGGTTCAAAAGAGATATTTACAGATTTATGCTCAGGACTTCATTCGCCATTTACGTGGAAATTAAAAAGAGGAGTAACTATTACTACTTAAACTAAGTTTTTCTCACAGATCAATTTAAGGCTTTAAAAAACGATTCCAATTATTTCTACAAGAGGAAACGAATTAATTTTCCTATAACAGGTCTGCATGAAAGGTTCAAGGCAACTATTTCTTAAAAACGAAGTTCTCATGATTTCAATATCCTTTAAAAGCCGAACTTTTTACAGCACCTCTACTATTACAGTGACATCCCATAAAATCCCTGAACGCCACAAGAGGGTGTAAGATGAATTTCAACGACATCCAACAAAAGCTTCGTTGTATTTGGAGAGTGAATCCTTTTTGAGGGAGCGGCGTTTGCCAGCTTTCCTCTGCTTGAAAACTGGAGAATTCAAAAAATAGGTGTCTGTAAACGGGTCTCCTCTTCTGAGTTTCCTAGTGGGAGAGAACCAGTGAAACTGTTTAGAAAGAAATTGCACCTTTTTTTTTTTTTTAAATGAAGTAGGATTAATCTGTATGTTTACATTCTATCTTTGAGCTCAAGTTCACCTAGCTACTTAAATAAGACTTGTAGTTCATTGAGACAGTTTAGAGGGCTTGCCGTTGAGAAGTGCATGCAACTTATTCAGTTGTATTCAGTTCTTCAACAGACAGGTTTGCACAGCTGTTGGAACGCTGGTTTCTGGGGGAGCAAAGGGCATAGGCTCGAAAGGGCAATTCCAGTCCATGAGACAGGCTGGCGTCTAACCTGCTGCGTTCATTCGGATCGGGAAGGTTGCTGCTGGGTGGGTAAGGAACGGGTGCGGATCCAGCAGCCCATGAGGGCACACGCATGCAACCCCTGCACACGTGTCTGTGGGACTCACGCGGGCAGGTTCTGGGACTCAGCTTGGGTTGGGCAGAGCAGGACAGGAACTGGAACCTGGTAGGGGCAGATGAAAGTTTGGCCTCTGCAGGGTGGCGAATCCTGCGCAGAAACTAATCCTAGATCTGCCGTATCACACTCCGAACAGAGGCAGGAGGTGTGTGTGTGGGGGGAACTCTAGAACTTTGGCCCAGCTAGTAGTGTTGAGGATTGAGGTCCGCCCGAGAAGCCCAGAATGGTGTGGAGTTGGTGACACTATAGAGATACAGAGAAAGGAAGAGAACAGAGGAAGAGAAAGAAGGAGGGGTGGGGAGGGGGGGAAGAGGCCTCGAAAAGACAAGAGGGTCAGATATATGGAAATACACATAAATAGAGCGGCGGGGGGGAAAGGGCAGGACAATAGAAAAACTGGCTGCTTTAGCAAGGAAGAGAAAGCTGTTTGGGAGGGGAGGAAGAGAGGGATGGAAGGTTCCCAACTTGGCTCGCCATCTTTGGGGCTGGGAACCATGAGGTAAGCTCTGGTGTGGGAAAGAGAGGTGGATGCTACCTAGAGGCAGAAACCAGACTGCAGTTCCTCCTCGCAGGTAAGCAAAGCTTCTGGGAAGGTGCATGACCCTGTGTGTGTGTGTGTGTGTGTGTGTGTGATATGAAAGGAGAGGAGGATGGAAGAGGTCCTAGTGACCTTTACAACACATACATGGTTAAGGCATTGCCACCTACTTTGTGGCATCTAACCAAGTTTTTTGTAACTTCTCTTCTTCAAAGCCCTACTGTGAGCTCACCTCCTCCAGGAGGCCTTCTCAGACTGAGCCCTCCCTTTTCCTCTGCTCCTCCTCCCCTCCCCATTCCCCCTACTCCCTCCCTCTGCTCTACTCCCTTCCCCTCCCCAAAGCACTTTCATTCATATTTATTGAGCGCTTATTGTGTACAGAGCACTGTACTAAGTGCTTGGAATGTACAATTCGGCAACAGATAGAGAGAATCCCTGCCCAACAACGGGCTCATAGTCTAAAAGTTGTATATATTTGTACCCATTGTCTTATTTTATTAATGATGTGCCTTTATCTACGTTTCTATGTATCTATCTTGATGGGAGTGATGCCTGTCTACTTGTTTTGTTGTCTGTCTCCCCCTTCTAGACTGTGAGCCCGTTGTTGGGTAGGGATTGTCTCTCTCTTGCCCAATTGTACTTTCAAAGCTCTTAGTACAGTGCTCTGCACACAGTAAATGCTCAAATACCATTGAATGAATGAACAGAGTGGGTGAAAGGTAAGCAAAATGGGTCTGTGGGCAGGGCAGGGAACAATGGAAGGGGAGGGATTTTAGTCTCCTAAAAATGTGGGCCAGAATCCCCAGATCCCCCTCCTATTCCTAGCACCTCTGGAATTTTCAACCCTAAGACAGTAAACATGAGAGGAAGAGGAAGACACATGCAGCCAAGGCTGTACCGTGGCACATTTTAAAATAGCTTTAAAAATCGTTTTTAATTTTTTCATCATTCCCTTCCCTCCTCCCGCAACCAAAACTCGACTGACCTTCTTTACCCACCCTCCTCAAGCCATCGGTGAAAAAAACCTGTCTCATGACTTCACAAACGTTTGTTACCACTCTTCCCCATGGATGGCAGGCAGTGCGAAAGACAGAGAAAGAAAACGCCAGCGACCACTCAGCCCAGCTGACAAATTGGCATCTCTGATACGTAGAAACGAAAAGGAAGAAGTCTCGAATACATACGTGGCAAGTGCAGGCTCCTTATAGTTCACACTGAGGGTGCATCTGCGCTTCCGCATGGAAATGGCAGGCTTCTCCTCACTGCAGGTGAATGGGGTGGAACGATTTCTCCATTTTGCAGAGGAGGGCGAGGAGATGTTGGTGACATCCTTCAGGCCGAGGTGAGGTGTTTGACAAGTTCCAGAGGTTGTACCTATGTGAAGAACTTTTACAATGAATATTGTGCCCAATGAAATGTGAAAACTAAGATTTTTTTTGCAAATTTAGATACTCAAAAATTCTCTGAAGGGTCTCATTTCCCACACTTTGGAAACACTGATTATTAAATTCATACGGGGGGAAGAAAAAGACAAAAGCAACTGGAAACTGTATTCAAATGTTCATCTCCTTGGGGTGATGAGTTACACCCTAGGCAGCTGTATTTCTCCAAAAGTAATTTTTATTCCAGGTCACTCAGTCTCAGATTCTACTCCAAAGAGAACCGTCAATGGTAGGAAATGGAAATAAGCCATCACTGCATGTGGGGTGAGTTGCTCATGCACGAAAACTAGTTGGCATCCAAGGGATGTTGAAGGTGGCAGGTGTCATTTGCCTGCTGTGTGACCTTGGGTAAGTCATTTAACTGCTCTGTGACTGTTTCCTCATCTGAAAAATGGGAATCAAATCCCGTTCTCCCTCCTACTTAGACTGAAAACCCCATGTAGGGACAGGGACTGTATCCAGTCTAGAAACCTTGTATCTAACCAGCACTTGGGACAGTCTTGACACATAGTAAGCACTTAAATAGCATAATTACTAGATGCAGGTTTCCCCTATGATGTTTATTTTTAAATTACAAACGTGGTTCCTACCACAAGAAACAGTATAAAAGTATGCTACTTAGATGGCCCAATGTTACAAGTCAGTAGAATTAAGTTTTTCTCTGCATCTTGTTACAGCATCAAAATATTCATTGGTTGGAAATAATCTATCACTTGTTCAAGGTTCCAGGAATGCATTTTGTAGTCTCCTATGCTGTCACTCATTTGATAATCTCCCTAATTATATAGGTTAGTGTGTTATTTATACGCTGAAAAGACTAGCAGGATTAGTTTAGTTTTAGTTTTAAATTCTAGCATTTGAATAGCTAGTTCTCTATTACTCATGTAAAAGTAGGTTTTATTAAATACTCAGACATCCTAATTTTTATAATCAAAACCTAGCAAAGATAAATACTGTAAATGGGCTATATGCTAACATTTTTAGAGTTTTATTAGAATTATAATAGAAATATATGGACTTCTAAAAGTGCAGTACATGTTGAAACTCCCAAAGTAAAGCTCAGTTTGGCAACTGTGATGCAAAATATTTGGAATTTTTAGAGTTTTATTAGAATTAAAATAGAAATATATGGACTTATAAAAGTGCAGTACATGTTGAAACTCCCAAAGTAAAGCTCAGTTTGGCAACTGTGATGCAAAATATTTGGAATTTAGTTTCTAACACTGAAAGGAGTGGGGAAAAAATCCAAATTTACTATTGAAAAAAGAAGCTACAATGGACACTTTCACGTCTTGTGGAATACCTTTTCTGGAAATGTATATTTATGCTGGAAAAAGCAAAGCCTGGAAACTTTCTCTGGACTACTTTAAATATTTTTAGCTCCTCCTATACCGTAAATTACTTCCACTAGACTGTAAACTCCTGATGGGCAGGGATTATATCTACCAACTCTATTGTACTCTCCAAAGTGCTTAATACAATGCACTACATACTGTAAGCCCTCAATATTCATTCATTCAATCAATCGTATTTATTGAGCACTTACTGTGTGCAGAGCACTGTACTAAGTGCTTGGAAAGTATTGTACAGCAATAAAGAGAGACAATCCCTGCCCACAGTGGGTTTACACTCTAGAGGGGCAGGGAGTGGTGGGAGTGGTGGGTGGGAAACATTCCTCTTCAGACAGGGATAAACTCAGTAACATCGTCAACTAAATACCACTGATTGTTGATTTCATCAATGCTACTTCGGTTAAGATTTTTTTTTTATTGTTGCTGTTGTTCTGTTTTGTTTTAAATCTCTGTGGCAATAGGCACCAGAAGGGAAAGAACAAATATAAAAAAGTTACCTTCCCTCAGGGAATGATTATCTACTGAGGACAAGTTCTTCCCTGTTTCTTCTTCCTCTTTATTTCCATCTGAATTCATTTCAACCGTCTTGAACCCTGAAGGATCATCCATGGACACAGCTTTCAAGTCATTTTGATTTTCACAATCTGCATCTGTAAAAATGACATTGATGTGTCATCCACCATTTAGTCTGCAAAAACAGTATGTAAACAAAATATCTTCATTATGCCAGGATTTCAAAACTCATTGCATAAGCTGTAAGAGTTCAGTAGCTTTTAAATCACGGGCCCGTAATAACCATTATGGAGTTCCCCCTGAATGTGTGTTTTCACTCTGTGTTTTGGTTGGAGCACTGGTATGGAATTGGGAAACATTCTTCGAACAATGCAAGCATGTTTGGATACCAGGCAATGCGCTGCTTTTGGAAACAGGTGACTATTATCAGGCAAGTTAACGCACAATTTTGCAAGAGTGCAATTGTGTGTTATCAGTCGTATTTATTGAGTGCTTATTGTATGCAGGGCACAGTACTAAGCACTTGGTAGAATACAGTGTAACGGAGGTGGTAGACACGTTCCCTGCCCACATCACATTGTAAGGAAATAAGATACCTCAGTCAGTCTTATTTATTTTTGCACCTGTGTGCTGAGTACTGTACTAAGTCCTTGAAGTACAAAAGTCAATAGTCATGGAAAAAGCAAAAGGGGTTATTATTTGCATGAGTTAGTGCTTAAGTAATAGGGATGTAAGATATGTACACAAAGTGCTACAGGAAGTTGTGAGCTAACAAGTGAGTCCAGAAATGCTCAAACAGCAGTTTGAGGGGGTATAAGCTAGGGAGAATAGAAATAATCAGTAAAGGCCCCCTGGTGATGTGATTACAGAAGGGCTCGGAAGAAGGGGAGATCTGAGGTCTGTCAGATTGGAAGAGGGAAGGAGTGCCAAGTAGGGAGAAGAGCGTGGCCAAGAGGTAGGCAGCGGAGAGATGAGTATGAGGGAATAGGGAGTGTGTCAGTTTGGGAGGAGCCAAGGGTGTGAGTTAGGATGTAATGGGAGGAGGAACTGGATATGTAAAGAGAGAGCTGATTGAGTATCTTAAATCCACCAATGGTCAGGAGTTTCTGCTTAATGCGGAGAGGTTTTGGAAGAGCTGCGGGGACATATGCGGAATGATGTTTTAGAAAAATGATCCAGCAGCAGAGTCAATGACAGATTGGCAAGGGGAGAGAGACTAGAGGCAGGGAGATGGGAGGAGGCTGACTCAGTAGTCAAGCCAAGATATGACAATCACCTCAACTAACATGGTGGTTAGAGAGAGACAGAGAAGAAGGGGGTGGACCCTGTATGTATTTGAGAAAAAACTGACAGGATTTAATAATAGGCTGAATATGGGGGTTGAAAGAGAGGAGACAAGGATGATACTAAGGTTTGGGACTCCAGGGACAGAAAAGGACTGTCAATTCTGAGAGGAAAGATAGGTGGATGAGAGGATTTGGAAGGATAAGATCAGTTTGAGATAAACTATACTTGAGGTGCTTGTGGGACATTCATAAAATGATGTCCTGGAGGCAGGAGGAGATGTGAAATTTCAGAGAAAGAGAGAGGTCAGTGCCAGCAAGATAGATTAGGGAGTCATCCATTTCCAGGGGCTGGTTGAAGCCGTGGGAACTGATGATCTCCTTGAGGGAATGCAGATTGAGAAGAGAAGGGGAGGACCACCCACAGTCGGGGGAAGGAGACAGAACGGGCAAAAGGGTCTGAGAAACGGCTAAAGAGGAAGGAAAGAAGCAAAACCCGAAAGTTCATTGAACCAGAGATTATTGCCAAAGAAGCAATAGATTCCCTTATTGAACTAGGTTAATTATAGACTGTTTAAACTGACTTATCAGTTCAACCACTATGAACTCGATAGTTGAAATCATTGACCCTGCGAATCTTCAACACTAGAAGGTGCCATATCATGACAGGAAATGAGGTGGCTGCTGCAATTAGCAGGCCTTTTAGCAGGAGCAGAGAGGGTGCACTAATTGGAGCCATTTCCTCCACTCCAGGAAAAAGGCATTACTGACTTAGCATCTTCCCTCTACTGAGTTAGATGTTTGAACATTTGATGCTTAATTTTAAATACCGTGGGTACAGCCTCCACCACTTAAGCCGAGGCAGCATCGAAGATGTGCCTGGTCAGAAATTTGCCAAACTGAATTTTCAACTTTTGAACTTCCCATGTTTGGAAGCATGGACTTTAACCGACCAGTGGGCATCTTAGGTTTTGGATGATTTGTCGCTTCTCCAAACATAGGGAGATAAATTAACCTGAGTTGTAAAAACTGAGGTTTCCATTGCTTACTCACCAATATTTGTCAGTTTGGCAGTGTTGTTCTCTTTCTCATCAACATATTTCTGTGGCTTTAATGACCTCTTGGAACGAGGTCTCATGGGGAGTGAGCCCATATCAGATTTGCAAGCCAAACTTTGCATGAATTTGGACTTCTGTTTAAAAGGTACATAGAGCTCGTCTGAATCCTCTTCGGCACCACTCGATTCACTGCTGCTCATTTCGGGAAAACTTGTACTTTTTTCTTTCGAATCATCATCAGTCATGCATTTTTCTTCCTTCTCCTCCTTGTTCACTTTGCTTGGTCGGAAAGGTGTGAGGTGAACACTCTCCTCAAGATAAAAATCGTAGGCATCACCAGAGCCAGTTGATTCTTCCAGTTTCTCCTTGGGGCCCGTCTTTTTACCACGGCTTTGCCGCTCTTTACTTCTTGATGTAGATTTGGAAGACTTTCTTACCCCACTGGATTTTCTTTTCTGCGGCCTTGTTTCTGCTTGAACATCTCTATTTTTAACTTGAATTTGTTTCTGTTTAGAATCCAAAAGGGTACACTTCGTTTCAGTGGGTGCACCTGATTGCATCGGCATCGTTGACATGATCTGGTCTTGGTCATACAGACGAGTATTTTGTTCAGGATTTTCAATTGCAAGGGTGTTTGTGGGATTTTCACTAAATGCAGTTTCATCCCGTTCACAAAATTCCCTTGACAAATAAGTAGTTTCCAAAAGCATAGGATTACATAATTCATTATGACTTTTTGTCAAACGATGACGCCGGGTGGATACTCCTTTGGGTAAGATAGTACCGGTGGGTCTACCCTCTTCATTTGAAGAACTCTCAGTATTAAAATCCAGTGGGTCTTGAGGAACATCAGATCTTCTACCTGAAGATTTAACAAATTTAAAATTAATGATTCGGGGTTTTTCGGGTGTTTTTGGGCAGATTTTCACTTTTATTGGTTTCTGTACTCAGTGAATTCCAAGATATAAGATGCATTTTTGTTTTTTTAAAAAAGATCATAACCCCAAATCCCTCCCTAGGGACCTGCAATATGATACATGATCTCTGAAGAGACAGAGGGGAGTGCTGCTTCTAGTCAGTGGGAGAGGCAGTTTAAATGGGCAGTGTAACTTCAGATTGCAAAGTACTTGTTCAGCTGGACTGCCCAGGCCACAGGGCAGCTTGGGATGGCCAGGAAGTCTTCCACCGCCCCCATGGCTTAGACACCCCAAAAGAAACCTGCATCTGAGATGATTTAAAATTGTAGTCTGGTTGCTATGCATGGGTTGTATGTGATGTCTTTCTTAAGGATGATTAATAATAATAGATATTACTTGTTAAGCACATACTATGTGCCAAGCACTGTATAAGCACTGAGGTAGATACAAAATAATAATAATGTTGGTATTTAAGCGCTTACTATGTGCAGAGCACTGTTCTAAGGGCTGGGGTAGATACAGGGTAATCAGGTTGGCCCACATGAGGCTCACAGTTAATCCCCATTTTAAAGATGAGGTAACTGAGGCACAGAGAAGTGAATTGACTTGCCCACAGTCACACAACTGACAAGTGGCAGAGCTGAGATTCGAACCCATGGCCTCTGACTCCCAATCCCAGGCTCTTTCCACTGAGCCACGCTGCGGATATAGTCCTTGCCCCACATGGGGCTCATGGTTTAAGTAGGAGGGAGTAGGATTAAATCCCTATTTTACAGCTGAGGAGACTGAGGCCCAGAGGAGTTAAATAACTTCCCCAAGGTCACAGAGCAGGCAACTGATGGAGCCAGGATTAGACCTGGGTCCTCTGACAACCAGCTCCATAGTCTTCTCTAAGTCACGCAGCTTCCCAACCTGGCTGGACCCAAGATGACTTCCAAACTGCCTGCATTGGCCCCCTGAATGGATTTTGGGTTGCCCCTGGAAAAATGCCAGGCTGAAAGCCAAAGTTTAAAAAGTTAAAAGTTAAAAGTGAACTAGTCCTTCTGTAGTATACCGATGCCCCTCCTGACTCAGGAGAAATTAAGCATCTGTGGAAAAAAACAAGGGAGACAATTTGTGCCTTAAAAACATCTGAACCGGATTCATCAGATTATAGCTGAAAAGGAGAAAATAAGATACAAAACAGGTTTTCAAAAAGTTATGTCCAAAAAGTGTTTTGTTTACCAGTACTTCTCGAAGAACTTTTCCTGATTGTAATAGTATTTCCAGAGGACTGGCCAGAATCCATTCCAAGTTGCTTTTCCTTCTTTGCAGCTGCATTATCTTCCATTTGAAATGCCTCTGATTTCCTTGGTAGCCCACTATCATGAATAGGGACACATCTTGGAAATTCCCTAGGAACAATACCTGGAATTAGCTCAGTAACTGTACTGCAAAAAACAATACCATTTTATTACTCTCAAAAAAGGTTTTTTTTAAACTTTTTCCCCTGCAATACTGCATTTGACTACAAAAAGACAGCCAAAAAAGGGTTTTTATCACCAGTACTGATGATCTGATGGTTCTGGCATAGGTTACCTTCTAATTTTAATAGCTAATTTAATACCGAGTGGTTTAATTCTACCTCCATGAAGCCTTTATGAGAGCCCTCTATCTTGATTAAAAAACTACATCCAGAAATGTCATTCCTTGTGTAATGAAAGTCATTTATTTCATCCATAAAATGAAGGAATTTTCCCAAACAATACTACTCTTAGTTTCATACTAACATTGCAGTGTTTGTGAAATTACCCTGCACATGTCTTTTTAACGCCATGGAAAATGATAAACTCCAGCAGGTCACATGTAACTTTATGGAGTCATTCCATCATCTGTCATCAACTCAGCTTCTTGGAAATCCGAAAAGTAAAAACGTAGACAATCTCTGACATATGAGGATATGGGCAAGCAGTCCATTTGCTCTCCCTCTGGGGGGAGAAAACCTCCGCCAATTAACACAGGGCCCAGCATTCTTTTGGGGTTTCAACCAAATAAATGATCACTAGATAGGAACTGACTTGATTATATATTTAAAGTGGAAAAACCTTAGCGAATCCTCATATCTCTCCCCAGTAAAGAGCACTAATAATAATAATAATAATGTTGGTATTTGTTAAGCGCTTACTATGTGCCAAGCACTGTTCTAAGCGCTGGGGTAGACACAGGGGAATCGGGTTGTCCCACGTGAGGCTCACAGTTAATCCCCATTTTACAGATGAGGGAACTGAGGCCCAGAGAAGTTAAGTGATTTGCCCACAGTCACACAGCACTAAAAAGTGTTGGAGGAGGGAGATGGAGAAGGGGAATGCCAGAAGGTGGAAAAAGAGAGGTTTCTCTTCTCCAGGTACAAATGGAGTTTAAGGCACTAAGTTTTCACAACAAAGTTATTGCTGCAAAATCTCAGAGCTCAAAGACATCAAACAAGGACCAGAAAATGAAAACCTCACACATGCCAGGGACCTGATGTTTTTCCAAATTCACAGGGTTCGGATGTGTTTCCAAATTTATACGCACCGTAAATCCTTTACTGTTAAATCAGTGGGAGTATCATCACCAAAGCATTCTTCTCTCAATGTGGAATATATTTTCTGATCCTGTTAATGTTAAAAAAGTTTGCAAACAAGATACCTAAGAAATGTTACCGTATTATCAACATACCCTCAATCTGCAAACACTGAAAAGAATTATTTAGAAACAAAGTCCTGGTTGAAGGAGAAAATATTACAGACTTTTCCTTCAAGGATCCTTTGGTGCCAAACAGAAACTGAATCTTGGTTGGATGCGCCAATGAATTGATCATAGCATAGCACGGTGGAATAGTGTGGAAGAGCAGAATAGTGTGGAATAGTCATGAGTAATTTCATTTTCCAAAGTCTTGGCCTCAGTCATTCATTTTAGAGTAACTGAACTGGGGAAAGAGGAGGAACTTGCAGTAGTATTTACCAGTAAAATTATTTTAAGTAAAAAAAAAATCTTTATATTTTTGTAGAGTCTGAAGAGGGGAACTATAATTTGAACCTTTGTTATTCACCTAGAAAAAGATTCCCTTTTCAAAAAAATCAGTAGCTAACAACTCATTTCTCGCTTGCAACCTACCTCTGCCAAGTCAACTATTTCCTTTTCCAAAGTTTTCTAAAATTGCAAAACTAAAGGACCACACTTGTGAATAACAGTGACACGAACCCTCTGTACTCAATAAATATTAATCAAATATTCTTTAAGAATCAAGAAAAGAGCATACTTACAAGATCAGAAGAACACAAGTCTTTAGCTGGATTAAGAAGGTCAACTGTTTCTAGCAACTTTTGGGTGACCTGATAAATAATCCCACTCAAAGTTGACAATTTAGCCTGGTTGAGGAAAAGGAAAACTTAAATTGTTGTGATCATTTTCAGTAATAAACCATCTTTCTGACTATGCCTCACCAAATTTTTCAATAACCATGAGATCGCTACAAAAAGATAGTTACAAGAAGAAAAATGTATTTACATTTATGTGATAATCACTTCATTTCTTAAAAATTAGTAGTTTTTTTTTCTTCTGGTTCCTTTTCAACAGGCACTCTTATAGATGGAAAAATCTTTCTAAATTCAGTTTCATTCAAAAATTCTACTGCCCTTCCTTTTTGATTACCGGCCCTTAATTCCATATACAAACTGGCAAGTCAAAGAAGAAAATAATTAAAAATTTACTTTGCAATTTGCTTTCACAGGCCAGTCTGAAAAGAATTACCATTCAATCTATTCTGAAAACTTTGTCAATCAACCAGTGGTGTAGAAGAGTCTGGTTTTCAGAAGATCGGGCCATTTTCAATCTTGTACTGTTCAAGGAAAAGCAATAGCCTCTTATAATTAAAATACCTGTGCAGGTTCTTCTGCCCTCTGAGAGATAAGCTTTTTTTTAAGCCCAAATAGCTGAAATTTCAGGAAATGGCACTCTTTCTTCAGATGCAGAATGGCAGTTTGGGCTTCTCGCATTTTGTTTCTTTCATCTTCCAAAGCAAGAGCTAGCGCTCTGTTGTTTTCTTGGAAACTTTTCAGCTGGGTGGAATTATTGGCTAAAGTAAATATTAAACAATTTTATTATAAAAGTCTAAACTTGGGGAAAATGCATAAAAAAAACATTGATGTGTCTTACTGATTATTTTGCACTTTGCAGATAAGATGGAATTGGTTTTGCCAAGCTTTGCTAGTTTTTTATTTCTCTTCTCTTTCATTCGCTCCTTTATATCTTCCAGGCTGTCTTGAAAAGACTTTTTGAGGCAATTTTTTTTGGCCATCTTCTTACCTGAAGATTTTGTTAAGGATAGAAAACACTAGTTAGCTTTGAACATATCCATATTTTGAATGTACACGACTAGAAGACAACATATTCATTCTAAAATACCTGCAAGTCTTCACTACATTCCAGAAATTACTTTTGTGATCAGTTTTACTACAAGCTATGTATATTATCCAGTGACATGTATCCCTCTATTGGCGCAAAGAGAAAGAAAATTCATTTTTCACAGTAGGAAGTTGTTAAATTTTTGTTTCTCACGCTGAAATGACATTTCTCAATGTAATTGCACATTTGCAATTTACCCGGCAGGCACGGATTTTCCAAACTTAGAGAATCTGAGTCCTAAGGCTTCATCCAAGAATATCTTAGATACCGAGAGGATGCACTACCAGCTTTTGGCGAGCAAATCGGTCCAACAGAATCGACAGTTGCTGCCTCCCCAGAGTCAATCCAGTCTAGACCTATTCTGACATCGAGAGCAAATATGGAGTGTTACAGTTTGCAGACTGACTATAAAGTTACCCCCCAACTTCCCAAGATTTAGTTCAGTGTGGTCCACCCCACAGGACCGCTGCAGGCCACCTTACCAACTCAAGGGAGTTGGGATCCCTACTACATTTCTTTCCCAGTGCTTAGTACAGTGCTCTGCACGCACAGTAAGTGGGATCTGCTTATGGCCCTCAACCCCATTTCTGGGCCTACTTCAATAGGGGGAATAGACTGGGGTGCCAGGACCAGAGTCACCTCCAACCTTCCCTTCTTAAGTATAAGGTCCTTGTTGGCAGGGTGCATGTCTAGTCATTCATTCACTCATTCAGTTGTATTTACTGAGTGCTTACTGTGTGAAGAGCACTGTTCTAAGCACTTGGAAAGTACAATAACCAGTAAAAAGAGAGAATCCCTGCCAACTCTGATGTATTGAATTCTCCCAAGTGCTTAGTGCTGTGCTAGGCTAGTGCTCAATAAATACCACTGACTGATTAACCTCAGCCAAAGACTCCAACATTTGCCAGAAGAAATCCCCATTACTCCGGTATGTGAGGTGGCTGGCCTCAGCTACAGTCACAAAGGCTGGTGTTTACGACTCATTCATTCACTCAATAGTATTATTGAGCGTTTACTGTGTGCAGAGCACTGTTCTAAGCACTTGGGAGAATACAATACAACAATAAGCAGACACATTCCCTGCCTAAAACAAGCTTACGGTCTTAGGGAATTACCAGGGGAACAGCCCACGACCTTCCAGAGAGAATTTAGGTCAGCCTGTACCTATACTTCCATATGAGGAGCACCCCAATCTGTGGTGACGATTGGATTATTCGATAAATCAGATTTCCAGGCTTGTTTTTCTGTCAGCAATGCCAAACTATTAAAAAAAAAAAACAAAAACCCTTTCACCATTCAACAGCACTTTGTGGCGCTTTCACATTTAATTTTCTTCTCTTCAGTCCCATAGTATTTAGTAATAATAATAATAATGTTGGTATTTGTTAAGCGCTTACTATGTGCAGAGCACTGTTCTAAGCGCTGGGGTAGATACAGGGTAATCAGGTTGTCCCATGTGAGGCTCACAGTTAATCCCCATTTTACAGATGAGGTAACTGAGGCACAGAGAAGTTAAGTGACTTGCCCGCAGTCAGCTAAGTGGCAGAGCCGGGAGTCGAACCCATGACCTCTGACTCCGAAGCCCAGGCTCTTTCCACTGAGCCACTGTTCTGCACAAACTGCCCCAGAATGCAAAATTTCTTTACCTTTTCCACCATAAACATGTTCATTCTGACCCCAACAGTTTTCTACCCAACTCCAATTCCCGATCCTTTCTTCAAGCATTCCCCTGGCTGCAGCAGTCACCCCACATCATGTGAAAATAGGCTCTTCAAATTTGGTACTGTAAGGGTACTTAAATATCAACCTTGTCAAGTACGGTAACAGTATTTACAAAATAACAGGTTACGCCTCCCAGTTCATCACAGGGCTGTCGAGGATTCTAAAACCAGAACGAAATCGTCCAGTAAGGCTACGCGCGATGATGTGCCCATATTAACGCTGCTAAACATAATTAAGTTTCGTTCACAAATCCTTTAAAACACTAACGGATTTAATAATCGTAATAATTATGGTGTTTGTTAAGCACTTATGTGCTGAGCACTGTTCTAAGCGCCGGGGTAGATACAGGGTAATCAGATTGTCCCACGTGGGGCTCACATTTTTTATTTTATTTTTTTTTAGAAAGGTACCCTTGGCAGGTGGTTATTAGAGCTGGAAAATCCTGTCCACAGTGTGAATTTCCAGTTGATGACCTAATATTAAAAACACGACCGCTCCCATTAAGAGTTGCTTTTCACTTTCAAGTGTGATGTCAACAGTTTTCTTTCCTACATTAGACTTCCTACTGTAAACCAGACTCCGGACAGATTTGTTTATAGCGGGTGCCTGATGACATTGGTGTTTGTGAAACGCTTACTATGTGCAGAGCACTGTTCTAAGCGTGGTGTAGGTTCGGGGAGGGGGGGGCAATTAGCTGCAGGACGGGGTGGACCGAGCAGAAGTTCTGCCTCCCCAAACCAATGTCACGGCCACGACCTGTTCATCCCAAGCGCTTAGTACAGTGCTCTGCACATAGTAAGCGCTCAATAAGTACTATTGAATGAATGAATGCCATCTCCCTGCATTCGGGGGGGGCGACCGTCGTGCAGGGTGGTGGAAGTGGAGGGTCGCCTGAGTCTGTTGGGGCGAGGTGAAAGAATGAAAGTCCTGACCTTCGGTCTCCTTCCCACCACTCCTGGGAAGAACGTTTTGCCCAGCACATTTCTCTTGCGCACGACAGTAAGGAGGAGAGACCGGTGACTCGGTAGATCCCACGGATCCCTATGGCAGTTGGTGTCCAGAGTCCTCCGACGACCCTGATAGTTACCACACTACCGTGTCCTAATGGGAAGCTGGGAATCGGGGTGGGGGGGCGGGGGTATATTCCTGTGGGACCTTGGGCATGTTAACCTCTTAGGGTCTCAGTTTCCTCATCTGTAAAATGGGGATAAGCCATCCCCTTCTCCCTCCCTGTTTTGAGTCTCGCGTGGGGCGGGAGGTTGTGTCTGATCTTATTCGGGTGGCATACAGAGAAGCTGCGTGACTCAGTGGAAGGAGCGCGGGCTGGGAGTCGGAGGTCATGGGTTCAAATCGCGGCTCCGCCACCTGTCAGCTGGGGGACTTTGGGCCAGACACTTCACTTCTCGGCGCCTCAGTTCCCTCATCTGTAAAATGGGGATGAAGACTGCGTGCCGCACGCGAGCATCCTCTCCAGCGCTTAGATCGGTGCTCAGCACATAGATCCCCACATTATTATTCTCGGTGCGACAACTTGATGACCCTGTATCCCTTCCAGCGCTCAGAACAGTGCTCGGCACATAGTAAGCTCTTACCAAATCCCGACATTATTATTTTCGGTGCCTCAGTGACCTCATCTGTAAAATAGGGCTGAAGACTGTGAGTCTCAGGCGGGACAACCCGAAGACCCTGTGCCTACCCCAGCGCTTAGGACAGTGCTTGGCACATAGTAAGCGCTTAACAAACAGCGACATTATTATTCTCGGGGCCTCAGTGATCTCATCTGGAAAGTGGGGATGAAGACTGGGAAACTCAAGTGGGACAACCCGATGACCCTGTGCCTACCCCCAGCGCTTAGGACAGTGCTTGGCACATAGTAAGCGCTTAACAAATAGCGACATTATTATTCTCGGGGCCTCAGTGATCTCATCTGGAAAGTGGGGATGAAGACTGGGAAACTCAAGTGGGACAACCCGATGACCCTGTGCCTACCCCCAGCGCTTAGGACAGTGCTTGGCACATAGTAAGCGCTCAACAGATCCCCACATTATTATTCTCGGGGCCTCAGCGACATCATCTGGAAAGTGGGGATGAAGACTATGAGCCGCAGGTGGGACAACCTGTTGACCCTGTGTCTCCCCCAGTGCTTAGAACAGTGCTTGGCACATAGTAAGCGCTCAACAGATCCCCACATTACTATTCTTGGGGCCTCAGTGACCTCATCTGGAAAAGGGGGATGAAGACTGGGAGCCCCAGGTGGGACAAACCGGTGAACCTGTGCCTACCCCCAGCGCTTAGGACAGTGCTTGGCACATAGTAAGCGCTCAACACATCCCCACATTATTATTCTCGGGGCCTCAGTGACCTCATCTGGAAAATGGGGATGAAGACTGGGAGCCCCAGGTGGGACAACCCGATGACCCTGGGCCTACCCCCAGCGCTTAGGACAGTGCTTGGCACATAGTAAGCACTTAAATAGCGACCATATTATTCTCGGTGCCTCACTGATCTCATCTGGAAAATGGGGATGAAGACTGGGAGCCCCAAGTGGGACAACCCGATGACCCTGGGCCTACCCCCAGCGTTTAGGACAGTGCTTGGCACAGAGTAAGCGCTTAACAGATCCCGGCATTATTCTGGGGGCCTCAGTGACCTCATCTGGAAAAGGGGGATGAAGATCCCAGCGGTTAGAATCACCCGCGGCCACACCAACCTGGAGGGGACGGGACGAGCCGAGCCGAGCCGGGCCGAGCCGAGCCCGAGCCCGAGCCCGAGGCCGAGCCCGAGGCCGAGCCCGAGCCCGAGCCCGAGGCCGAGCCGAGCCGAGCCGAGCCGAGCCCGAGCCGCGCCGAGCCGAGCCGGACCGAAGGGGCTTCGGTTGCTCGCGTCCCCGGCTCTTTCCTATTCGAAATTCCCCGCCCGCTTCTCCCATTGGTGGAGCCCGGCCGCTCACGTGACGGGGGGAGAGGGCGGGGCCTCCACCCCCCCGGCACGTGATAGGGGAGAGGGCAGGGCCTTCCCCCCCCCCCCCGGCACGTGACAGGGGTGAGTGCGGCGTGGGCGGCGGGAGCGGGGCATCCGGGTCTTCGCGTTCGCTTGCTCGGGTGGCGGCGCGCGCAGGAGGCGGCTGGGGCGTGGGAGGGGAGGGGGGCGGGGGGACCGCGCTGCGAAGGCTCCCTAAGGGCTGGGCTCTCGAGGGCGCCACCTGGCGGGAGACGGGGAAATAGTCCCCATCCCCCTTTTCCAGATGAGGTGACTGAGGCCCAGAGAAGGGAAAGGACTTGGCCACAGTCACCCAGCTGACAAGTGGGATTCGAACCCATGACCCCAGCCCGGGCTCTTTCCACTGAGCCACGCTGCCTAGCTCCGCACCCCATAATGAATTGAATGATGACCGACTGAGACTGGGAGCCTCACGTGGGACAACCCGCTGACCCTGTATAATAATAATAATAATGTTGGTATTTGTTAAGCGCTTACTATGTGCAGAGCACTGTTCTAAGCGCTGGGGTAGACACAGGGGACTCAGGTTGTTCCACGTGGGGCTCACAGTCTTAATCCCCATTTTACAGATGAGGTCACTGAGGCCCAGAGAAGTGAAGTGGCTTGCCCACAGTCAGCTGACAAGTGGAAGAGCCGGGACTCGAACCCATGACCTCTGACTCTGAAGCCCAGGCTCTTTCCACTGAGCCACGCTGCTTCCCCCCTGTATCTGCCCCAGTGCTTAGAACAGGGCTCTGCACATAATAATAATAATAATGATGATGGTATTTGTTAAGCGCTTACTATGTGCAAAGCACAGTTCTAAGCTCTGGGGGGGGATACAAGGCGAGCAGGTTGTCCCACGTGGGGCTCACAGTCTTAATCCCCATTTTACAGATGAGGGAACTGAGGCACATAGTAAGCGCTTAACAAATACCAACATTATTATTATTATTATTATTATTACTAAGCTCTGGGAACGTACAGTTCGGCAACAGAGTAGGCCATCCCGGCCCAACCCCGGGCTCACAGTCTAAAAGCGGGGAGACGGACAACACAACAAAATAAGTGGGCCTCAGTACAAGAGGAGCGGCTTAATGGAAAGAGCCCGGGCTTGGGAGTCAGAGGTCGTGGGTTCTAATCCCGGCTCCGCCACTTGTCAGCTGGGTAACTTTGAGCAAGTCACTCTTCACTTCTCTGGCCCTCTGTGACTTCATCTGGAAAATGGGGATGAAGACTGTGAGCCCCACGTGGGACAACCTCATTACCTCGTGGGAAGCAGCGTGGCTCGGTGGAAAAGAGCCTGGGCTTCGGAGTCAGAGGTCATGGGTTCGACTCCCGGCTCTGCCACTTGTCAGCTGGGTGACTGTGGGCGAGTCACTTCACTTCTCTGTGCCTCAGTTACCTCATCTGTAAAATGGGGATTAACTGTGAGCCCCACGTGGGACAACCTGATTCCCCTATGTCTACCCCAGCG
Source organism: Ornithorhynchus anatinus (assembly GCF_004115215.2). Taxonomy (NCBI): domain Eukaryota; kingdom Metazoa; phylum Chordata; class Mammalia; order Monotremata; family Ornithorhynchidae; genus Ornithorhynchus; species Ornithorhynchus anatinus. Next base: position 43,545,975 of record NC_041735.1, read on the forward strand.
CTTAGAACAGTGCTCTGCACATAGTAAGCGCTTAACAAATACCAACATTATTATTATTACTCGTATCTACCCCAGTGCTTAGAACAGTGCTTGGCGCATAGCGCTTAACAAATACTATCAGCATCATCATTATTATTACTACCATCAAGATAAATAAAATCACAGATCGTAGGGCTTGAACCTTTAATCCCCATTTTACAGGGGAGGGAACTGAGGCCTAGAGAGTCAAAGGGCAGAGACTGTCTCTATCTGTTACTGATTTGTCCATTCTAAGCACTTAGTACAGTGCTCTGCACATAGTAAGCGCTCAATAGATACTATTGAATGAATTGAAAGCGACACGACTTGCCCAAGAGACAAGTGGTGAAGCCAGCATCTCGTCTTTTTCTTTTTCCCTCCCCTCGCCCCAGCCGGAGCCTCGGGGGCAAGACTTCCCCATATGGAATGATAGAGCACCCTACTGCTGAGGGACAGGATGGCCTAGTGGAAAGAGCACGGGGCTTGAGAGTTTCCCAACCCCCTTTGCCACGTGTCCACTTGCCCCCTGGGGCAAGTCACTTAACTGCTCCGTGCCTCAGTTCCCTCTTCAGTCCCTCTAGAGGACCGTAATTAATCAAAACTACAAGTATTAAGCGTCCGCACGTTCTTCAAATGCCCGATCGTAGGATTTTCTTTCACAGAGAATTATAAGCGTGGCTCAGTGGAAAGAGCACGGGCTTGGGAGTCAGAAGTCATGGGTTCGAATCCCAGATCTGCCAGTTGTCAGCTGTGTGACTGAGGGCAAGTCACTTCACTTCTCTGGGCCTCAGTTCCCTCATCTGGAAAATGGGGGGTTAAGACTGTGAGCCTCACGTGGGACAACCTGATGACCCTGTATCTACCCCAGTGCTTCGAACAGTGCTCTGCACATAGTAAGCACTTAACAAATACCAACGTTATCATTGTTATTATTATAAGATTTCACTTCACGTTTTGGCATTAAATGGTACTGCTCCCAGGGATGATCAGGTACACAGAACTTTTTGTCAACCTGTTTTGGAAATGCATGAGAGGAGGTGCGTTTTTTGACATTTCATTTCACAGTTTTATAAGCACTGGATTCATTCTGGGATTTATCACGCAGGAAATTCTGCCGATGCGAGTGAACTCCTATGTGAATTTATCGGTGAGCATATATTTACACTTTCCCAAGGTTTTGTTTTTATTTTATGTTTTGCCAGAATTGGGCCTGCTAAAAAAGACCTTAACAATCAAGATGCATTCAGCTCAAACAAAACAAAGCTTGGTTTATGGTGTATACAAGCACTGGATAATTAGCTTATTTGATCTACTAAAGTTCCTGTTTTTATTATGATCTCCTACGTTGGTAGATTACCTCTTAAATGCCCCAGTTGTTGTTTTTAAAAAGAAAAGTACATCTAAATAAACTCAATGTGTGACCCAAACCAAGACCAGTTCAGTTGAGCATCTTGAGCTACCAGAGGTAGCAAGAGATGGAAACCGGGTGGAAAGTTATCGTATACCTTTGAACTATGATTCCATATGGCAAAGTCTTGCCCCTGAGACTCTGGCTGGGGAGAGGGGATGAGGGAAAAAAAGGAGATGCTGGCTCCACCACTTGTCTGCTGTGTGACCTTGGGTAAGTCAGTTAACTTCTCTGTGCCTCATTTACCTCACCTATAAAATGGGGATTAAGACCGTGAGCCTCATGTGGGTTAGGGGTTGTGTCCAACCTGATTTGGTGTGTACCTATCCTATCCTACCCTACACGTATAGTAAATGCTTAACAGATATCATTAAAAAGATCGGGTCTATATCAGCACCCGATCCTATCTCAGATTCCTGGTAATATAATAATAATGATGGCATTTGTTAAGCACTTACTATGTGCAAAGCACTGTTCTAAGCGCCGGGGGGATACAAGATGATCAGGTTGTCCCATGGGGGGGGGAGGCTCACAGTCTTCATCCGCATTTTACAGATGAGGTAACTGAGGCTCAGAGAAGTTAAGTGACTTGCCCAAAGTCACCCAGCTGACAGCTGGGCCCGCTGACAAGTGGCGGAGCCGGGATTCGAACCCACGACCTCTGACTCCCAAGCCCGGGCTCTTTACACTGAGCCACGCTGCTTCTCCAATGTATTTTTTAATGGGTTGAGAAATGTACGCTTGATTGGCCTGCAGTCCTCTGGTTTTTTTTTCCTATTAAAATTTCATCTTGCTTCATCTATGCTCCTCGTGGAGACTCAGCTCAGGGTATTTCAGTGGTGGTAGGAACAGAGCTATATGGGGGGTGCTCTCACCTCCATGGGGGAAGATTGGAGGTGAGCCAAAGGGCAAGCTGGGCTACGGTGGGGGGTGACGGCTGTGGAAACTCAGACCCTCTGGAGGGAGGCATGGGCAGCAAGAGGGACAGTCTGGACCGCGGTGGGCTTCTGGAGGTCGCGGCGGAGCAGTGAGGGGTGGGAACGTTCCCTCCGCCCGCGGTGGTGGGTAGGAGGTGATAGCTGGGATTGGGAGGTGGCCACAGTGGAGTGGCATCTCTGGTTGGGAGGGCGGGGAAGAGGGAGGACAGGGACACCGGTGGTAGAAAGCCCATTTAGGTAGCTTGCAGCGGTGGCCGTGTGATGGGCACGCACGAGAAGAGCGCCTCGAGTGACAGTACGCTAGCTTGCTTTCCTTGTAGCAGTGATCCGCTGTACCGCTGGGAAGGGGGCTTCTCAATCCTTAAGGAGCCCCAGTGATCCCAGGGCCCCTGAACCCCACGAACTCCTGGCGGGAAGAGTGCATTTCATCTTAGCAGAAGTAGAAAGAGAGATCTCCTTAACTGGAAATATCTGAGAAATCACATCGCGTATAAAAGATCCAAGCACCGTGGTATAAAAGTCTAATACTGGCTGATTTAATTTGAACGTATTCATTATGTTCCAATTTTCTTTTATACACTTTATGCATATTTCACCGCTAAGGAGCCCGTAGTTTAGTAGTTGCCTAAAATTGCACTCTCTGATCACCTTCAGGTATCTTGTTTTAGTCTAATTTTTATAATTGTATTGGACAAATAAAATTGAAAACAAAGTGGGCGAGTATATAAAATTCACTATTAATGGAGATCAGAAAGGTGCCTTCATCATTCTTTGCACATAAGCTGTAGTTAACGACTGGGGCCTTTTAGGCATAGTTAATATGCATCATGTAAAGTTGTGGTTTGCTCTGGCAGATCAAAATACTGAGATTTCCTTCTTTCAACTGTTTCGATATTCATGGCTTAACCGTACTCTGATGTAGCCGTTATTTTCTAGGAGGGGAAGAAGTCTTATTTCTTTTGATCAGACAGCTTCCATTGCACTGTTTAAAAATTTACAGCCAGAGATAACTTGCCTGCCATATTTACTTTGCTATGTACAATAAAGAAATTTATTAGCTGAGAAAATCTATTCAATAATATGGCCTCTAACCACTGCAAAGAAAGCTTTATTAGTCTAAAGAATGTTTGATTTGCAATAAATTTGAATTCTTGATTTAGGATTCTTGCAATAGTGAAAGTGGCCACATCCACTCAAGAAAAGCATGTTGTGGGGGAGAAAAAATGTTATAAGTGTAAGCAGTCGTATTTATTGAGTGCTTACTATGTGCAGAGCACTGTACTAAGCGCTTGGGAGAGTGCAGTACGACATAATTAGCAGAGATGTTCCCTGCCCACTTTGCGGCTCACAGTCTAGAGGGGGAGATAGACATTAATATTTTGGCCAGGTTTTAATGATGTTGGTATTTGTTAACCGCTTACTATGTGCAGAGCACTGTTCTAAGCGCTGGGGGAGATACAGGGTAATCAGATTGTCCCACATGAGGCTCACAGTCTTAATCCCCATTTTACAGATGAGGGAATTGAGGCCCAGAGAAGTGAAGTGACTTGCCCACAGTCATACAGCTGACCAGTGGCGGAGCCGGGATTCGAACCCAGGACCTCTGACTCCAAAGCCCGTGCTCTTTCCACTGAGCCACGCTGCTTACTATGTGCAGAGCACAATAGTAAGCGCTTGGAATGTACAAATCGGTAACAGATAGAGGCAGTCCCTGCCCTTTGACGGGCTTACAGTCTAATCGGGGAGTTACCAAGCCCCTTAAGTTGAAAAAGAAACTGTTGATAGATGTACCGGAGATACGATCCAAATAATTTATTTTTTTTTGAAATCCCAGTGGAGGTTGTCTTCTCACTCAGGCGTGTTCACTGAGCTTGGTGTGCTCATACTTTTAATTTAGAGTACGTTTGGGTCTGCAGGATTGTGTGGAGCAAAGCTGTCATAAACCAGTCTGTCGGCAATTTAGCTTCCTAAATTTTTATGTAGTGGTTTGTGGAAGTTGCCTCAGGGCCAGCTCTGAAACCAAAACAGGTTTCCCTTCATCATCACCCTGCAGCTCCTCCCTCCTCCAATTTAACCCTCAATTCCACTGACAAGCATTGAGAAGCAGCATGGCCTAGCGGAAAGAGCACGGGCCTGAGACAAGGACCTGGGTTCTAATCCCGGTTCTGCCACTTGTCTGCTGTGTGACCTCAGACAAGTCGCTTAACTTCTATGTCCTTTAGTTACCTTACCTGTAAAATGGGGATTAAGACTTTGAGCCTTACCTAGGATAGGGACTGTGTCCAACCTGATTATCTTGTATCTACCCCCAACACTTAGCACAGTGTCTGGCACGTGGTAAGTGCTTAACAAATTACGTGGGTTTTTTTTTTTCTAAAAGCATCAGTGAGCAAAGAATGTCCCTGGGTCTGGGTAGGTTTTCCTAGCCTGGTTACAAGGATACACAGCTCAACTCTCCGAGGAAGCAGGCCCAGTCATTTCTATTGTGCACTGCCCTGATTCTCACCTGACCTTTGGAGGCAGGCAAGCATTTCCATTTAAAGCCATTAATTTGGGCAGCTTTTCTGAAGGCATGGAGAGGGAAGCACTTAGTACAGTGCCCTGCTCACAGTAAGCCCTCCATAAATACGATTCATTGATTGGATAAATGCCGCTTCTGTTTCAGATTTTAAAAGGAATGCCTGCCCCGAGTTAAAGTTATCTGGGAGAAATTATCCTTGATTCCAATTTTTTCTTTTTCTCTATAATGGGATTAGTGATGGTGATGATAGTGGGTGAGAGATGGAGCCAGGGGAGTGAAGGAACTTGTTAAAAACCACAGAGAGGTAACTGGTGTTTCTAGGATAAAGAGAAGGGCACCGAAGTGTTCACTCTCTTCCCCTGCTCAATGTATCATAGTCACTGATCAGTGGTTGTCCTGATTGTGCTGTTTGAAGGAGTATAAAACTGGGGCTCAGATGGTCAAAATATGAGTGGTTATTCTGATGTTTGCTTGGTGGCTATCCTTGCTCAATAATACTGATAATAATAATGCGTGCGGGCTGGTTTCTGGTGGTTTGCCCAACCGGCACACTTGGCTCCTCTAGTGCTCTCTCACTGTACCTCCATCTCATCCATCTTACCACTGACCCCTAGCTCACGTCCTGCCTCCGGCCTGGAATGCCCTTCCTCCTCAAATCTGACAGACGACGACTCTCCCCCACTTCAAAGCCTTACTGAAGGCCCATCTCATCCAAGAGGCCTTCCCTGACTAAGCCTCACTTCGCCTCATCTCCCACTCCCTTCTGTGTCACCCTGACTTACTCCCTTTTCCTCGCCTCTCTTCTAGCCCCACAGCGCTTATGTACATATCTATTTTATTTATTTGTATTGATGTCTGCCTCCCCGGCTCTAGACTGTAAGCCTGTTGTGGGCAGGGAATGTGACTGTTTATTGCTGTACTGCACTCTCCCAAGTGCTAAGTACAGTGCTCTGCACACAGTAAGAACTCAATAAAAAAGACTGACTGACAATGAATGAATGAATAAAAAACCTCAAGGCATGCCATGGAAATGGTTAAAATCACAAGCAGTGTCTGAGTTTTAAGATTTTCTTAGTGCAGAGTTTCGCACTGTGTTAAAGGAGAACTGGTTGTGTTCCTTCAATGTGTTGCAGTCTACAACACAGTTGAAATTGTTCTGCAGCCGCAAAAAAAAGTTTAATTTCCTCTGATACCAGACTCCCGGCACTATATTATTTAGTTTCTTACTCTACTTTTTCCCACCTTTAAAACTAGGGCATCTAGGCAATACATTCCTTCGTTACAATGTGACCTGGCAAGCTTTATGCTGATCATGAAGCTTCGTATTCATCGAGTTTTCACCAGGGAAAAATTTGTAATCGTGGACATCCATCTTGTGTTTGTCATTGATTTGCAGATGGAAAAGCAATTATGTGAATTGATGATATAAAAAACGTATGTGACCAAAAAAGTCCCCAAATACCAACAACTCAACCAATCCGGTGGCTTGTTTGAATTGAAGAGCTTTTCTCTCTTTGGTAAAAATAGTACCGTGCCTCTTTTCATGTCTTCCCCATCTGGAGAGGAAAGGTCCCAAAAGAAATTTTCACTGATCATATTAGAATGAACGTGCATGGCACAAGCTCACAGTTTTACTGAGCACATAAGTACTAATATTCATGCAGGCTTGTCCAATTTGTTCTTGTAATCAATCGATCGATGGCATTTAATTAATTATGGTATTAAGTGCTTACTATGTGTCAATCACTATTCTAAGCGCTAGGGTAATAGGGTAATAGGGTAATAAGAATGGACAACATTGTTCCACATGGAGCTCATATTCTTAATCCTGAGTTTACAGATGAGGTAATAGAGGCCCAGAGAAGTTAAGTGACTTATCCAAGGTCACACAGACAACTGGAGGATTCTGGATTAGAACCTAGGTCCTTCTAACTCCCAGGCCGGTGCTCTATCCACTAGGCCATGCTGCTTCTCCTTTACTTCCGTGTGCGGAGCACTGTATTTGGGAGAATTCAATACAACAGAGTTGGTAGACAGGTTCCCTAGCCACGATAAGTTTAGAATCTAGAGGGGGAGACAGACATTAATATAAATCAGTAATTACAGAGTGCTGTGAGACAGAGTAGGGTGAATATCAAGTGCTTACAGGGTACAGATCCGAGTGCCCAGGTGCGGCGGAAGGGAGAGGGAGTAGGGGAAAAGAGGCCTTGATCGGGGAAAGCTTCTTGGAGATGTGATTTTAATAAGGATTTGAAGGTGGAGAGAGTGATGGTCTGTCATATGTGGAGGGGGAAGGAGTTCCGGGGTACGAAAAAGGGAGGACTTAGAAAGGGATCAGCGGTGAGATAGACAAGATGGAACTACAGTGAGTAGATTGGTGTTAGAGGAGCCAAGCATGTAGATTGGATTGTGGTAGGAAAAGGTGAGGTGAGGCAGGTGGAAGGTACTTTTAGTGCACATATAGATTATAGGATATAATTAAATGAAAACTATATTTAAGATTATAAAGTCAAAGGAATGAAACATGCCTATAAACCAGCTGTCTATGGCATGCAGTTTCCTGTGTGTCATGTCAGGCTATTTTCCCTGGCACACTGATTTCTGGCAGAGGTTGTCTTGGGCCCCTGCCAGTCTTCCCTGATGAAGATGGAATTTCTCATCCAAAGAATGGTTAAGCCTTGGCCTGGGACTTTAGACTGAGAACCCAAGTGAATGAATTGGTTTTAGTAAGTGGTTGTACGGCACCAGTTACGCTTTTTTTTTTTTTTTTTGCATTGGCCAGTTGCATTCTCATGGGGTATTAGTTAGACTCAGTAACTTTTGCTTCGTGATATTGAAATTCGGGCCACCTAGCTTTATAATCTCAAAGCAGGACCAAAGTTAGCTGTCCCGTACTCAGAATTATCCAAGGAAGATACAGGAATAGAAACTCCAGCCAGTCCCCAATTGCAAATTCTGTGAGAGTTCCAACAATCATGGTTGAACAACATTTCCAAACAAGATAATCAATCGTATTTGAGTGTGTGCTGTGTGCAGAGCACTGTGCTAAGCGCTTGGGAAAGTAATAATAATGTTGGTATTTGTTAAGCGTTTACTATGTGCAGAGCACTGTTCTAAGCACTGGGGTAGATACAGGGTAATCAGGTTGTCCCACGTGAGGCTCCCAGTCTTAATCCCCATTTTCCAGATGAGGGAACTGAGGCACAGAGAAGTGAAGTGACTTGCCCATAGTCACACAGCTGACAAGTGGCAGAGCTGGGATTCGAACTCATGACCTCTGACTCCCAAGCCCGTGCTCTTTCCACTGAGTCTCGCTGACCCGTTCCCTGTCTGTGAGAGCTTACAGTCTAGAGGGATAGTTAATGATAAGATAATGACCAAAGTTGGGATTTAATCAGTACCTTGGCAGCCTATTATTGAATTTAGGATAAGTTGATCATGTGCATTTTTGAAATGGGATTTTAAAAAGAAATACATTTTCAGCTGCCTTCATGACCTCTTTGATTTAAAGATGAAGGAATTCTGTCAGTGATGGAAATTCAAAGCACTCTGACATTCAGTAAAAATAAACCGAAAGCTCTAACTGAAATACAGCTATCAGATTAATGTTTAACGACTTTTTTTTTTTGATAGAATAACTGAAGGGTGATATGAGTTTGTCACTCTTAGGGTAACACTTCGCTTTCCATTTAAAAATTCATCTATTTTTCTATCTTTGTGTCATTTCATTATCTTGTTTTTGACCATATTATATGTTACCTAACAATCCACTTCAAATGATCTTCAGTCATCCATTTTTCTGCTGTATATTTCCTGATGCTTTATTTGATTTTTGTCCCAGAAGATTTAATACAGATGTTATGCTTGTGATGGAACTGTAAAATACGGAATGAAATAGCAAAAGTCATACGGATAATGGAAATATAAGAAATCGTACAGCGCTCTTATACAGTGCATTATATTTTAAAATGGAAAGAAATAGAGGGTATGGAGGACTGTTATATGATAAAAACTATAAAACATTACTTTTGTGAGAAGATAATGACATAGTGTCTTTATTGAGCAAACACTTTCCTATTAGAGCAATAAAGAAACAGAGGAAAAAAAAATAGGAAGATCTGATAAGTGTAATCAAGAAATAGGTGAAGTAATTCATCACTAATTCAAATAGTAGAGAAAAAATCTAGGTAAAATCTCTGGGAAGCATAATTATCTATGGGGAAGGTTAAAAATGTTTGCAAAATATCACAGTTATAAATTACCATCCAATCTCATGAAACTTTACAAAACCTCATCAATAAAATGCAAACAGATCTGCAGACAGAAAATATTCTCATTGTGATGTGCCTTTTATTGAAAAAAGATGGTGGAAGGGGCTGTGACAAATGTTAGTTCCATAGCATTATAATACAGATTCAGTATTGCCTCCCTTTCATTTTTTTTTTTATTTAGACATGCCAGAGAAATCGGAGGCTAGGGCTTCTTCAGGAGACCCCTGTGAAAGCCCCCACATCATGCAGCCGCATAAACCGAAATGCCAGGCCCCCCTCAATTTAACAAAAGCAGTGATTCACTTTTTTCAGAGTACCATTTCATGACCTAAGAATTACCAGAGGATTTGGGGTTCTGAATTGTTCAATTTTCTTCATTTTTGCATAAAGTATGGTAATCTAGCAATCCGCTACTTCTGCAAGTGTTGGGCATTAAAACCTTTATCCAAATTTGCCTGAAATTTGTTTCCAAGGAACTAGAATTTGACATTAGTTTAGGTAGAAGATATAGATGGTAGAAGGAGTTATTTAACTTTTGGTACAACCAGAGGAGATTTATTTGGAATCATTGCAACTTTATAACTGCCTGTTCATCTTAATAGTCTTAATAAAACATCTCTCAAGCCTCCAAAGGAAGTTGATGCTGAAATATATATATGTACACACACGTTTATATAATATATATTTACATAAATATATATAATATGTATATATCTCTATTTGGGTTAGGCCAAATGTATATTCTTAATACACATGGCAACTCACAGGAACTGAATTTTCTACGAAGATCAAAGAAGAAGTTGATTTTTAACAGGTCAGCAATACAGTGTGTTGCAAGGGATGCGGTATTTAGTTATGAAAAAAACCCCATGAAAATATCGTTGAAACATCATGGAATTTGAACACTTACTGGTCAACTCAGCCTCAGATGATAAATGATTGTTCTAAAGTCAGATGGGTTAAATTTACAAATCTTATTGTTCTATTTTCAGCATTAATCAGGACTGTTTAAGAAGGGAGGGCAAAGGAAAGATTTCAAAGTTTAAGTATAAAAAACCCTCTTTTGTTTAAAAAGGCGTAGTGTGAAAATAAAATATCTTGAAGACAGATAAGTAGGCTTTGTTTGGATGGCTCTGAGTATAGGCAAGGGAATTTGAAAAAGCAATGTGGCAAACACACTGAACTATCACATGGTGGAGCTAGAATACTCTCCAACTTGAATGCACTTCCGTAGTGGATTACATAAAAAGACTCAAAAGCAGAATTTATAACTAGTATCCCGTAGTACTTAGGCTTTGCTAAATGCACTTTGGGGAATCTGTTTTCATAACTTTCCATTGTTTTGCTACAGAGGAAATAAAAGCTTATTTTACTTGAAAACTGTATATATTCTCTTTGCTAGTTGAGGGAGAAATTTTGCTTATCATTAAGAGCACATTTTAATTTGCCATATTTTCCAAGAGTAAAATTAAACTAATATATCTACCACATCATCTGGTAGAGGATCAAGCCCACTATAGACATTTATTAAATAATACTTTAATCATTTTTAAAATAATTCAATCACCTTTAGAACAAGACTTAGGACAGTGCTTTTGCACACAAAGAGCCCTTAATAAATATCATTGATTAATAAAAGACTAATTTCCTTCTGGAAAAAAAACCTGCTTTTGGAAATGAGTGACCAGTATTTCATTAGAGATCCTGCAGTGAACAAAACCAAGACATCCTCCCTCTAATAAGCACCCAATAAATATTTTAAATTACCATTTGCTCTTTACAACATTTTCTTTTAAATTACCCTCAAGCTTATGATAGGTTTGTTCTGCTTCTGTCATTACTCTTTTGGTCTGTTTTCCATCAGAATTGGATAATTTTCCAAGGCACACCAAAATTGCTTTTGAGGGCTTATGCCTTCAATACTCTGTCATTCCAGAATACTTTGTTCAATGTCCTACAGTCCCAACTCTCCTTTTATTAATCATATATAATTTAATTCCATTTATTTATAAATTTATCATCTCATGTTAAAACAAACCCTGAGTTTCAAGTCAGCCTTTTCCCAATTTTCCCAATCAGGTTCAGTTCAAATAGAAATGAATACTCGCCCAATCCCCACAGCATACAGCAAGCACTCAATAAATGCCATTGATTGAGGAAATATTTAGAACAGTAAATGATACACTTGAAGGGACAATTCCTTAATTATCCATTATTCAACAATACTTACTGAGCACCTGCAGTGTAGAGCACTGAAGTAAGACTCTATGCTTCCAATCCTCAAGGAGATTACCGTATGATTTTACTGAGGTGCCTTAGAAAGTGCAGTAGTCGTGTATCTAATCTGCATGACAGAGCATTTCCTTTCTGAAGATACAGATGAAGCTTTCTATAAATTTGCCTTGGTTTATTATGTATACACCAGTATCTAAGAATTTCTTTTCAGTAGCAAAAGTCTTGCCCTTTGAATTAAAGACAATTTATTTGCCCTTAAAGGCAAGATCGCAGGAGTATTGACAACTCAGTCTGAATTACCTATTGACATTCTATCAAAATGCATTCCATCACATTAAAAATCACCAATACCTCCTCTATTGGGTGACCAGCAACAAATTACTCAGCCATGAACTAAAGGCCACAAATTAGGCTTGGCAAGTTTGAGTAAACAAACTTCTCAGAAATAAAGTTGTACTCAACCAGGGTTAGGACATTTATTGACTTAGCTTCATGTGTTTTGTGCGTTTAGCCATTATTTACTGGATCTCAGCAGTATGCGCCATCTTCTTTTGTAGGTGTTAAGAGTCTGTCTTCAAGTCTACCTGATGTACTGTCCTCCTTTTTTGCCTCCAGTATTTTACTTTTTGGTTTTATGTTGTCAAAAAATACATGACTTACAACTACCATAGAAATAATTATCCAAACAATAAAATTCTTCTCCGATTACCCTGTAAAATGTAATTATAATTGAATAGAAGCACCATGGCCTAGTGGAAAGAGCACGGGTGTGGGAGTTAGAGGACCTGGGTTCTAATCCCGATTTTGCTATTTGTTCATTTTATTTGACCTTAGATGCAAGTCATTTAAGTTCTCTGTGCCTCAGTTTCCTCATCTGTAAAATGGGGATCCATACGCATTCTTCTTCTACTAAGATTATGAGTCCCAGATGGGAAGAGAAATGTCTGACTTGATTATCATGCATCTACCCAGTGCTTAATAATAATTATGGCATTTATTAAGTGCTTCTTATGTGCTGGGCACTATTCTAAGCTTTGTCACTGTTCTAAGTGCTGAATAAAGTGCTTGATATAGACTAAGCATTTAACACATGCTATTACTATTATTATTATTATTACCATCATATCAGAAATAATTGTAGTTCTTTAGTTCCTAGAAATACACTTGCATCCAGCACTCTCATTTCCATTGCCTAATTCCACATAGCTACAGAAAAGGAAAGAAAATGAAACTGAGGTTTTGGATGATGATGTAAATTGATCAGGATGACTTTAATAGTTGTAGAGCATACTTCACTTTGCATTCTTCCTAAGACCTATGACCTCCTTCTTTGTCAACTTCCATTGTCACTGTAGAAGTCATAAAGGAGGGGTAAGGAAAACACTGGTGACGAGGAAGTCAGGGAAGACTTGTTACACTTAGTTTTGAGCCACTAAAGCATATTTAGAATGAAGTTTTTGCCCCAAATATAAGTTGTTTGGTTTTTAAATATTTTTTAACTGAAAGCTTTTTTTAGCTTAAAGCTTTATTTACTGTGATAGGGACAACCAGGTGAATAATAGGGCTGTATTTCACTTTATGTTTTATTAGTTAGGCCTATTCTTCCTCGTGAGGAGCAGACAGGCCATTGGAAAGCTATGAAAGGATGCCTTCAGGGTCCTAGGCTAAGGCTTGGGCTAGTTGGACTGGGGTCACCCTCTGAATACTGGGGGTGTAGGGGGAGGCCCACCGCTGCTGTTATCCACAGATCCCTCCCCCATCCTCACACACACACACATGCATACACACACACACCTCAGCTGCAGCTTCAAGCTGATCAGTAGCGGGATCTTGGAGGCTGAGGCTGGGGAACAAATCTCCTCTGCCTCTGGGTGTGCATCTTTCTAAAGGGGAGAATATGGGAGGCAATCCAGATAGGAAAGGGAGAGTGGGGTTCATTTAAAAACTGTCGTCGGTAGTAGTCTTTCCTGAGCATGTAGGATGGGGAATAACTGCATCCAAAAATACTACCACATAAATCTGAATATTCATTTCAGGTTTTCTGAAATGAAAACATTTCCAGAAGCACACGATTTTAAAATGTATTGACATTTGATTTGATTTAACAGCCGTTAGTATTATGCATTAGAATAGGAAAAACAGACCTATGTACTGAAATAATATGTACTTTAAAACAATCCATGATTTATATCGAGATTTTAAAGATCCAGGACTTCAGTAGCAATGCTAATCCAGTACCACCACTAGGAAAGTCATAATACTTTTCCTTGTAGTTTTAAACTCATTCCTCTTTTATTTAACTGCAAATGGGCTGCATTAAATACATTACCCTAGGTGACTTTCCTGCATCAGAGGAACATGAAAATAACTTCTGGATAGTCTCAGAAGTCATGCAATAAAGCATAAATTAAAAAGAGGATGGGAGGACATGAGAAACTCTGATGCTTATGAATAGCTGCAGATTTCCCTGGGGAATAAATATTAATGACTTTAATTAGATTATAATTGCTCAAGGAAGCATGCTCTTCACAAGATAAAAATACCTGACATTGTGTTCATGGTTAAGCTTCTCTGTCAGCCTCACAAGAAAGATTAGTGTGAATTTCATTTAAATCAATTTCTTCACTAACTGTAGGCTATCTAAACCTGTATTACACAACCTGTGCATGAATACTGCCTTACTTTGATTTCTCCTAAAGGTTTTGAAGGTGTGTTGCCATGTAGGAACCATGACAAACTGTCATCTTGGGAGATTTTTTTAATCTGTTAAATCCAGATAATTATCTCACCAATTATATATTTTTTAAATCTCCCCCATCGGTAACCTTAAAGCTGAGTTGTGAACTCCAAGTGAGGAAGAAGGAGATCATCACCAGGGTGCTCATTTATTCACTTTTAGAGCAGACAGTCTGGTTTGCAGCTTGCTTTCCAGGACACTCGTAATATCCAATTTTAAGATTTTCAGCACTGAGCCTTCCTCTGCGTGGGCTTCTGCTCCCAAGTTCTGCAGCTTGGCCGCAGCTCCAGGATTCAAACAGACATGGTCGGGAAACCAGAGGCTCTGGAGGAAGTGTAGGATTGAGGGCTCCGTCCTCCAGAGAAACACACTAGGATTGCATCAAATCTGAGTACTTCTGTAAAATCACATATGAGACCACATCTAATTCCCACTAGTGTACTATTTCCCAGTGCTTAGTACAGCGCTTGGTAAATACTATTACTGTTACATGCAACTTACGCTAGGCCTATAGTGTCACATGTTTCTCTTTGTCTGGAATTTGTGAGGGTCATCAGTGAACACCGTCGGATTATTGCCATGGGATTGGCACCAAATGGATGAAACTGCTCATTTTTGTCTGCTGTTTAGCCTGCCCTACCCCTCGGACCTGAAAGGGACCAAAGGTGGAGTGGAACTGTCCGCCCCACCTCTGGACTCCCTAAGACGACCCTACCGGTTTACTTTCACCGGGCCCGAGGCTCTGTGAGTCCAAGCCGTCAGCTTTGGCTCTGGGGAATCCACAGGGGATGAGGCGGACGTTGGAGCTGGAACCGTGGTATCCTTTCAAAGCCTGTGAGGCTACAGCACAGCACCCCTTCCCAGCTCAGGGCTGCCAATGCTGGCCCAAGAGCAATATTGGAGGGTCTTTCAGCTCAATTGCCAATTGTGTGACAGCAGGATCAGGGACTAGGCTGGGGAGAGATGCAGGGCTGTGGTCCCACAGTTGCTCCAGAGCTCAATCCCCTGAGAGACTTGTCCCTGGTAGATCCCCTTCATTGGCTGGAGCTGCTGGATGTGAGATGACTGACTTGCCTAAGCAGATGATGTAGAAGGGGGAGTAGACTTTCCTCTCCCTTTTCTCCTCTTCCTTTCCATCTCCTTCTCTCCCTCTTCCCTGTTTTCCTTTTCTTTCTTCTTCCTTTCCTCCAAAATATTTCTTTTTCTCCCTTATACCATCTTTTACTCTTTTTTCCCCTCTCCTCCCTCCCCTGTTCGTCCCTGTCCTCTTAAAGCCACCCCCTCGATATCCAGAACCCTCTTATATCTTACAGAGCATAAAAGGTCCATAATGGATTATCTGAAGGGAAAATAGGAATGTTGGCGAGAATAATTAAGGCTATCAGAAGGTCCATTTCTATTGATGCAGCATGACCTAGTGGATAGAGGATGGGCCTGGGAGTCAGGAGGTATGGGTTCTAATCCTGCTCTGCCACTTGTCTGCTGTGTGACCGTGGACAAGACACTTCACTTCTCTGTGCCTCAGTTACCTTAATGCAAAGTAGGAATTAAGAGTCCACATGAGGGACAGGGACTATGTCCAACCTGATTAACTCGCATCTACCCCAACACTTAGAACAGGGTTTAGTATATTGTAAGCACTTAACAAGTACCGTTATCCAGTGCTTAGTACAGTGCCTGGCACATACTATAATTATGAATTATTAAAACTTCCAAATATTGTTGGAATCCCTTAGTAACATAATTTGGGAAGGGATCAACTATTGGTTTGACCCTGTATGGTGTTTCTTATTCTTGAAGAACTACAGAGAACCTTAACTTTGACTTTAAATAGGAGGCTCCTGAGTCAATGCAACTAAAAATGAGCACTTAATTCTGGCAGATGACCTTTTTCATAAATTTTTGCTAGTTTAAATCCTTCTGAAACAGAACAAATGTCACTTGTTGCTAGTACCACTTGTTCTTAAGAGTAACGTGACTTGCATAAATAATTATTACCCAGCTGGAACCTATGAACAATAATTTTCTTAGAAGATTGTGCTCGTGAATGGGGCTGGCTGTTATGCTTGAGTGCAATTTTATGTTAAAGTATAATAACACAGAGTCTAAAATCTAGCACTCATGAACACACTCAAAGCGGAAAGGAACTTTTTGCCCATTTGACTATTTTGGTACTCTTTTGTTTTGAAAACATCGTATTATTAATAAACACTTAAATTGAACATGGTAGTTTGGGGGGTAGAAAAGGTATTAGGCCAGCTCTGGACTATTTCCTTTATTCAAAATGCTCTTTGGGAAGATGAGTAAATTTAGAACCACTTGGAATACAGCAGTGTAAGTAGTGTAAAGCAAGACTAACTCTCATTACCTTCAGGACCCAAAGAGTTTTTGACGATCTAGAATGTCTTATTAATATTCAGTACAACATTGTACAAAGAGGGAGAGCCTAGATCCTAAGGCATCCCAGACATTAGACATTATGAAGCTATATAAGTTATGGCAACACATTTAAACTCAACAGCATTTCAGCAAACTGAAAGCGGCAGACAAATTATAGTCTTAGTACTGTCTGTACAAATTTATGAAAGTGTCTATAGCCAGAATTCAGTTACGCGAACAACTGAAGAAGCCAGAGGACACATCTTAATAAGTAGAGTAACACAGGAAAAGAATAGGAAAAATTAAGTAGAAAGAGGGAACCTGGAGGCATTTTGGGGAGCTTAGTTCTGTTTCAAGGGAGTTATCAAGCATGCTGGCTTTTACAAAATCCTAGATGGCAGTTGTCAATTCCCTTTCTCCCTCCATTTTTAAGCCCTATGTGTTTCCAGGTAAGACTAATCATGTGTCTATTGCACAGATGCTTAACTGCAGAAAACATTTGGTTAGGACAACCAATTTTCCAAAAGCCAGTTCGATGTGGCTTTTAGAGACCGCATCTGTTTTTGAATCTGCAATTTGCATTTTGTCAATGTACAAGATTATTGTTGTTCTTCGAGTGCAAAGAACGGTACTAATCCCTTTGATAAATACAAGATTATCAATTTACAAACAGTACCTGTAATTAATCAATGGTATTTACTGAGCACTGTTTTAAACACTTGGGAGAGTATAGTACAACAGAGTTGGTAGACACAATCCCTGCCGGCCAGAAATTTGTAGTTTATAGGGGAAACAGACATTTAAATAAATAATATATAGGGGAACTGGGAGAATATAAAGATATGTATACAAGTGCTGTGGAGGTGGAGTGACTATCAAGTGCTTAAAAGGTATAATAAAGCCAAGTGCGGGGGTGATGCAGAAGGGAGAGGCAGTAGAAGATATGAGAGCTTAATCACGGATGATCTCTTGGAGGAGATAATTTAAGTAGGACCGTCAAACGGCAGGGACTGTCTCTATCTGTTGCCGACTTGTTCATCCCAAGCGCTTAGTACAGTGCTCTGCACATAGTAAGCGCTCAATAAATACTATTGAATGAAAGTAGGACTTGGAAGATGGGAAGAGAGGTGGTGTAATAATAATAATGATGGCCTTTGTTAAGTGCTTACTATGTGTCAAGCACTCTTGTAAGTGCTGGAGTAAAGACAAGCTAATCAGGTTGGACACGGTCCCTGTCCCACATGGGGCTAACAGTCTTAATCCCCGTTTTACAGATAAGGTAACTGAGGCAGAGAGAAGCTAAGTGACTTGCCCAAGGTCACACAGCACACGAGTGGTGGAGCTGGGTTGAGAATTCAGGTCTTTCTGACTCCCAGACCCATGCTCTATTCACTGCTGAGTTCTAATCCCAGCTCTGCCATGTGATCTTGGGCAAGTCATTTCACTTCTTTGTGCCTCAGTTCCCTCATCTGTAAAACGGGGATTGAGACAGTGAACCCCACATCGGACCGGATTTGCTTGTACCCACTCCTGTGCTTAGTACAGTGCTTGACACTTAGTAAATGCTTAACAAATGCCACAATTATTATTATTATTACTCTCTCCTGGAGAAGGTAGTGATTTCAATAAGAAGGCTGGTACCTGCCTGAAAGGAGGGTGATTGGTAAAACATCTTTTGAAGGCTGCTAAAATTTTCATGTTTATTTGGAAAAACTTGGTTAAAGACATTAACCAGAAAGTCTCAGAAAATGTTGATGCTTCAGACAAACGGAGGCATTTAATTTACCATGGGAAATGTTTAACCCAGTTTCCAAGGCCAATAACCTTGTTCAAGCAACCAGAAGAACATAATTTAGTCCTAATGAGATCATTATTGACTACTAACACTCCAAGGAATAGCCAAAGGTTCACTTTTGAAAGAAGCAGAGAGAGTTTCTTATTCTTGCATAATGGATTGAAAACCGCCTAGATAATAAAAATTCTTCATTGTTTGCCAGGTTGTGAGCTCCTCCACTGGACTGTAAGCTCCTTGAGGGCAGAGATTGTGTCTAATAATTCTATTGTAGTCTTTCAGCACTTAGTACATTGCTCTGCACAGAGTAAGCACTCAAAAAATACTCTTGCTTGATTGAGTACCTTTTGAAAGTCTGTAGTGGAAAGAGTAAGTGTTTAGTTGGGTGATGAATTTTGGAATCTGTCTACTAACTCTGTTATATTGTACTTTTCCAAGCACTTAGTACCATGCTCTGCACAATAAGTGTGCAGTGAACACGATTAATTATCCAACTTCATAATTTTCTCACCTATCAGCCATCAATCCAGATCCTGATCATTTTTTTGTAAAGAAAGAATTTATAAACCTGATCCTCCATGCTAAGATGGAGAATCGCTCCAGCCTAAGAAGGAGTAAGGACTATTTCTGTCTTAGCCTGTAAATGCTCAATAAATAGCCCTAATAGTATAGCTTAGTTGCATCCCCTTGCTGGTTGTGTCTTTTTCCACCACTAACTGTAAACCTCTTAGGGACAAGGATAGTGTCTTTTGCTATTGAACTTTCTCAATCACTTAATATAGTGCTCTGCAAAGTTTAGATAATAAATATGATTGATTGCAGATTAGCAGTTGAAAGTGAGTGCCAAGTGAAGGTGACAGGAAGTCAAATGGTAGTGTTAGTTGAAGAAGTGCTGATCAGTCTCCCAAGAAATTCGATGGGGTTTGGAAGTTGTTCTGAGGGAAAAGATGGCTTTACTGATGGTGACGTGGCTGATAAAATGCGTGCCCTCTCCACATCGTATATAATAATGTTGGTATTTGTTAAGCGCTTACTATGTGCAGAGCACTGTTCTAAGCGCTGGGGTAAATACAGGGTAATTAGGTTGTCCCACTTGGGGCTCACAGTCTTAATCCCCATTTTACAGATGAGGTAACTGAGGCACAGAGAAGTGAAGTGACTTGCCCACAGTCACACAGCTGACAAGTGGCAGAGCCAGGATTCTAACCCATGATTTCTGACTCCCAAGCTCAGGCTCTTTCCACTGAGCTATGCTGCTTCTCTATATGCGAAGACTGCCCTAGCTGCACTGAAAGAATATGGGCATGACGACAACAAGCTAGTGTTCTACACTCCCTCTGCTTTTGCCTTATTTTCTGATATCAGGAGAGTAACTTTAGAACAAGTATATCTACCCTTGCTCAGGAATAAATGGGGATGATTATAGTAGTATCTCTTGTCTATTTCTCCTAAGGATGTTGGGAGAGTGAATGAAGTTGCGGCTATCGTTGGTATTCTTAAACATTTACAGGCTAGAGAGGATCGGTACCTGTTGAGCATCTTAGAATATAAAAGAGAAAACAGAATAGAGATGGAGCAGTTGATGTTGGAGATCAAAGAAAAATAAGGTTTTTGCAAAGGATTTGAAAAAGGAGAGTAAACTGGTGTGGCAAGAGCAGCAGGACATCTAGAGATGAATTAGTGATATAGTCAGGAACCTTGTGTGTTAGGACAGAAGTAAATTTGGAGACAGAAGACTTGAAAATCCTCAGTTTGTGTGAGTCAGGGAGAAGTAGCCAAGAGTCTAAATGAGATCAAACACACTCTAGTCCAGTGGGGATGATGCCAAAGAGGAGAGCGGTGAATAATTGATCCCTGCACTGAACAAGCCTCTGGAAATCAGAGAGTGTTATGTATAAAATGTTAATTCATAGAGGTAATTATTAGAAGGCTATTCCTGAATGCACCCTAGGGTCTTGTGCAAAATATCATTGTTTAAAGAAAATTTTAAATTTAAAAAGTGGAATAAAATGATCAAATCAATAATAAAAAGGTCACTTTTAATTAAAAAACATGAAGGAAGAAATATAAGGACACCCAAAGGCTGAGATATTCACTTTCACCTACAAGTACTGAAAAACCCTTGGCTATTGGGCACATGAAAATAGACTAAGTGAAAGAGTGCTAAATGCAGCATTGTTCCCCATAGTAAAATAAAATAAAGTACATTAATACATTCCCCGATATCCAAAAAAAGGATTAAGAAAATCCGAATGTATTTTTTTTAAAGTGATCAAATAGCAATGTAAATTCTTAATAATGAAAGATTGTAAGAGGAGTTATTGTCCTCACCAAGAGCTTTGCTTATGTGGATTTGCTGCTTTCTGAGTTCAGACTCTTCAGCGCGTTCAGTTCAGTGCTGTAGATATTAGCTCTTTCCTACTTGCAGCACCTGACTGCCAGAATCAACCTAATTTCTGCAGTCCAGGCTGTGTGTCCCAGCTCAGAAATTTGCCCTGAGGCTGTAATTTATTGTAATGGTACAATAAATGGTAAATGGTAATTTAAGGAACAACCACAAGGAAAAAACCAGCGGTTGTGTCCATCAGAGTTGAGCCAGTCAGTCAAACGTATTTATTGAGCACTTACTGTGTGCAGCGCACCGTACTATAGAACAGTATAACAATGTAATAGACACATTCCCTGCCCACAGCGAGCTTACCTCCTAGAGGCTGTTGAGCGATGACATGCCCTCTGCTTATTATCCATGCGGCCACTGTTTTTCTTAATGGCATTTGTAAACCGAGTACTATGTGCCAGGTACTGAGGTAGATAGAAGCTAATCAGGTTGGACACAGTCCAATCCCACACAGGGCTGGCTCACAGTCTTAATTCCCATTTTACAGATGAGGGAACTGAGGCACAGAGAAGTCAAGTGATTCACCCAAGGCCCCACAGCAGACAAGTGTGCTCATCACACTAATCACCAAACTCCACCATACCCTCCCAAATGCCTGATTGTCATTCTGGTTACTGTGGCTCTTGGCCATATTATGTTTTGAGTTTATGGTTCTTCAATTCATGAGGCTTGGTCATCCCGACCAGGGTTTGAGGAACTGCTATTTTTAATGGAACTGCCTAGAGAGAACTGCTGGAGTGTTAGCCCAAACTATCCATGCTTTTTGTGATGGAAATGTTTTGAAAGGTGACATTATTTAAAATCTACTTGTGACAATTAAAAATAGTCAACAGGGTTTCACTAATAATAATTGCTAAACATTATGTGCCAAGCACTGCACTAAACACTGTTAAAAAAGGTTCATCAAGATTCAGATTCAGTATTAATATTCAGAATTGCGATTTGTGCCTTGTGAGTTTTTCTTGTCACCCAAGCATCAATAATGGTATCTTAGTATCTTTTCTACTCTAAATTTCAGGGAAGGAAAGTTTTAATTCTGCTTAATGTTAAAGATTTTGTCCAAACTCCCAATTCTCTGACAGTTATAACTTCCCTACATAAAGTTTATTGACTATAGAGGCCTATAAAACTTCCAGTTTACATGGCAAATGCAGTGAAGCTCATGTCTGTGTATGAATTAATATAATGAATGTGATAAATTAATACACTCTATTTGTACCAAACCTTTTAATATGTGTAAAAATGAGCTTCCATTGTTAAATGGATTGCTGTTAAATTAATACAATACAAAATTTCAAAATAATACATTATTCATTAAAGCATTTGAGTGCCTCATTAATCTACTTTAGATTACTCCTGTCCATAAATGCTCATTGTCCAGGACTAATAAAGTATGAGGAATTATTTTCAAACTCTACAAAAGTGACCTAAATTCAAACAGCACCTAATCAGGTGCTAAAGTTATGTCTTTAAGGTTCACATTAGTGAATCTCACAAACATCTTTAGGACTTTTTAGTATCTTTTTATTTGATCTTTCAGAACAACTTAAGATTTTAGAAAAATTTCTCTGAGGAAAAACAGTTATAGGGAAATATGAAAGTAATTTTTAAAGCGTAATTTAGCCTCGTTCTCTCATTTCTGCCAAATAGTGCTCGTCATGGTTTTTCTGCAAGATTGAGTTTTGGAGTCTCTACTCGTTTTGCTGTTCACTCCTTAACTTCAGGAACTCATCCTCATACATGGTTTGTTGTCCCCTCTATGCAGATGACTCACAATACTACATCTTTAGTCCTGTCCTCAGTCCTGTTTTACAATCTCAAATGTCCTACTACCTCTAGGACATCTCCTGGGCACTCTAAACTCGATATAACCCAAACTAAACTGTTCACCTTTTCTTCTAAGCCTCTGCTCTCTTATCTCATCCCTGTGAGCAATAATGCCACTTTTCCCTTCCCAGAAATGCATAACTTTAATTTCATCTTTGAGTCCCATCTGTTATTCACCTTCTGCATTCAGTATCTGTATAAAATCAGTCATATCTTTCTCTGTAATATTTCACATTTTCCACACTTCCACCCTGGTTGAAGCTCTCTTTGATTCCTGGTTGTACAAGTGTCGTAACCTCTTTATTGGTCTTCCCACTTCAAGTCTCACCTCCCTTAAATCTTTTCATTAATTTTCAGTGTGTCCATGCCTCAGAGGTTTTTGGTAATTATGTGTTTTTCTTGTATAAAACAGAAACTCTTCAACATTGTTTTCAAGGCTCTCTATTAGCCTTTTCCCCCTTATCTATCCACTGCCTTCTCTCACACCACCCCAACTTCCAGCCCTCTACGCCGTAAGCTAGTTGCAGGCAGGGAAAGTGTCTACCGACTCTGTCATATTGTACTCTCCCGAGAGCTTAGTACAGTGCACTGCACACAATAAGCTCTCAGTAAATATGATTGATTGATTCTTTGCATCTTCACTCACAGAAACCTCCTGCTCAGGCTTGGATGCACCACCGGGGTTTGAGGAAGGGTTTCAGCCATTTGGGTGATACACTGGAGTAAAGAGAGAATTCCAGCCATTTCCTCTCACAGTGAGAAGTGAAGCAGAGATTGAAAGCCTCCTTGCTCAAGGGCCCCACTTGAATAGCTGATGCAGAAACATGCCCAGACTGAAAATCCACCACAAGAATAAGTTTTTGCTTTTTCTAGACTTTCCATTTTTTCTGGCTCTCTGGAATCAGAAGTGGCCTGGAAAATTGAGGGTACACTGAATTTAATTTCTAATTTATTTATCATTCTCTTTTTCATATTCCACATTTGGCAATTTTTGCCTGCTTGTCTCCCCTGTTAAATTGTAAGTTCTGTGGAAGAAGGTTCCCTGTCTTTTACTCTTTTTGAAATGTATCCCAAATAACTACCACAAAGGTCTTCACCCAGAAGACACTTAATGCTATTGGGCAAATTCAAGGGCAGTCAGAGTCACACCTAAGAAGCATATTTTGTGGACCTGTCCTTTTTTTTAAATGGTGTTTGTTAAAAGCTCACTGTGTGTCAAATACCCTTCTAGGCACTGAGGTAGATACAAGTGAATTAGGTTGGACAGAGTTCCTGTCCTGCATGGGATTCATGGTCTAAGTAATGATGATAATGGTATTTGTTAAGTGCTTACTATGTGCAAAGCACTGTTCTAAGCACTGGGGGAGATAGGAGGTGATCAGGTTGTCCCACAAGGGGCTCACAGTCTTAACCCCCATTTTACAGATGAGGTAACTGAAGCACAGAGAAGTGAA
Source organism: Ornithorhynchus anatinus (assembly GCF_004115215.2). NCBI lineage: Eukaryota > Metazoa > Chordata > Mammalia > Monotremata > Ornithorhynchidae > Ornithorhynchus > Ornithorhynchus anatinus. Next base: position 43,569,953 of record NC_041735.1, read on the forward strand.
GTGACTTGCCCAAAGTCAAATCGATGACAAGCAGCAGAGCTGGGATTAAAACCCGTGACCTCTGACTCCCAATCCTGTGCTCTTTCCACTGAGCCACGCTGCTTTTAGGAGGGAGAACAGGAGAATTAAGGCACAAAAAGTTAAGTGACTTGTCAAGGTTGCACAGCAAGCATTTGGCAGAGTTGGGATTAGAACCCAGGTCTTCTAACTCCCAGGCCCATGCTCTTTCCACTAGTCCATGCTGCTCCTCATGCTGCTGCCTTGTCTCTACAAACCTACCCTGTCATTTTGAGGTTGAGACATGTTGAAGTTCAACATAGCCCCATTATCTTAGCAGTAATGGCAGGATAGATCGCCTCAGACTCTTTTTTATTTTTTCAAATCATCCAGGCATTCACCTGTTTTAGCCATGACTTTTGAGTAAGTCTTAAATGATAACATTGAGATACAGAGAATATGTTGGTGTAGAAGAACGGAGTGTGTTGCTTGGGTTGTAGTAGGGGATCAGCAAGGTTAGGGAAGAGGTAGAGACTGATTGAGTACCTTAAAACCAATGGCAAGCCAGTTGAACATTTCAGGATTTGGGACCCAGGACAGTTTGCCACATAGATGGAAATATTTCCAAACATTCCCCTCACCTTCTCATCAGCATTCTGAAAATGTTATCCTACTTGAATTTCCAAGTATAAGAGCTTTATCTTCATTTCACCAGTTATTGATGATACTGAATATAGATAATTATGTGGTGCATTTATTTATGTCACAAGAATACATCATTTCTCATTTTTCATAGTTAGAATTATGGAATAGAGACTCAGATGAAAACTTTAGAAATTAGACTGAACTCTAAACAGAGAAAAATATATTAGATTTTGATGTGCTCAGTTCAGACTTTAAGGTGAACTATGGAATTGCTTGTTTTGATTCTAAGCACTTGGGAAAGTACACCAGGGTTGGCTGATGTGATCTCTGCCCACGAGAACCATACAGTTTACAGGGAAATATGGGTATTAAAATAAATTAGGGATAAGGGAAGTAGTAGAGTGGAAAAATATTTACACTCTGGGGTGAGCAAAGTACTTAAGGGGTACACAGATAATTTCATAGTCAGGGCAGGGGATAGTAATAGGGAAAATAAAGACCTAAGTCTGGGAAGGCCTCTTGGAGATGTGATTTTTTTTTTTTAGAAGGGCTCTGAAGGTGGAGAGAATGATGGACTCCCAGATATGAAGGGATTTATATGGGCAACAGTGCGGTGACGGAACAGATGACATTGAGATACAGAGAATAGGCTGGTGTAGAGGAGTGGATCGTGTTGCTTGGGCTGTAGTAGGGAATCAGCAAGGAAAGGGGGAGAGAACAGATTGAGTACCTTAGAGCCAATGGTAAGTGGTTTCTGTTTGAAAGGAAAGAACACATAAGTGGGAATTTCACAGTCCCTGGCCCCCCAGGAGGCTCACAGTCTAAAACTGTAACTGGGGAGAGGGGCCTGAAGAGGTGAAACAAACACTAAGACAATATAAAGACATGGACGAATACACAAAACAAAATCCAGTAGGATGCTGTGGCTAGAGGAGTAGAATTCCAGGCTAACTCGTAGCCCAGAGTTGACAGTCACAATAACAGCCACGGTCACTGCTAGCAGAATCTGTCCCAAGGTTTTGCTCTGGCTGCTTTCCTTTTCCCCACCATTGCGTTGCAAAGCAGGTTGGGATGGAGGCTCCTCGGTGATGCGGAGAAGAGCCGGTAGAGGTTCCCAGGGAGACACTGTGGCTGTCCAGTGGAGAGGCATGCAGAGTGAGGGCCCTGGATGTCCTGATGAGTTGGTGGTGTGATTCCTGATGGATTTGCCATGATGGAAAGAGGATTAGCCATGGTGCACTCTCCTGCACTTACTCCAACACAGCCCAGAGTGCACAGGGCATGTCGGGAACAGAGGGGTCCTGGGTGTTCCAGTGGGAAGGTGGCATGGTTTCCAGTGAATTCGCCTAGCTATATGGTAGAGTGGAAGGCTGAGGGTCACACTACTTCAACTTCAATCAATCAGGAGTCTGTTTTGGAGCGTTTACTGCATGCAGAGCATTGACCAAAGTGCTCAGAAGAGTTTAGTGCAATAGAATAGATAGATCCGATCCCATCCTGCAAAGAGTTTACAGATTAGAAGGGGAGGTCATACATTAACTTGAATTACAGATGGATATGTATGTAAGTGCCGTGGGGATGAGGGAGGGGTGACTATCCAAGTGCTTAAGGGGAGTGGACATCAGTCCAGGAGGCCAGAGGAGTTGTGGGAGAGGCAAGAGGAGAAGTGATGCAGAAGGGAGGTTTAGTCAGGGAATTGAGGGATTAGTCAGAGAAGACCTCTTGGAGGAGATATGATTTTAGAAGGACTTCGAAGAGGGGAGAGTGGTGATCTGTGGGATATGAAGGAGGAAGGAGTTGTAGGACAGAGGAAGGATGTAGGCAAGGGATCGGCAGCGAGAAAGACCAGGGGCTCGGCATGCAGAGACCCTCCATGTAGTGGTGGGAAGGCCGCAGGATTCCCAGTGGATTTTTTTTTTTTTGGTTGTTTGGTGGGGAGAGAGCAAAAGGGCATGCTACCGCACCTTATGTCCCCCACAACCCAACTTGCACAGGGTATGTGGAGAGCAGGGCCTGGGTATCATGATTTAAAGGCAGCAGGGGTTCCTGGTGGTTTTGCTCAGCAGTCCGGGGAAAGGAGAGGCTGAAAATGCATGATTCCATAGCTCATATCTCTGTGATCCATGGGCACTGAACTCATACTTCATACCTCCCAAATCTTCTTTCTCCTCCTAACTATTCCATCACTACTGACAACACCACCACGTGCACCATTTCTCAAGTCCATAACCTTGGCATTATAATAATGATAATAATAATGATGATGATGTTGGTATTTGTAAAACGCTTACTATGTGCAGAGCACTGTTCTAAGCGCTGGGGTAGATACAGGGTAATCAGGTTGTCCCATGTGAGGCTCACAGTTAATCCCCATTTACAGATGAGGTAACTGAGGCACAGAGAAGTTAAGTGACTTGCCCACAGTCACACAGCTGACAAGTGGCAGAGCCGGCATTCGAACCCATAACTTCTGACTCCCAAGCCCGGGCTCTTTCCACCGAGCCAACTCTTCTATTTTCCTTCAACTCTCATATTCCAGGACATTGGAGAGGCAGTGTCCTAGAGGCCGGAGGAGTTGACGGGAGGCAAGAGGTTGGATCTTCGGAGATAGATTTGGAAATCATCCACATATGGGTGGTGGATGAAACCATGTGAGCAGAAGGAGCTCTCCAAGAGAGTGAATGCAGAATGAGAATAAGGGACCCAGAGCACAGCCTTGTAGGACACTCACAAGTGAAGAGAGGTGGAAGAGGAGCTAGTGAATGAGCCTAAGAGTGGTCAGTTAGGCAGGAAGAGAACCAGGTTTTTTTTCTTTAATAGCATTTGTTAAATGCTTACTCTCTGCGGGTACTGTACTAAGTACTGGGGTAGATACAAGATAATCAGGATAGACACAGACCCTGTCCAACATAGGACTCAGAGTCTTAGTCCCCATTTTACAGAGGAAATAACTGAGGAATGAAGAAGTGGAGTGATTTGCCTGATGTCACGCAGCTAAAAGCCAGCAGAGCCAGGATTAGAACCCAGGTCTTCGGACTCCCAGGCTCGTGCTCTTTCCACTAGACCAAGATGCTTCTTAGCACTAGGTCAGCGAAACCAAGGTCTGAAAGTGTTTTAAGGAAGAGGGAATCTAGTAGTCTATGGTATTCCACCATAAAATGAAGTATACTGAGCATTAAACATTAAATATTAAAAGTTTATGGTGTGTTAATGTAGCCTAGTGGGAACTGACTCTCTAATATACTTCATTTATATCAAATAACGAATTGGATCATAAAGAAGGCAGCGTGACTCAGGGGTCTAAATAGTAGATAAGATCACTTGTTTTTAATCTCACTAACCATGCGACCATGGTCATTTTACTGAAAAGATAACTGCCAAGATGCCTGATCAAATGTAGGCAACAGGTCTGATAAACCAAAGAATGAATTCAACCTACTGAATCTGTTGTACTAATAATATACCTCTGAGAGGTGCATGATAAGTCAAGGACCCAATACCATCAGCAGAACGAGAGAGGCAGGCTCACTTGGAAATAGTTTAGTTTTACAAATAAATTACTCCTTTTATAAAACATGCAGTGAATGTTTACTTCCTGGTGAAGACACCCGAAAGAGTATGGTCTCTCCGAAAGCAAATTAGTGATTGATAGTGTGGAAATCCTTTTTTGGTTTTGTTTTGTGAGACTGGGCAGTCTCCCTATCTTTAACTCATGTCTATCATATTTTGAGCTGTTCCTGGAACTCCCACGTACTATTTCTCTGAAAATGTCACACTGAAGTGATGTTTCATTCTACTTGAGTATTTCATATTACCATTAGACACTTTGAATTAATTCTAAAAGTAGTTCAAAATAGAATGAGAGAACACAATGTTTTATCAGTTTATTAAGCACAGAATAATGTGAATAAATGAAAATTGGAGTACTGATAACTATATTCTAAAGCAAAATGATTAAGTTCCTACAAATTGCAACAAATAATTGTTATAAAAGCAAACGCTAAACGGTCTCATTATAGAATAAATGTCATCACTCTGATCTCACAAATAATGAAGGCTATTGATTACGATGTCTGTCATTTTGTGTATCTAAATGATGCAACTGGAGATTGCTATCTTTGACATCACTATGATAATGAGAGTAAATATAGTAAAAAGTGATCATTTCTGAAATGATTTATATTAACTGGCCCATTAAAAATTCGACTGGACAGGTAAGCTTTGTAATGTCACTGTCTTAGGACATATTAGCTTACGCACTGACAAATAATAACGATGGTATTTGTTGTGTTTATATTTGTAAAGTTTTCCCATTGGGTCTTTAGTAGATTTTTATGTAAGTCTGCAATTACCAGGGGCACAGATCTTCCTTAATTATAACTAGGGGGCAATTCTACCCCTCCTAGGTGGAATTCCTAGGAGGGGTACCCTAGGACCCTCCTACCCCTTGTAAATTTAGACACACGCTATTCATTTCTCAAGCACCAAAGTTATTTCTGATCACACTGTATTATATTGTACTCTGCAATACTTTTATCTCCGCTGTCTCTTTTCATTCTTTACGGGTCTGGATGATTTTTTATTGGAATTTATTGTGATGCAGATGATATGCTAGAGTAATAAACCAACAATCATTTTCAGCACTGTGTTTGTGCAGTTAACACCTTCTTTGCATATTTTTCAGGTTCTAGATGCCTTCTGGTCTCCTGTTCTATTTCCTCTCACACATCCTTGTTCTCTTGTTACAAAACTAGTATTGTCACTTTTCAATTAATTTTTGATGAGTCTTCATTTTTTATCCCCATCGGTGCAAGTTGTGTTGTAACTCATTTGGGGCATTCTCTGAATTTATCCCTTACAATAGCATACATAATTTTATTTTTTCATTCAAAAGTCCTTAATAATAGCAAACTAATTTCTATAATACTGTATGATGAAAATGTGCTGATGAAACTCATATTTCACTTCATTGACTATAATGAGCTATTTCATCAAACTGTCTGTATGACACTATTATAGAGAAAATGATAAATTTACTAATTTATTCACTCAAAATTCCATTTGAAATTTAAAAGAAGAAAAGATCAATGCAATCAGGTATATCAAGCTTTCGCCAAATGGTATGCCCAAGTCCACATGAACAATAGTGGAGACTATTGCTGCACTTAATGAAATGCTAACATTAAATTATTGGTTGATTAATTATTAGCTTTGCTCAAATTAAACACAAATGGTAATGGAATTTTCATATGGCGAATACCTATACACTGTACTGAAAATCAGGATAATTGTTGTCCTGACCTATAAAGTGATTTTCAAACTTTTGTTCATTCTCTTTTAGATCTCTTCATCTTATAAAGGCTCCCTGATATGGAAAATTCTAGCCAATGGTGGAGGCAATTATAATCCTTTACCAAGTTTAGATATTGGGGTCAGTCAGCTTTCTGAAGCAATCATTTTGGCTGACATAACAAAGTTGAGTCTCTCACCCCATTCAGGATTGATTATAAGAATGTTATCAGTTTAGGCAATGGTGGTATGTCCAGGCACAATAGAGATACACATGAGGGATTTTCTTATTGAATTTTTTCTCTATATAACTCAAGTCATCGAGTTTTAAATAGTATGGTTCAACCCTGATCATAATTCCATGCCTACACCATTCATTTTCCAAAATTTTATAGCCTTTGGTTAAAGAAAGGTCATTATGAAAACATAAAGACTACCATTTTGAGGTTAGGCCTGGGGCCCATCCAGCATTGGGAACAGGATGTTTGACTGAAGAGTGTGATGGTTGTCTCCTGCCTCCCTCTTGATAACTGTCCCGATTTTGACAAATGAACCACCTAATAGCCCTAATTTTTCCTTCTAAAATCCAAATTTTCTCTGAGAATATTTCACTGGGGATTGCCAAGGTTTAGAGATGGTCTTGGGGAGGCTGTACCACAACTCAGGTCTACACAATTTCACATCAGTAATAATATTTATTAAGTGGTTACTATGTGTCAGGCACTGCGCTAATGTCTGGAATAGGTTCAAGATAGAATGCAGTTGCAGGGTTCAGAGCTGAAGGGGGAAGGAGAACAGATATTTTATCTCCATTTTACAGACGAGGAAATTGAGACAGAGAAAGGTAACGTGACTTGCCCAAGGTCGCTTTGCAGGCAAGTGATGGAGTCGGAAACCTAGGGCTCCTGACTCCCAGATCCAAGTTGTTTCCACTAGGTCATGTTGCTTCCGCTGACTGCTTTAGCTATGAAAGAAATTGCTTTTTTGGAAACGCGAACTTGGAAAAACAAAGATATTATGAGTTGCTGAATGAGTTTTGGAAAAGATTTATATAAAGCAGTGGCAGATTCTAATTTGAATAGTTTAGGAATATGGAAATAAACAGTACTAAAATATTAAAAACTGATTTTATGGGCTGAACAAAAAAAAATTCGAGGTACATACATATGAAAACATGGCAGAGAAAGTAAGTGCCATTTGGCTTCAATACAATCACTAACCTGCCAAATCTGGAAATTATGTAATCGAATGCAGCTCAACTGGAGCTAATGCCTGCGTGTGCATCTGACATTGTTTAGGCACGTCTTGCAGCTGGTTCAGCAGCAGAATGGCACAGCCCCTGGTTGCCAGGCAACAGAGTGGTAGGTACTGGGGGAATAGTCCAGTCATCGCCAATACAATTTAACGAACCAATCAGTAAAGGAGCAGCCAACAGTAGTTGGAATAATGGAAAACCTGATAGTCGTAGATAAGAAATGGTGACCCAATCAGTAGAGAAATACCAAGGGTCATTTTGACTAGCCAAGGATCGTTAACTGCAGAATCTGGCTGAACACCAACAGAGGCTATAAAGACGCCTTATGGTGACCAGAAGTAAACTCCACCTGTGTAGTTGCTATAGATTGATTGTCTAGCACAGCTGCATTGGAAAATGGACAGTCGGGTAAGGGTACAGAGAGGTTGAGGGGCATCTCCTCCTATAAATGTCTGTCTCCCCCTCAAGACTGTAAGCTTATCGTGGGCAGTGATGTGTCTGCTAATTCTGTTTTATTGTACTCTCCCAAGTGCTTAGTTCAGTGCTCTGTACTAAATAAGATTGATCGATTGATTGAGGAACTGGGGAATTCTGGCTAAACCCAGCTAGGGACAGGAGAGGAAGAGATAAGGGTCAGTTGCCTTGCATCACTGACCTCTTGTTCATGTCCTCTCCACTTCCTGGAACTCCCTTCCCCTTCAAATCTGATACACCAACAGCTCGCCACATCTTTAAAGACCTTTCCAAATCACATCTCCTCCAGAAAGTCTTCTCTGAATAATTTCAATTCTCCCCTGTTAATTTTGCCCACAACTGCCACTTTGCCATTTCTGTGCTGCCCAAGAACTTAAGAATTCACAGCTTCACACAGCATTTATCTGCATGTCATTTGTACACTACTGCTAAGTACTAACTCATATACATATCCCCTTTCCTGCTTCCTCCTGGCAGTAATTTATGCACCCTCGGGTGGTTTGAGTGGAATGAAAGGACACTAAGGACTTATTTAGCTTACTAGTAATTTGGAAATAAAAAAAGCGTAGCTACGGAATTAAAAAAGAATTGATTTGTCTTCACGTTACTAGTAAGCTTAGAGTTTTGCCACAGTTTCAAGGGCTTCATTCTTAACAAAACAGTTTAGACTCTAAATAAAATCCTGTGTTTTTGGAAAGCTCAGCTGTTTTAAATTAACAAATAATTTGTATTCCTGTTTAGAATTTTGCTAGTGAATGGATGACACTTTCTCTGCATTTGATTGGCAACCACTGGAGAGGGAATTAATTCTAGGCTTGAAAATATCAGGGACTCACACCTCCATTTAATAATATGTAAAACATCTTGATGCACAATGGAAGTTGCTCAGTTTGGCATTATTTTATGTGGTTGAATTAAGTTCCGATTCCTACTGCAGCTAATCTTTAGGTAGCATTGGCTGGATGTGCGTAAGGCAAAAGAATATCAGTTTGAAAAAAAATGTGCATAACTTTTTTCTTTTTGACAGCTCCAATGCTTTCTGGTTTGTTTGGGGTTTTTTGGTCAGTGATAGAAGGTCTGATAAAAGCACTAGATTAAAGTCACATAAACAGGTTTTCTGTAAAATAACACTGGGAAAGGTTGGTAAATGACCCAAGAGTCTGCCTAATTGAAAACTGCTAACTGGTGAAGCATCAGTCTTCTAGTCTCCCTGTCCTTGGTATGAAAGAAAATATGGCACGACTCATGCTGTGTTTTCATTGTTTTTTTCTGTATTACCATTTTACTGAACACAAACTCTATATCCAGTGACCATGGAGGCTAGGGCAGTTAAACCTGTGGTACTAAGTTTCAGTTTAAGTATTCACAGTAAGTTTAGTACTTTGAATACTAAACCCATTTTCCACCCTCTTATATGCCCCTTATTGCCTCTTTAGCACTTCTGCACTACCTAGTCACTTAATTACTCACAACTTCTTAGCCCTTAAGTAAATTTCTTACATACCTTAGTAGGTAATCACTGACTCATGTACATATGCCTTTTTCTTTTCTCCTAGCTGTAATTTATTTTAGTGCCTGTCTTTCCCAGTTATCCCACCTCAGGTTGGGCTCACAGTCTAAGGGAAGGGAAAATAGATCATCCCCCATTTTACATATGAGGAAGCTGAGGCGCAGACAAGTTAAGTGACTTTCCCGAGGTCGCACAGCAGGCAAGTAGTGGAACCGGGATTAGAACGCAGGACCTCTGACTCCCGGGCCTGTGTTCTTTCCACTAGGCCACCTGGTCCTTCAGGCTAGTAGAGTCTCTGTCTAGTTTCTTTAGTTTCTCATGAAGCAAATAAAAGATGGCATGTGAATGAGACTGTAAAGAGATAAGTGGAGCAGAGAGTGAGAGGAGAGAATGAATGGAAGGAGAGAGGATGGGGTGGGAGTAAAAGGACATGAGGCTGTTACCTGTCTGAAGCTATGTCTCTGTCTATGCCCACTGGTTCTTCTCCCACAACTCCACCCCAACTCCTCACATTCAGATTCTTTTCATTCACCTACTTGGTTTTCCTTTCCTACCAATTTCTTCCTCATGCTCCCATCTTATCCAACTCCCTTCAACATGTGGTCATGCCACTGAGCTTGAGGTCTACAGGGAAAATCCGCCTTAAAAGTTGTAGTCACAACACAGAGAAACACAGATGTAGTGTCTATTCTGAGCTTCTCTTCCTCCCTTCTGTTAGTGTGCAGGATATGCAGGTTGACTAGAACAACTTGATGAAATTAAAAACAATAACTGTCAGAGTAAAGCTCAACTGACAGCTCGGTTAAGGGAGCTGCTCTGTACTTAAATTTAAAAAAATTGGAATGTCCTAAGTTAGTATAAAGAATTTTGCAATTACAAAATGTACTAGTAATGCTAAATACTAATAGAAAAAAGCAAATGACCTGAATGTCTTGATTTTGCTCCTTTAAACCTGTTAAAGGAGACAAATTATGCTCACAGTTTCTCACAGGACTTGAGGTGCAGGTGTCCTTGTGCAACACAAAATTAGTTTGCTGATTACACTCTACAAAGTTTGAACACCTGCTTCTTGATCTCGAATATCTGGTTAATTCAAATGAAAGGAAGAAATAAAGTCACCTGCAGTGTAAATCAATCACTGTGTGGAGAGCACTGTACTGTACACTTGGAAGAGTATAACATAGTTGGTAGACACATTTTCTCCTCACAAGGAACTCATAGGCTAGTAAAGGAGCTTACAGTCTAGCGGACTGACTTCAAGAAAATCACTTAATTTCTCTGTGTTTCAGTTTCCTCATCTTTAAAAAGGGGGATTACCTGTTCTCCTCCCTCCCTTAGCATGTGAACCCCAAATAGACATTGAGTCCCATTTTCCAAAGCAGTCTCCCTCAATTTTCTCTTCATTCCTAAATCTCCAGGCTCTCTTCAGCTTGTCCTTGTATAACCTCTCTCCCTCCATCCCTGGCTCTCAAATCCAACTGCCTGCACCAACTTCCCATCCCCTGCCCAGTATCACACCTGCCTAATCTCCTCTGTTGCTCCAAATGTTTGGCGTTTTAAGCAGGTGGCTCTAACTGTAACAGAACATCATTTGCAGATATGTCTGATTCTGTTTTGCTATGCCAGGGCCAAACCTCTGACAGGAACAGCACTGGCATTTGTGAGCACATCCACTTTAATGCCATCACCCTTTCCCCAGATTAAATAAAGATAGTATTCATTGGTATCTAGTAAAATTCTAGCGTGTAAAGTCACCTTCCCATTCTTGTAATCCTACTTCGAAAAAAAAAAATGAAAATATCATTCGGAAGACAAAGAAACATCTAGTAATAATCATCAAACCATTTGAGTGCTAATTGGGTGTAATGCCCTCTTCTTAGTGCTTGGGAAAGTATAACAGTAATAAGAGACACATTCCATGCCAACAAAGACCTTATATTTACATTTGAAAGGAATAGACAGACATGAAGTTATCTATAGATGAAGTAATCAGAATATATAATTGAATATACATTTATACCCAAGTGCTGAGTTAATATACATTAATACATAAATGCTAGATTTGGATATGGGTTAATGTAACTCGGGGTGTTAGAATTTAATCAGGGAAAGCTGGTTGGAAAGGGTGAAAAACCCAGACTTCAATGAAACATTATCAGGGTCCCGCTTCCAGTGTTTTAAGATTTTCCATCGCAAACATCCTTAACCAAAGACTTCTAAAATAAATGTGCTGCTAGTAGAGGTTTTCCCAATTTGTAAAGTCCTAAAACTTTGATATTCTGAAGACAGCCCATAGAAACATTTCACATCTGGGCAGGAAGGACTTCTTATTGTAAATATAGTAGAATTAGCTTCAAGCACTCAAATATCCTTTAAAAAAAGTGGTGCTATAACACCATAATAAAGGATGCAAAACTTAAACATCCCAACAAGAGCAGTGACCAATTCAAATAAAAAATGATTGTTTAACTCTACTCCCCCACATATTGACCCCAGAATTTAAAGTACAAAATAAAAATTACAAGATGGAACATTGAGGGAAGTCTTAAAACAGCCCAGCTACAATGCCAAGGCTAATGATGAACTATAAAAGCAGGCCGCTATGTACCTACAGAAATAGTATTTGCTATTTAAATTCTCCTAACGAGGTCTTTATTATATACATTACAACTCCATTCCCATCTGTCAGCAGGGAGTAAAAATGTATCTTGAATAGCTGATTCAGAGTGGAGACAGTAGATGAATAAAACAAAATTAAGAGCTGGAAGCGAGATAATGAGCCATTAAAAAGCAACAAAAACAAAAAAAGGCCAAAACAAGAATAACAGCATTGTGCCCTACGGGTTTGAAGTTTTAAGTCTTGGTCTCCAAATAAATTCCCCTGACTGACTTTTGAACTCTTCAGAAACATAAACTGAGCAAATAGATTGAGATGTTGAAGCGGTTTTTGGCCAAGGATAGTTTTAAAAACCAAGCTGGAAAGGTGGATGGACAAACTCTGATAATTGATAGAAAATCTGAGCCACCTATAGAGATCAGACTGCTAAGAGTTTCAGTAACTGTACTTTGCCACTTTCCCATCAAATCTCTCCCCCCAATCTCTCTCCCATATCACTTCCCCCAAATCGCTGTCTCCCCTGCTCCTCTATCCTGAGGAGGGGCTGCCCTTCTCCCAATTCTTCCTCAAGAGGAAGAGGAGGAATTAGCTTGCTCCTGGCCTCCCAAATGCCACTTTTGCACTATCCCACCCCCTCCATCCTTCACCTTCTCTTCCTTTGAAACCCATGTCACCTGCCTCTACCACCTATTACAATTATTCTCAAGCCTATATTGTCTCTCTTGTCCCACCTCCAGTTTTCCGAGAGATCGCATTGCCTCTCACCTTCTTTCTCTCCCACGGTGCTCTCAGGGACATCATGATCTATGTGGATATTCCTTATGACCTACTCCTTCCTCCTACTATTCAACTTTGTTGACCTTCTTCTCCATCTCACCTTGCCCAATCACCATTTTGAAAAGAACTCTGGATTTCTTCCTCACTAGTCACTGTACAATGTCTAGCTTCCCTAAATCAAAAGTCCTAATCCCTGAGCACAACCTCCTGACCTTCCTTCCCCTCCAACCTACAAAATTGTTTTCACTTCCCACAGAGACCTCTGATCTATGAATTTCCTCCACTTATAATAAGAATAATATAATACTGATGATAGTAAGCTCAGTGTAGATAGGGAATGTGTCTCTGCTAACTCCGTGGTATTGTACTCTCAAATGTTCGGTACAGTGCTCTACAGACAGTAAGGAGCACACAGGTAGATATAGGATCATCAGATTGGACAAAGTTCCTTCCTCACATGGGACTCATGGTCTAGGAGGAGGGATAACAGATATTTAATCCCCATTTTGCAGAGGAAGAAGCTGAAGCACAGAGAAATAAACTTTCTTGCCCGAGATCACACAGCAGGTAGGTGATATAGCAGTATTAGAACTCAGGTCTTCCGACTTCCCGTCCTGTGCTCTGTCAACTAGTCCATTTTATTGCCTGTATATTTAAATGTCTGTCTCCTCATTTAAACTGAAAGTTCCTTGTGAGTGGGAACATGTCTACTAACGCCACTGTATTATTGTTTCCCAAGAGCTCAGTACAGTGCTCTGCACAAAATAAGTGCTATATAAACATCACTGACTGATAGACCATACTGTTTCACTTTTTTAATGTGTTGAAGTGCTTACTACATGTCAAACATTGTTGCAAGGGCTTGGGTAGATACTAGTTAATTAAGTTGGACATAGTCTTTGTCCTACTTGAGACACCCAGCTTAAGCAGGAGGGAGAATAGGTATCCTCATTTTACAGTTGATGAAACTGAGGCACAGAGAAGTTGTCACTTGCCCAAAGTCATACAACAAACAATTTGGTAGAGCAGGGATTAGAACCCAGGTCCTTCTGACTCCCAGGCCCCTGCTCTCTCCACTAGGCTATGCTGTTTCTTCCTTATCCCAGGTCATAATCTCAGGTCAAAAATGTCCCACTTGGATGCCTTACTTAATGTCACTTCTTTTGATAGACAATCCATGCCCTCAACATCACCATCTCCCTCTTCACCAAACTCAAATCCTTCACCCCTGCCCCTCCACCAATCCATCCCTAAACATCAACCTCTCAAGCCCTGGGTCATCTCCACAGTGTGCTTCTTCCACCCCTGCACTCAGTCTGTGGAGTCCTGTTAGCAGATAGCCAGGAACCTGGCCAACTTCAGCCCCTTCAAATTCATCATCTCTTCCTGTTCTTACTCTGCTCCATCTTCCACTCAGTAACATGATTTCTCCTCCCTCATTGCCCTCACCAACTTTTCCAGACCTTTAACTCCTTCCTGGAATCCCCAGTGTTCCTATCTCCTTCCCTTCTCCATCTTTTGCCAATGACAACCCTGCTAATTATTTTGACAAAATCAAAATCATCAGGCATTAGCTCCCCCAAATCTTACTTCACCAGCTCCCTCCCAACTCTTCATTCACTTTCTCATACTTCTCAGCCATCTCACAAGAGTGCATCTTCTGCCCGCTTTGCAAATCTACCCCATCCACTGGCACCACTGTTCCTATACCGTCTCACTTCGTAAAAACATTAGTGCCCATTCTTCTTTCCTCCCTGACCCCCATCTCCAACCCTTAATTCTTTGTCACCTCCTTACTCCTTGCTTTCAAGCATACCCTCCTTTCCCCATCCTAAAAAAGTCTCATGTAGATCCCACCGCTTAAGCTAGCTATCACCCTATTTCCCTCCTTACTTTGGTTTTAAGACATACAATCTACTCTTTCTTACTTGCTCTCCCTTGTCTCCCATTACACTTCAGCTCACATGCTTCACTCCGCTCTCCTGATCATTGGTTTAAGACTTTAATCAGCTCTCTCTCTCTCCAGATCCCACGCTTAGCACCTCTACAATTACCTTATTTCTGTGCCTAGTTCTCGCCTCTCCCTCTGCCGACTGTTTGGAACTCCCTCTCGCTTTATAGCTAACAGCCACCGACCTCCATATTTTCAGAGCCTGCCTCCCTCAGTTAATCTCTGTTCTCCCCACTTTATATCCTCCCCAACTGCCACTTAAACCCTTCTGTGCCATCTAAGCACTTATGCACATATCTTATATGCTATATTACTTCCTCATATCTGGAACTTATTGAAGTATTTGTCTCCCTACTAGAATATGAATATAAATACTTCATAAGTAATACTTGATAGGTGCTTAATAAATACTATTATTGAGTGAGATAAAGAGGCTCCTTAGGAAGGGCTTGGGCCCAGTCACTGTAGTAGGAAAGAAATCGAAGAGGTTTGAAATTGAACTATCCTAGATTGCCCTAATCTAGTTTTCCAGTAATATTGATTAAGTAGAGAGAGAAACATTCACCACAGGCCCTAAGGTCAGATTAAGGGCCAAACAGGTATGAGTTTTCACCTAAAAGAGTTAGTCAGTCAATCATATTTATTGAGTACTCACTATATGCAGAGTACTGTACCAAGCACTTAGGAGAGTACACTATAACAATATAACGGACGCATTCCCTTCCCACAGCAAGTTTACAATATAGCCAGGGAGAAATTCCAAACTAAATAGGAGGTGAGAGAGAGGCAACAATTTATAAAGACTCAGCTCCAACCCAGAGGTGGCTGTAACTCCAGGAAGGTGAACAGAAAATCCCAATAGTTGTTGGTAATAATAATAGTAATAATGTTGGCACTTGTTACGTGTTTACTATGTGCAGAGCACTGTTCTAAGCACTGGAGTAGATACAGGGTAATCAGGTTGTCCCACGTGAGGCTCACAGTCTTAATCCCCATTTTACAGATGAGGGAACTGAGGCACAGAGAAGTTAAGTGACTTGCCCACAGTCACACAGCTGACAAGTGGCAGAGCTGGGATTCAAACTCGTGACCTCTGACTCCCAAGCCTGGGCTCATTGCACTGAGCCACGCTGCTTCTTAGACAATAATCCCCCATGCTTCCTGGGACATATAGCTTTCTCCTATCCCTCCCTGCAATTCCCTTCCCAGCTTTCAACCTGGCCCCTTATTGGAGGATTTATATTATGACTCGAAAGCTTTCATTCCATGTGGCTTAGTGGAAAGAGCACAGGCTTGGGAGTCAGAGGGCGTGGGTTCTGATCCTGGCTCCGCCACTTGTCAGATGTGTGACTTTGGCAAGTCATTTAACTTCTCTGTGCCTCAGTTACCTCATCTGTAAAATAGGGATTAAGACTGTGAGCCCCACGTGGGACAACCTGATAACCTTATATCTACCCCAGCACTTAGAACAGTGCTTGGCACATAGTAAGCGCTTAACAAATGCCACAATAATTATTGTTATTATTATGAGATTGAAATTGAGGTTTAGTTGTATCACCTCAAACTAGGATCATCATGTTTGTGTTTTTTGTTCGTTTCATCTTTGCTTATGTATCTTTTGACAATCCCTCTTCCTCCCAACCTTATTTTAGGTTGCGAGCCCCAGGAACCAGTTCTGTATTTCAACTGTGTACTTCTTTCCCAGGGCTCTGTACATTGCTTTGCATGCAGATGCTTAAAAACTATCTATTACTATTCCTCACTACGAGTACCAAGCTCAATTGCCTTATTCAAGTCAGAAGCAGTGTAGTCTAGTGGAAAGAGTACTGGTTTAGAAGTGAGATGACCTGGGTCCTAATCCCAGCTCTACTAATTGAGGATGCACCGGGAGCTGGAGCTCCTAGCTTAACCTCTAACATTCTTCTAAAGGAAAATAGATGAGAAGTATTCGACCTCCTCAACTCTACTTATTTGCCCTGGCTCCAAACAATTCAAAACACTTCTTAGATTAGAAAATAAAAATAATGAAACTTCACAACACCTCTGTGGGCAATGGAGGGGTTGGTTGATAAATAGCCCATGGGGCTACAGAGTTCCAAAGGTTGAGAGATTTGCTGTGTATTAACTAGCAAGTTGGTGACAGAAGTCAAATGCTAAAATACGGACGGTTAGCTAAAATACGGACGGAAAACTAGGCCTCTTGTTCTGTCACTAGATTTCAGGAGGTCCATGGATTAAAACAAAAAGATGCTGAGAAAACTGACTTCAGCAGAGAGTCTCCTGTTCTCCAAGCATCTGACTAATGTAGACTACAAGAAAGCTAGGTTTTACAAGAAACTAAAAGTAGGAAGGGGAAAAACAGAGGCTGAATATTAGGAGCTTTATAATTGTACGAGCCAAAGTCCTTCTCTGGGGAATTTAAACTGGAGAAATACTTTTTTAAAAACTTAGAATTTTGCTGAATAAGGGAGTAGAAGCAGTCCTTTTAGGAAACAGCAGACCCCGCCACTGGTCTTTCTTTTTTTTCTTTCTTCCTGTCTTTCTTTCTTTCTTTCAGACCTTGGGAATTGGAGCAATTAGTGCTTATTATCAGAGAAACCATGATGCTTTGTAGAGGTTATGGTCATCTACCAAAGAAAGTCTACCATGAGCATGAAAATCTTAATTAACATGCCCTGGGAGCTGGTCACACGAGTTTGAGATACACTAGGGTGCTGAAGGACATGCATTGTTTGAGCAGAGTCCCCGTATGTTAACCATGGGAATACAGCAGATGAAGTGCAGACAATACTTACAAAGACAATTGAGAAAGTAATTTCTTGACATTTTCCCAGCTGCTGCTAACAGATTAGCAGGGATATTACTCAAGCCTGTAACTGTAGACTGATAAAACCTCTTAAGGGAGGCTCTTGAGTTCCTTGCATTGTTGATTTAGAAGGAAAAGAAGTTGGAGACTTGGCTGTACTTCCTTTAGGAGTTATTAGAAGAGTGTCCTTGAGCAGTGTGCCTCAGTCATATCATCCCCTCCGTCAACTCTAGCACCCATGAATTTGTTAACACCCTCTTTAGCGCTCATATGTCAATGTCTGCTCAAGTTTTTTATTTCGACCTCTGTAGTTTTAATTTTTTTTTCTCTGTCTTCCTCCTTAGACGGGAAGCTTCTGCTGGGCGGGGGACACATCTCTTCATTATTTCGTTCTTCCCAATGCACATATACAGTACACCACTCCGAAAGGGTGCTCAACAAATGCCGTTGCTATTAATCCATCGGTGGTATTTATTGAACACTTACTGTCTAGACTGTAAGTTTATCTCTAGACTGTAAACTCTGTATGGGCAGGGAATATGTCTGTTTATTGTTGTATTGTATTCTTACAGTGCTCTGCCCAAAGTAAGCACTCAATTAATGGAACTGAATGAATGAATGTATGCCGAACACTGTAGTAAGGCCCGGAAGAGCATAATGTAATAGAGTTGGTAGACATGAATCCTGCCAAAAGGAGATTATGCTGAAGTTCCTTGTGGGTAGGGGCATGTCTACCAACTCTCTTATATTGTACTCTACCCAGCACTTAGTACAGTGCTCTGCATGCAGTAAGTGCTCAGAAAATGCAAATGATTGACTGAAATAAATAAATTACAGGTAAGGAAAATGGCAGGGAATGAGGATACGTACATAAGTGCTGTGAGACTGAGGCTGGGGTGACTATCAAGTGCTTAAAGGGCAATGCAGAAGGGAGAGTAAGTAGTAGAAATGGAGATTTAGTTAGGGAAGGCCTCTTGGTGGAGATTGTGATTTGGATGAAATAGTCCAGGAGTCATATATGGTAGCTATTTTAAGTCCAGGTCCTTACAGCTTTATTGTGTAAGGACAATAATGCAACTCTACCGACTACCCGTTGTGCCTGAAATTTCAGTCCTCTGTTCCAGCATATTTATCATCCACTGAAAGATCAAAAGATCTTTCTGTTTTTCCACTTTGTCTGCCCAGGCGTTCTTGGAAAGTGTGTTGCTGAAGTAGCAGTATTTGTTGACGGCATTCATCTCACTGTGGCTGGGAAAATCTTCAGTGTTAGTTTTCCTGGTGTGAGCTGCTAAATGGCCTCAGTCTTTTTAGGCTCACTGTCATTCCATAGTGGTGGCTGGGTCTGTCTAGTGGCTTATTATCATCTGCAAGTCTTCTGTAAATGCTCTTCCAGAGCACAGTCATTAGCTCCTGGATTACCAAATGCGTGAAAGATCCTGGAGCGACTCAATACTTGCTATACGGAGAGTAAAATTTCACCAAAGAAATAGCGAGCTGTGGCAGACTCATTTTCAGAGGACTATCTCGGAGAGTTGTTCAGGTCTCCTAGGTTAATGACCGTTATTGATTTTTCTAGACTCTTACTGACATTTCATACACCTTTGACATTTCTTAGTAAAGAATGTTAATTTAATGGAAGAGAGGCAGTAATGGGAACATTAAAAATCCAAACTTCTAAGAACTTATTTTCCTACTCTTTTAAATATGTTATTTAACATGATTAAAATCCCAATTTTCTTCGTGGCTCAAAGTAAAGAAAGCAATTGTTTCAAACCTTTTGTACAATTCTACCAATTAAATAAGAAAAGGGATAAGTAATGAACTGTTAACTGTTTTTCTTATCACCAGGATTTGTCTGGGAGTGGCTGAGGAATCTGCATACAAATGATCCTGGACCTGAGAGGTGAAAGGAAAGGTGGGAGTCTCTCAAATGCCCCTCTTACTCACTCCTCACAACTACCCACCTTCTTCGACAAGAGTCATGGGAAAAGATGGTAAAAAAATACAGTTCTCCGGTGGCTAAACCGAATTTAGAATAGAGCTGTTTCCTTAGTCTACCTTGGCCTATTTTTATGGAAGTCCAGAGATGTTATTGAGGAGATACCTGGTCTGGTGCCGCCCATGTCAGGAATGTCTCACTGAGTTACAGCCCTCATCATTCCAAATCTCAATTTCCAATCTCCATGAAACTCTTGGAAAGGAAACAGCCATCACTACCACTGAGAAAGGCAAAATGGATTTTCAAACCCCAGGTTATGGGCCACCCTGCTGTATCACATTTTGCTTCTGCCAGTGTTATCCATTCCAAAAGGCAACACCTCTCCCATATTTTCCCATAACGAATACCACTGTCCCAGCATGCTTGGCCCTACCACTATCCTAATAAGGCCCCTCACATACAATTCTTCAAAGGTCTCACACACTCCTCAGGTGTGTGTTGACTTGGTTAGGTAGCAAGAAGCGCCTCTGCCAATGAAAACAGAGTGCTTTACTTCAACAGCTGAAGTCTCCAGAAAATGGAATGTAATTGCTCTGAGGTTTACAGATGAGGTTGACTCCTTCTTTGGATGCTAAAAGTGAAGCATATACTTCAAAAGCAATTTGCCACCAGCTTTCATTTTGCTTTCGTTCATTCGTGCTCTGCAAACAGTAAGTACTCAATAAGTACCATTGATTGAGGGATCGATTCATTCATCGATTCAGTAGCATTTATTGCGATGACTGCCCTCGAGGAACTTCAGTGGTCGAAGGAGACTAAATAGTAGAGGGTTTTGCTAAGCTCTTCATTGTCCAACTTCTAATTATTAAATCTACAATTTATCCAAATAGATGATAGCTCTATTTGGGGAAGAAATCTTGTCAAATCTTCCATCTGGGAGATCAAGTCATTTAGTGTCTACAGGGTGCATATTACCAGGATGTTTTATATAGCGTTAAGTAGCCTCTGGCTTATTCTTGGCCCTTCATGTTTTCTGGTTGTTTGATTGGAAGATATTAAAAATCAAGAAGTGTGATGTGTGTGGGTATATGTGATTAGCCTGGTGCCTACAATATTCATAAACAGCTGGACTATGAGAAAGAATTCTTTTTAAAAATTGCATCCAAGTTGGAGCATCTGGCATAATTTGGAAAACAAAGCTCCAGGGAATACAAGTGGGGTGAATTGGGAGAGAACATCAGCCTTCTTATAGACTTAACTCTACACTTTTAGGACACAATTGCAGTCAAGCAATGCTGGAATCCCTCTAGAGCCACAACAAAGGCTGCTGAGGGTCACACTGCCTTCTGGAGATACCTCTCTGTTGAGTAATTATAAAATGTAGTGCAGCAGTAAAAAGGACAGCAGGAATAAGCTATATCATTTTTTGGTAATCACATTTAATCTTAGGGATTGCACATTGAGTAGTTAATGTAGGGAAAAAACAAATGCTAATTTTATTTATCATGAGGCAAGGTTAAAATTGGGAGATATATTTCACAAAATATGCACATTAGGAACCCAAAATAACAAATTAAATATCCTGAGAGAGATCTATTATCAATCAATCAGTGGTATTTAATAAGTGCCTACTCTGTGGAGAGTACTGTACTATAAACGCTTGGGTGAGAACATCAGAAGCAAAACACATCTTCCCTTCCCTTAAGGACTTTACAGTGGAGGAAAGAGGTAGACTTTATGTTGGAAGGAAATCTGTGGAGAATCAGCATTCCTCAGTGTCTCTTGTTGGGTTTCAGGGGCTGCCAATCCAGACACAAATGCTGAAAAAGTTGGGTGGTCTTGCATTTTACCGTAACTAAAACTGAACTCAATGGGCAGTATCCAAATGTCAATGAGAGCAATTTTCAGGGATGAAGAGGCGATACAGGGATCGATCATGGTTTTGCAGAGTTTAAATATGACTTTAAAAAGGAATGTCAACATTCTTAATTCCTGAACATTTCCCTTGATCTATTCTGTAGACTCAGTAAAGGTCAGGGGGTCGATATAGTTAGCATTATCAGAGGTAGGAATTGGGAAGAAAAAATTATTCATTTTATTCTTTTCCCACCTCAAAAATCAGAGGGTCTGGTAGGTTATCTATAAGAGATAGTGAAGTGAAGAGATTGGGGTCAGGGAGTTTGCAGGGGAAATGCAAGGAACTTGAACAACGATGAGGAACCCGCAAATTGTTAAGAGGTTTACCAGGATAGGGGTTCAAAATCTCAAACATGTCACTGAACATATGTGAAGCTTTTAGGAGATTTGGATGGTCTGTACATCACTGTGTTAGCAAGGCTGAAAATGTCTGGAAGATTGTCTAAAAACCAGGAAGTACAGAGATGCTTAAGAATCAAGTGAGGTCTAAAACTAGAAAAATTTGAATTATGTGGGGGCAGACCTGGGGTGAAAGGAAAGTAGATGCACTTTTTCTCAAAGGTTCTTGGGCTTAATTTGAGTGTAGAGAAAAGGAAAGTGCTGGAAACATCAGAAGTGGGCCTATCACTCTTGCGCCTTTAACGTGAAAGTGGGCCAAGAACTTCTGAAGGTCTTCCTTTTTCAAATATTTTGGCTTGAAAATGATTGGATAGCAGAAGGTGAGGAAAAAAATGCTGTTGACAGGAGAAAATAAGGTCCAACCATTTGAGAAGTTAGAATAATGACTTATAGGTCTGTACTCCATCAATGAATCAATGGTAAATACAGAGTGCTTATTGTTTTCAGAGCATTGTACTAAACACATGGAAAAGTACAATACAACAGAGTTGGTAGGCATGATCCTTGCCTGCCTTGCCCGCGGGTGAGACAGATAATGGAGTATAGATAAAGGAAATAGTAGAGTATAAGAATATTTTCATAAGTACTGTGGCGTCGGGGTGAATAGCAAAGTACTTATGGGAAAGCAAACTGATCCTTTTAAAACAAACCTAAGAAAGAGCCTTTTTCTCTTCCCATCTCAGGATTGATTTCTATATATTTCATTTGTCTATGGCTCCATCTAAAAACATTCCTCTTGAAAAACCAATCAATAAACTTAATTCTAGTGGCATTGCCTGCCCTCCTTTTCTGCCAGACATCACTCTTCCTCCAAAAGAGCCAATGGGCCAACAGAATGGTATTTCTCTGCCTCATATTCTTAAAAGGTGGAGGGAAAATATTATCTTTTGCTTTAGGCTCTCAACTACACTCTGTCCATGAGATTTCTCCGGTTTCAGCATCCTTATTGGTCCAGGATAAGCTGAAGTCATTCTCTTAATTTCTGAGAAATTTTATTTCTTCTCTGCTGCTATTCTTACCACTCCTCTAAGATCAGGTCTGTGGAGACCAGGAGAAATGAAAGAGAAAGGCACGTAGGTCGATGGTCTGTTTATTCTTCTCTGCAATACAATACAATATGATTACAATTCTCCTCCAAGAAGCCTTCCCGGACCTAGCTCTCTTCTCCCACTCCCTTCTGTGCCACTCTTACTTGCTTCTTCATTCATCCTTTCTCACATCCCCATAGCGTATATGTAGAGAAGCACCATGGCTCAGTGGAAAGAACAGGGGCTTGGGAGCCAGAGGTCATGGTTTTCCCGGCTCTGCCACCTGTCAGCTGTGTGACTGTGGGCAAGTCATTTCACTTCTCTGTGCCTCAGTTACCTCATCTGTAAAATGGGGATGAAGAGGGGGATGGGGATGAAGACTGTGAACCTCACGTGGGACAATCTGATGACCCTGTATCTTCCCCAGTGCTTAGAACAGTGCTCTGCACATAGTAAACGCTTAACAAATACCAACAGTATTATTATTATATATCTGTATATCTGTAATTTATTTATTTATTTATATTAATGTCTGTCCCTCTAGATTGTGAGCTCACTGGGGACAGGAATATGACTGATTATTGTTATATAGTACTCTCCCAAATGCTTAGTACAATGCTTTTACACACAGTAAGTGCTCAATAAATAGAATTGAATGAATGAATGACAATATGATCAATATTCATTCATTCAATCTTGCTTATTAAGCATTTACTGGGTGCAGAGCACTGTACTAAGTGCTTGGAAGAGTACGGTATAAGAGTAAACAGACGCATTCCCCTGCTACAACAAGCTCACAGTCTAGAAATAAGATCCCATTGCTTAGGCCTTGAGGAATCTGAAATACCTCCTTCTTTGGTAAGTAGAAGATGGGGTTGGTAAGCATAGACTTAAGTTTGGCATATTCATTGAACAGGAGTAATAATAACAATAATAATGTTGGTATTTGTTAAGCACTTACTAGGTGCAGAGCACTGTTCTAAGCGCTGGGGTAGACACAGGGGAATCAGGTTGTCCCACGTGGGGCTCACAGTCTTAATCCCCATTTTACAGATGAAGTAACTGAGGCACCGAGAAGTGAAGTGACTTGCCCACAGTCACACAGCTGACAAATGGTAGAGCTGGGATTTGAACTCATGACCCCTGACTCCAAAGCCCGTGCCCTTTCCACTGAGCCACGCTGCTTCTCAAAAATAGTAGATTACTGTTTTTTAGATTTCCAATTCTATTGTATTCCACCACAATCACAAATATTCCTCTGCTTCATTTATGGTTCCCAATCACACTGCTGCTGTCATAACGTGGGGAACACAACCTCTGCAAGACTCCAGTCTCTCCCCACTTCGGTCCATACTTCACTCTGCTGCCTGAATTGTTTATCAACACTTCCCCACTGGCCCTGACAGCTAGTGGGCTGGGAAAGGCCCCTTTGCTAGGAAGAGGAAGAGGAGCAAGAGAAGACGAGAGGAGGAGGAAATTGAAGCTGAGGAAGAGGGGAAATGGAGGAAGAAAAGGGTAGGTGAAACTAGGAGGACACAAAGAGCGAAGGGCAGGGGATGGCCGAACCTGTCCACAATTGTATCACACATGAAATGGCAGAAAGGATAATTTAGAATTCACAGAAATTCAGAGAAGGAGGTAGGCTGGGGTTTCTTTCTCTTTTCTTTTCTTTTCTTTTCTTTTCTTTTCTTTTCTTTTCTTTTCTTTTCTTTTCTTTTCTTTTCTTTTCTTTTCTCCTTCTGACTTCTGGTAATTCCACCTTCTTGTTCTAGCCTGCTTGTTCCTAATTGAGAAACAGCATGGCCCAGTGGAAAGAGCCCGGGCTTAGGAGTCAGAGGGCATGGGTTCTAATCCCGGCTGCGTCACCTGTCAGCTGTGTGACTTTGGGCAAGTCACTTAACTTCTCGGTGCCTCAGATCCCTCATCTGTAAAATGGGGATTAAAACTGTGGGTGCCAAGTGGGACAACCTGATTACCCTGTACCTACCCCAGCGCTTAGAACAGTTCTCTGCACATAGTAAGCGCTTAACAAATACCAACATTATTATTATTATTAATTCTATTTTCTCATTCCCCATTTCTTGCTCTCAGTTTGTGTATCTTCTCAGAAAATTCACCAGGCCAGTTTGGAGGGCAGTAGGAGTTTGATAACCTGTGATCTAAATGATCCTCGTTAAAGCTAGGGAATTAGGGTTTCAAGTTAAACACTGAGGGCAGGCTGTTAAATATTGAAGCAGGTGGCAGGTCCTTTTGAATTAGGAAAGTGGACTATTTTACCTGCTAAGAATTTGTAATATAGATCCGTGCTTTGGAAGAGATGATTTCCCTTTCGTCTGCTGCTTCGCATTTGCCCACCCTGAGAAGACCTTTTACAAATTTTTTGACTTCCTCTCTTCTGCCCCCACTGACTTTTTCTCCCTTTCCATCCTCCAGTACTGGACAGCAATAGAAGAGCCCAGAGAGAGGCAGGAGGAAGAGGATCACAGGGCCATCAGCTGCAGGACTTCATCCAGTATGAGCTGCAGTGAAATTAGCCACAAGTAGGTGGACTTTGAGGTTGCTGACAACACATTTTTGAGGCATAGGACTAGTTGTTCGTGACTCTAAAAGCGTGAACTTTTTCTGTATGGGGCAATCTCCACAGGTGCTTGTTATGCTTCTGGAAGCTTGTTTTGCGCTATGCAAAACAGATATCTATACCTGCCTTTGGAAAAATGTTCTCAAAAAATATTGTCTCTTGCAAACAGGGCCATTGTAATCTAGTTTTGAGACTCTAAGAGGGTTCCTGGTCCACCCAACACTGTACTACATTCTGAACTCTGAGGTCATTAAATAAAATATGTATTATCCATTT
The DNA here is from genome assembly GCF_004115215.2 of Ornithorhynchus anatinus. Lineage (NCBI taxonomy): Eukaryota > Metazoa > Chordata > Mammalia > Monotremata > Ornithorhynchidae > Ornithorhynchus > Ornithorhynchus anatinus. The sequence continues at coordinate 43,595,411 of NC_041735.1, forward strand.
AGGAGACATCTTCCCAAGTTTTCTTGTGCTACCCTCACGAACCAAGCCGATGGATCGTTTAAAAACCTCTATGTAGTAGCTTTGTTAAATATTTCTCAAGGACAATCTACCTCCGTAAAGGTTTTCCCGCGGCAGTGACTGTCTTGTATGGGGACGGTATTCTGATTAATTTAACGTCTGCTTTCTTACTATTCCAGTGGATTCTAAATTTGTCACGGGGTTTTAAAAAATCGACTAGAAAGTTTCATAAATGGACCTAGGAACACAATGGGCTCTGAATTTTGATATGAAAAGGATATGGAGAGGGTGCAGAATTGCTGCTGCCTGGCCAGGAAAACAATGAGATACAGAGAGGGTAAGAACTTACAAAGCACTTTAAATAGATCTGCAGAGGCCAGACAAAATCTACAGACTGGATGAATTTGTGTGATCATCTCTTCGCACACAGATTTATTGAGAAGCCCAGATGAGAATGTGGAAAAAATTCAGTGAATTCCTCTATCCAGCAGGTGGCTGTAGGCTTCCAGAAACAAAAAAACATCTAGGCTTCAGTGAAACCAGCTACCGTATTGACAGGGCCTTTGGCCTGCCCATTTTATGCTCCCCACTCTGAAGCGTCTCTAAGACTTCAGCTTTCTGTCACTCACTTCAGCTCATTTTACCTCTTTTCTATTCCTTCTCTTGAAATACCCCGGCTTCTCTGTAGTGTCTTTTCAATTCGAAATACAAACGGGGTTCACCATGGCACTGCTTACTTAGAAAGATGGTAGAATAACCTTCATATGTTAAAGAAAAGCTTCTAATCAGTTTTGAACCAGAGCATTTTACAAATAAATATCTGTAATAATACATGAGAATTTTTTCAGGACTCTCCTTCATGTTCAGGACTGTGTCTTGGAACCCCACTCCATGCTGTGGAGCGGAGAAGAGTAGTTCACATTTGGGATAGTCTTCTGTGTAGTGACCTTATAATTAGAGAATGGAGGTCTGGTGGAAAGAATGGGGTACTAGTAGTCGTGAGACCTGAATTCTATTCCTGGCTCTGTCACTTGTCTGTTGTGGTTTTGGGCAGACAATTTCCCTGGGCTCCTGTTTTCTCACTTTTAAAATGGAGATAAAAGCGCTGTTTTCCCCTTCTTCGAATCTGAGTCCTGTATGGGACCGAGGCTGTATCCTATCTCTTTATCTTTTACCCAGCCCTGCAGTTATCACTGTGCTTGGCCCGTAATAATAATAATAATAATAATTGTGGTATTTGATAAGCACCTACTATGTGCCAAGCACTGTGCTAAGCACTGGGGTAGAGACAAGATAATCAGTTTAGGCACAGTCCCTCTCCCACATGGAGTTATTTTTACACATGAGAAACTGACCCCCAGAGAACTTAAGATCATGGAGTAGGGATTAGAACCCAGATCCTCTAACTCCCAGGCCTATAGATTTTCCACTAGGCCACCTGTAAGTGCTGAATTAATCCCATCATTATTATTATTAGAGGATTGTTTGACTAGTCTGAAATTCCACTGGAGGCATTTGTCTCTTTGCTCAGAGAGGCAGTGATGCCTAATGAGTTCACCACTGTGACATATAAATGTCTTGCTTCCTGCAGCATGATTACAGGAGGAACTGACATTCCTGGGCCCTGTTTTTCCAGAATGTGTTTATCTGAAAAATCCTAGGCAGGAGCACAAAAGGAAGGCCAATTGTGTTCGGAAGAACATCAATCCCTTCCCATTTTGGAGCTTCGCATCAGGACTGCAGGGGTGGGTCGAAGAATATCTTCCCTTCCCCACCCATAGAAAGCCACATCCGGTAATTAAAATCCCCCATCCAGTCTTCAAGGTTCTTTTCATATGGTGGAGAATCAGTGTCACCATGTATAAAAGGGTTCTGAAGCCTTTGAAAATCAATCCTTATCAAAACCAGCCTGGCTCCTGAGTGTACTGCTGCCAGGTTCCAATACTGATTTACTGAAATCTCTGCTTTCGTTTCATCGGGACTACGTCCACACATAGCAAAGGAGGAAGGGCCCAGAAGTAGCACGGCCTAGTGGCAAGAGCACGGGCTTGGGAGTCAGAGGACGTGGGTTCTAGTTCCAGCTTCGCCCCCTTGTCTGCTGTGTGACCTTGGACAAGTCACTTCACTTCTCTGTGCCTCTGTTACCTCATTTCTGTAAAATGGGGATTCAGACTGGGAGCCCCATGTGGGGAAGGGACTGCGTCCAACCTGATCACTTTGTGTCTACCCCAGAGCTTAGAACACTGTTTGGCACATAGGAAGCAGTTAACAAATACAATCATTATTAATTATTAAGTATCTGGAGCAGAAAAACTGTTCACTCCTGAAAGAAGTCATTTACTCACCTAGATCATAGGCAATTACAGGAGAGGATATGGGCATCACCTAAAGCAGAGCCAATTACAGAAGAGGATTTGGGGATGCAAGTGGGTTAAATCTGCGTGTATGTGGAGTCTATTTATGTAGTGACTCACAGTGACAAGTAGAAATTTGGGCATTTAGGATGTAGGACCAGCTGGCTGAACCCCAAATGTGTCCTATACCTTTCGAAGGCTTGAACTCCAGGAGTCCCCAGAAGGTGACAACAAACTCCAGGGACACTGGTGACACATGGAACACCAAGAGGGTCCCTACTCCGCCAGTAAAAAGCCACAGGGAATAAGACCCTACCGCTCTGACTGGGCCACCTGACTTAAGAATTGACTGGAAACATCACGTGAGCTATAATTCCTGCCCTGAAAGCAAATTTGACTACTATTCTCATGCTGCCAATATATTCTGTACACAACCAAGAGTTGAGGCGTTTCCAGGTGATTATTTTTTAGCAATGGTGATGAACACGGTGTCAGTCATGGATCAAAATTAAGACCAGTGGAACTGATCTATGACACAGAATGAGTTCAGTACAAGAACTGACTGACAAGAATAGGGAAGAACAAGGAGGAAGAGGGAAAATCAGGAGGGTGTTAGGAAATGAACAATTAAGGCAATGTTTTTTTTCAGGCACCAGTTATTGCCAGTGCTCTGAGTAACTGAGTTATCTCCCGAGTAACCCGGTAGAAGGCATTTCCCCTCTGAGGAGCAAAGTAGAATCAGATCCATGTCCATGTTTTTCTGTCATGTTTCCCTTCACACGATGATGATGATGATGACGGTATTTGTTAAGCGCTTACTATGTGTCAAGTACTGTTCTAAGCGCTTGGGTAGATCCAACCTAATCAGGTTGGACACAGTCCCTGTCCCAAATGAAGCTCACAATCTTAATCTCCATTTTACAGATGAGATAACTGAAGTCCAGAGAAGATAAGTGACTTACCCAAGGTCACGTAGCAGACAAGTGGGAGAGCCGGGATTAGTATCCACGACCTTCTGACTCCCAGGCCTGTGCTCCATCCACTACGCCACACTGCTTGATCCTTCCTGCCTCTTTGCGTTTCTCATCCCTGTTATGATCTTGGCAGCTTCAAGTCTGGTGCTCTCATCTAACTCTCTCCTTCTTCTTCTCTAATAATAATGATAATAGTAATTGTGCTAGTTGTTAAATGCTTACATATGCCAAGCGCCGTACTAAGGGTTGGAATAGATATATGATAGTCAGGTTGGACACAGTCCCTGCTCCACATAGGGCTCCTACTTTAAGTAGGAGGGAGAACAATCAACCAGTCATATTTATTGAGCACTTTCTAGCAGGGCACTGTACTAAGCTTGAGAGAGTACAGTATAATGATATAACAGACACATTCCCTGCCCACAACAAGCTTACAGTATAGAGGGGGTGACAAACCTTAATATCCATAAATAAATTATGGATATGGGCATAAGTGCAGCGAGGCTGGGAGGGGGCATGAATAAAGGGAGCAAGTCAGGGCAACGCAGAAGGGAGTGAAAGAAAATGAAAAGAGGGCTTAGTCAGGGAGGGCCCTTGGTGGAAATGTGACTTCAATAAGGCTCTGAAGGGAGGGAGAGGGAGGGCATTCCAGGCCAGAGGCGTTGAGAGAGATTGGCGACAAGACAGAGGTACAAAAGGTACAGTGAGTAGGTTGGCACTAAAGAAGGAAGTGTGTGGTCTGGGTTGTAGTAGGAGAATAGCGGGGTGAGGTAGGAGGGGGCAAAGTGATCGAGTACTTTAAACCTGACAGTAAGGAGTTTCTGTTTGATGCTGGAGGTCCTCGAGGAGTGGGGAAAGATGAACTGAACGTTTCTGTAGAAGAATGATCCGGGCAACCGAGTGAAGTATGGACCCGAATGGGGAAGAGACAGTAGGCAGGGAGGCCAGCAAGGAGACCCGTCTAGTAATCAAGGCAGGATAGGATAAGTGCTCGGATTCGCGGGGTAGCAATTTGGTTGGAGAGGAAAGGGCAGATTCTAGCAGTGTAGTGAAGGTTGAACAGACAGGATTGGAAGACTGAATGTGTGGTTTAAATGAGAGAGAGGGGTTAAGGATAGTGCCAAGGTTACAAGGTTGTAAGACAGAAAGGGTGGTGGTGCTGTCCACGGTAATGGGAAAGTCAGGGGAAGGGGAGGGTGTGGGTGGGAATATATGGAGTTCTGTTTTTGACAAGTTCAGTCAACCTCTCTGGGCCTCAGTTACCGCATCTGTAAAAGGGGGATTAAGACTGTGAGCCCCATATGGGACAACCTTGTATCTACCCCAGCGCCCAGAACAGTGTTTGGCACAGAGTAAGCACTTAACAAATACCATTATTATTATTATTACTTGGGTAATAATACGTTCAGTTCATCTTTCCCCACTCCTCAAGAACCTCCAGCATCAAACAGAAACCCCTTACTGTCAGGCGATGGAGGGACATCCAAGTAGAGATGTGTTGAAGGCAGGAGGAGATGCGAAACTGAAGAATGGGAGAGAGATCGGAAGATATAAATTTGTGAACCATCTGCACAGAGGAGGTAGTTGAAGCCATGGGAGGGAACGAGTTCTCCAAGGGAGTTGGTGTAGATGGACAAGAGAAGGGACCCAGAACTGAACCTTGAGGGACACCCACGGTTAAGGGGTGTCCCTCAAAACATTTTTCTACAAATATCTGATGCCCATTTTACGGATGAGGAAACTGAGGCTCAGAGAAATGAAGTGACTTGCCAAGGTTACACAGCAGGCGAGCATTCATTCATTCAATAGTATTTATTGAGCCCTTACTATGTGCAGAGCACTGTGCTAAGCGCCTGGAATGGACAAATCGGCAACAGATAGAGACAGTCCCTGCCCACAGACGGGCGCACAGTCTGATCGACGGGCTTACAGTCTAAGCAGAACCAGGAGTATAACCCAGGTCCTCTGACTCCCAGCCCGGTGCTCTTTCCATTAGCATGGTGTGCTAATTTCCATGCTTCTTTACCATCTAAAACCTGAAAAATAAGAATTTTTATAGGTAGGTGCTGTATCCCAGATAGACTTTATTCCCAAGCTCTGCAAACTAGGCAGAAGAATTCCAGATTACTTCTCTCTATAGCCTATTTTCCTTGGCACCCAGAAAACTGATGCCAACTTAGAGCTGTCTTTTTTCACTTTCAAAGGTAGTTAAGAGTAAGCTTTTTTTCTCACGGCACGAAGTTTGGCTCAGATTAAACCACCCATCTCTGACTGCTGAGCTCAGCGAGTTCTCACCTCCGTTCTTCTTTCCCAGTTTGCGGCTATTGATGTTGGTATTGTATTACTTCATTTCACCCTGGTGTCCTTGCAGTATTTCTTTTCTCAGTCTCATTCACATCGTCATACCGCAGCTGCTTTGCTATTCTGGTGTCATCCATTTCCATCACATGACCAGCCCAACATCTGTTAATTTTTACACCAAATACAAGACTGGAAGGGAAACGGAAGAAAATTCCTGTCATTATTAGGTCAAAAATACCCCAGACTTGCCTACAATGGATGAGAGTGTGTTTACGACTGGGGAGTGGGGAGGATCTGGGAGGGGTGAGCAGATGGGTTTATGCCATTCATTTAGGAGAAAGAGTGATAATGTAAAATGAAGAATGCCCTTGTTTATTTATAACTCTTTATTCAATACTTACCAATCTTTGTGAATATTTACTATTACAGAGTCACATCAAAAATAGGAAGATCTTTGTTAATATTCTTTAAAATTACTTCATTCTGTTCAATAATGTGGGGGTTTAATTCTAGAAGCAGCATGGCCCAGTGGAAAGAGCATGAGCCTGGGAGTCAGAGGATCAGGGTTCTAATCCCAGATCTACCACTTGCCTGCTCTGTGACCTTGGGTAAATCATTTAGCTTATCTGTGCTTCAGTTTCCTCATCTGTAAAATGGGGGATTACCTATTCTCCCTCCTACTTAGGTGGTAAACCCCAAGTAATAATAATAATAATATAATCATGGCATTTGTTAAGTGCTTTTTATGTGCCAAACACTGTTCTAAGTGCTGGGGTAGATACAAGGTAATCAGGTTGTCCCATATGGGGCTCACAATCTTAATCCCCCTTTTACAGATGCGGTAACTGAGGCCCAGAGAAGTTAAGTGGCTTGCCCAAGGTCACACAGCAGACAGGTGGCGGGGCCGGGATTAGAACCCATATTCTCTGATTCCTAAACCTGTGCTCTTTCCACTAAGCCACGCTGACCTGATGGAATTGTATCTACTCCAGCACTTAGAGTGCTTGGCACATAGTGAGCGCTTCAATACCACAAGAATAATAATGTTTATTATTATATAGTCCAGTAATAAGGAAACAACCTGCATTAAGGAAACTGTAATCGCATTTGACAATGCAACACATTCTATGTGGACAAACATATTTCCAGAAGATTGTTCTCTAATTTTGTCGTTGCGTTCTAGCTGAATTCATATTGAAAATGTGTTATGGCCAAAATAAGCTTATTGTCATCATAGAGAACAGAGGAATGACGGGTGGAGGGAACTAAGGCTGCTAGTTTCGCTTCCTTTTTTGGAGCTGTTTAATTTCTTTTACATTCTTAGCAGGTGTGAAACTAGCATACAGGTGTTTATTTTTCAGAACATCTGTCCTTTAGATTGCCAGGCAACCCCCTTTCTTATAGAGGCATTTAATTTTCAAGCCACAGAGGTCTCCGTAAAGACTGTTCTAAAACATCTAAGCACATTAGCACACGTCCAAGACTAAAATAAAATTAAGCTGGATCAAAAAGAAACCGAGCGATAAACAAACCAACTACTGGTGTACTTTTTCATTAGGATGTCTCATTTCCAAGACCTGAGATGAGAAGAGGAATGTAATTTTTGAAGGAATGTAGGTTAATTCTGAACTGGATTTTTTTTTCTTCTGTCTCTCTTGGTTAACTCTGACTGTATCGTGTCCCATGACCATAATGTATGAATCGTGAATTTTGATTATGTTCACAGTTTAGTCGGACATTTCATTCATTCATTCAATTGTATTTATTAAGCACTTACTGTGTGCAGAGCACTGTACTAAGCGCTGTGAAGTCAGTAAGCCTCAAGGGCCTCCAAGAGAAATGTGGGTAATATTCCTAATATTCAATTTCCAATCTGGTTATGTGAGGACCTGGACTTTTGGGCTGGTGCTAGATTGTACGGTAAAGACAAGCTGGTGGTAGATGGTTCTAGTCAAAGATAGATGAACTTGTGTAATGTGTTTATATTATTAGTCACTGATTTTTTTTTCATATTAAAGTAATTGGTGTGTCTTTACAGTCTAATTGTGATTGACTCCGCGATAACACTCCACATCAGGTGATGCAAAATATTTAGTGAGCACTCACTGCTTGCATTCATTCATTCAGTAGTATTTATTGAGCGCTTACTGTGTGCAGAGCACTGTACTAAGCACTTGGAATATACAATTCGGCAACAGAGAGGGACAATCCCTGCCCGATGTGCTTTGGAGAGTACATCGGTCCTGAACTAGAGTGGTGGCTGTTTTGATGGGACAGCAGGGGTGGATTCTAAAAATATTGTAGTGGAAGAACTTATTTGATAACAGACTGAATGTGGAGGTTGGGGTGGGTCCAGGATTTGTATTGGGATTATGTGTAAGGTGTATTGACTTCTCTTGGTGGGCTAGATGCCTCATCTGGTGCTCTAGTTGCTTCAAAAATATACCCTCTGCCTTTTTTGTCTCTATAATGTGAAGAAGGCAGACTGGCATATCCTTTTCTCTTTTAATATTGGTGGGGTTTTTTTAAATGCACATGCAGTGATGGGGGATGAGAGCTTCTCCATGATTACATTCCGGAGATGTAACGCTATTAAGCCCTTCCTCCGTGTTAAGCACTGTGCTAAAGGGGCAAGCAGCCAGATCCCTGTGTTGAGGGGACAGGAGACGGGAGGCAGCTCCAAGCGGGTTGGCCTCTGAACCTTAGGCAACATGGATCCTGGGCCCATTTGGTTTTTTTTCTGGGGGGGGGAGGGGGCTGTATTCCCACATTCTCTAGACTTCAGAGTGGCCCGGTGACTCCCTACAAATGGGAGCCGGGCCCTGGTGTTTTATGATTATGAATGTAGTCTCAATTTGGAATTTCTCTGTAATTTTAATGTTTACTGCCCCTAGTAGGCTGTAAGCTCCTTGTTGGCAGGGATTACGTCTGCTAACATATTGTACATTACCTCGTGCTTAACCCAGTCCTCTGTACACAGTGAGTGTTCAACAGATGCCACTTATTGTAGGATTCTTCTGGATAAAAATGTGGCCAAAGGTAGAGATCTATTAAGAGCAAATAAAGCAGTCTAAATTCATTGTTCATTCTTTCAGTCGTCTTTATTGAATGCTTACTTTGCGCAAAGCACTGTACTAAATGCTGCGGTCTAAATTCATTGTTCGTTCATTCGATCGTATTTATTGAGCACTTACTGTGTGCAGAGCGCTGTACAAAGCACTTGTTCAGGAGGTGGTCGAGCGGTTTGAATTTTGAATGTGGGAGATTGAACCAAAAGATCTAATTTACAGTCACCTCTGGACTATAAGCTCATTGTGGACGGGGAACGAGTCTACTCACTCTGTTATATTGTACTCTCCCAAACGCTTAGTATAGTCTCTGCACCCAGTAAGTACTCAGTACCACTGATTGATTGGTGGATTAGGCCAGGTCACCGTTACAACTGTTGTATTCTGAAGGAAAAACTTTGCGTGGCCTAATTTTTTCCACATGCTACTATGATTTCATAGTGCAACTGTGAGTCAAAGGAATAAAAATTTGAGGATAAAGTGGTATTGGATTAGACCAGACTTTCTTCTTGAATGATGAGGATTCAGGGTATGTTCTGTTTCTCCACTCAGAAGGAAATGGCGTACATATTTCATAAGAATGGGGAGAGTTTGAAACATGTACGATAGCCAAAAATGAGGCATTGGTAATTAACTGCCTAATCATCTGTTTGATCTCATCCCTCTGGCTGTCAGTGACTACAGGCACAATCTGCAAAGAGATTATTACTGTAGCACCCCTGTGCTTACAATAAGGTCGGCCTCTCAGTCAATAACAACTCAGCTTGAATAGATAACTAATCTAAAGGAGAGATGTCATTAAAATCATTGACCAAGGCGCTCTAATAACCGATTGCTGAATAAGTAGTTCTCATTTCACCTGATACTGTTGCTTACCCATTCATTTGCGTAACTACCCTGTTTTTGAATAAGGATGAAAATTCCACATTATTTCACTTCCATTAAATAAGCTTAATTCCATTAGAAAAGGCAAAAACAAATTCACTTCCAATAGCCATTAATCATTTAAACAATGACTGGGTCCTCTGTCGTGCTACTTTCCGGTACTCCGTAGTGTTACTCTCCACAGGCAGTGGCTCAGGACACAAAAAGCAGAACCCAGGAATGTTCTTGCACCCTGGGGGGAGACTATTTTCATATGAAAATGCTCTTAGTAGCTCTGACCAGGTAAGCGCAGCGTGGATCAGTGAATTTTCTCAGTGCTGGTTTGGGAATTCCGTTCCCCTCTTCCTATTGTCCCCTGACCTAATAATAATAATGACAATAATAATTATGGTATTTGCTGAGTGCCTACTATGTGCCGAGCACTGTTCTAAGCACTGGGGTAGATACCAAGTAATCAGGTTGTCCCACGTGAGGCTCACAGTCTTAATCTCCATTTTACAGATGAGGTAACTGAGGCACAGAGAAGCAAAGTGACTTGTCCAAGGTTACACAGCAGATAAATGCAGAGCTGGGATTAGAACTCACATCTTCTGACACCCAAACCCATGCTCTTGCCACTAGGCCATGCTGCTTCTCTACTTGTATCACGATCCCAGTAAGCATTTCATGTATGGGCACCGTCGCAGGTAGTCTCTTGTATTGATGGGCCCGTTCACTGTTGTCACTCTGCTGCTTACACTCTCCAACTCTTGCTAAATGGGAACAGAGATTCCCATTCCATTCCCTTCCTCCTCCATTTCAGGGATAAGAGGCCTCCCAAAAGCCCTGGATGCAGTACTATTTTGGGCTACCGCTGTTCCGAGTACTAATGATCGTGCCTGATTTCCCCCATCAATAATTTATTTCAGTATCTGTCTCTCCCAGTAGATTATAAATTATTTGAGGGCAGAGATCATGTCTATTAACTCGGTTGTACTCTCCTAAGTGGTGAGTATTGGTGCTCAATAAATGTTATTGATTGATTTGTAATTGTTTTGTTTAGAAGATTAGAAAAAAAGGGAAGGGAAGAAAGTAGCTTCTCAGAGCAACATGTGAGATTGCTTTGTGTACCGATGAATGAGGAAGAAGGGTGTCATCAACATCCACAGACCCTAGAGGAGCAGCGTGGCTCAGTGGAAAGAGCATGGGCTTTGGAGTCAGAGGTCATGGGTTTGAATCCCGGCTCTGCCACTTGTCAGCTGTGTGATTGTGGGCAAGTCACTTAACTTCTCTGTGCCTCTATTTCCTCATCTGTAAAACGGGGATTAAGACTGTGAGCCTCATGTGGGACAACCTGATTACCCTGTATCTACCCCAGCGCTTAGAACAGTGCTCTGCACATAGCTCTTAACAAATACCAACATTATTATCATTATTATTACTATTTCTCTTCACAGTTCCCAAATGACCATTTTTCCTGCCACCTGTAACACCCAAATTACCTACGTGCAATGGTAAAACAGTTAAATTGACAAGACACTGTGCTCCACTCTGATTAAGTAGTGAAGAGTCCAGTAGTCTTGAAGGGTAAATCAAGACTACATACCGTTACGCTGAATCTCCAGTGAAACCGCCCCTGAGATGGCAAAGGGAGATCGGGTTTTGGGTGAGCAGAGTTTTCTTGCCAAATGGAGTCCCCTAGCATACTCATTCAGGAACAGAGATTTATTCCTCAGGTGGCGGTCCCAAGAGGCATGTGTTACATTCACACGATTCCAAAGTTTCAGGCCCCTCTCTCCCCCTCTATGTCTTTCTTGGACCTGCCTGGCTCCCATCAGTTCCTTTATGGTCATCCCAGCTCTTCCTCCTCCATCTCCCCTCAGATCATTTCTCTCACGCTTCTTATGCTGGGCCATGTTTTGTGTCCAGACGGGATCATGACTATGGTTGGAGCTAGGGGCTGCCCATGTTCTACTTTCTCCACTGTCCGTGTTCGCCTAATTATCTTTTGATATGCTTGTGCTAGCTTTATAGTCCTACTTAATTTTCTCTCTATCCCTCCACACATACTTTAAATTCCCATCCTAGTCTAGCTCCCTATCTTGATTTGCCACTATAAATCCATCCTTCTGTCCTCCACAGACTTGCTTTCCCATTCTCATGTTCACCCTTTCATTCCCCAACACATTATTACTAGGAGATTGTGTTTTATAATGGATGAAGAATATGGCAATTGAAAAAAAGGGACTCTTATTCCTTGCTCTTATATTGTAAGTTCCCAGGAAATGTGTATACCAACTCTACTGTACTCTCCCAAGTATGGCGTTTTCAGTGAGTTGTATTTACTGAGCACTTACTGTGTGCAGTACACTGTACTAAGTGCCTGGGAGAGTATGGTCTAACAGATTTGGTAGACATCTTCTCTGCCCACAGTCTAGAAGGGAAGACAGACATTTAGACGCATTACAGATATATATAGGCTGAGTGTGGGGTGAATAGAGGGTACAAATCCTCTTGGAGGAGATATGCTTCTAATATGGCTTTGCAGGTGGGAAGAGTAGTGGGAAGAGTGTTTATCTGTCAGATCTGCAGGGGGAGGGAGTTCCAGGCCAGAGGTAGGATGTGGGGTTAGACTGTGAGCCCGTCATTGGGCAGGGATTGTCTCTATCTGTTGCTGAATTGTACATTCCAAGCGCTTAGTACAGTGCTCTGCGCATAGTAAGCGCTCAATAAATACTATTGAATGAATGAATGAATGAACATGGGCGAGAGGTCTGTGGCAAGATAGATGGGATTGAGGTACAATGAGTAGGTTGACTTTACAGGAGCTAAATGAGGGTGCTTGTTTGTAGTCAGAAATCAGTGAGGTAAGTGAGGAGGGAACAAGATGATCGAGTGTTTTAAAGCCAGTGGTAAGGAGTTTGATAAGGAGGTGGATGGGCAATCACTGGTTTTCTTGAGGAATGGTGATAACTGAACTGAATTATTTTTAGAAAAACGATTTGGGCAGGAGAGTGAAATGTGGACTGGAGTGTGGGCAGAGAGGAGACAGGGAGTTCAAACAAGGAGGACGATGCCGTAGTCAAGGTAAGGTAGAATAAGCGATTGGATTAGCGAAATAGCAGTTTGGATGGAGAGGAATGGGCAGATTTTAGCGGCGTGAAGGTTGAACCACCAGAATTTGGTGACAGATTGAATGTGTGGGTTGAATGAGAGAGATGAGTTGAGGATAATGCCAAGGTTATGGGCTTGGGAAACGGAGAATGGTGGTGCTTTCTACAGTGATGGAAAGGTCAGGGAGATGACAGGGTTTGGGTGGGAAGACAAAGAGTTCTGTTTTGGACAAGTTAAGCTTGAGGTGTCGGTGGGAGATCCAAGTAGAAATGTCCCGAAGGCAGGAGGAAATATGAGACTGCAGAGAAGGAGAAAGATTAGGGCTAAAGGTGTAGATTTGGGAAAAATCCACAAAGAGATAGTCATTGAAGCCAAGGGAGTGAATGAGTTTGCCAAGGGAGTGTGTGTGTGGATGGAGAAGAGACCTAGAACTGAATCTTGAGGGACTACCACAGTTAGGGGATGGGAGGCAGAGGAGTAATCTGTGAAAGAGGCTGAGAATGAGCCGCCAGAGAAATAGGAGGAGATCCAGGAAAGGATCGCGTTGGAGCCAAGGTTAGATTATGTTTCCAGGAGAAGGGGGTGGTCCATACTGTAGAAAGCAGCCGAGTGATCGAGGAGGATTAGGATGGAGTAGGGAAGGAGATCATTGGCAACTTTTGAGAAGGCAGTTTCTGTGGAGTGAAGGGGGCTGAAATCAAATTGGAGGGAGTGAAGGAGGAAATTAGATGAGAGGAAGTGGAGGCAGTGGGTGTAACAACTCAATCAAGGAGTTTGGAGAGTAGTGGTAGGACGGAGATGAGGCAATAACTTGGGCGAAGCTTGGCATCAGAGGACGATTTTTTAGGATGGGGAGACATGAACATGTTTCAAAGCAGTGGGGACAAAGAGTGAACTGTTGAGGATGGTGGTCAGGGAGGGAAAAAAGGATGGGGGCAAGCACTTTGATAAGGTGCGAAAGAGTAGGGTCAGAGGTGCAGTTGGAGGAAGTAGATTTTTAGAGGAGGCAGGAGGTCTCTTGAGAAACTTCTGGGAAAGATGAGAGAGTCAAAGAAGGAACAGGAAGATGGAAGGACTGAAGAGGAGCAGAGGATAAGCACTCAAATACCACTGATTGGCTGACAGTCGTGGTGTCGCCTGTCCGAATTTTCAATTCAATAAAAGGGGATTTTGTAAAATTAAAGGTTTCTTGAACATAATTTAGCACTATCTGCCTTGATAACACTGGAGTGAACGTCTGTTCCCATTATATATAAACAGTTGGTGCCTGTCCACTTCTCAAGTGGGAAAGGGATGGCATCTTCAACTTTTATTGCACATTTACATTCAGTATAGTCGCTTGTACTCAGTTACTCAGTAAGTGCTGAATTAAAGCTGACTGACGTCCTTCTGCATCAACACGCCCATGAATCCTGACCTTCCTCTTGCTGTTCATTTTTTGGGATTCTGAAATCAAATAGGTTGGCAACAGCGATTGGCCTGGGGTAATATCACAGTGACTACCTGCTGGGCGAATAGGGCCCTAAATACGTCACTGCTGCCTGTTTTGTGCCATCGCCCAGAGAAACCAATCCTCCACCAGACTGTAAGTTCCTCGTGGGCAGGGAATGAGTCTACCAACTCTGTTGTCCTGTACTCTCTCAAGCACTTAGAACAGTGCCCTGCACACAGTAAATGCTCCATAAATACCACCGATCGACTGATTGATTGATTGAATGGGTTTACCTCTGGACGCGGTACTGTTTCCCTGGGACCGAGAAGTCAGGCAGCAGAGAAAGATATACTCGGCTCTCCCATAACGTGTCTCCACTGTTCGTTTTGACTAAAACACTGTTGGGGAATTAGAGGATGCTCTTCTCACAGTACTCATACATACCCTGTTGTCTGAAAGCTCTTCATGGGCAGGGATCACGCCTACTGACTCTATCGTATTGGACTCTCTGAAGTGTTTAATACAGTTCTCAATAAATGTGATTGATTATAGATAGAAGCTGATGCATTGTCGGAAGGAAAGGTTGTGGTGTATGTGGGCAGCATTGGTCAAGGAGGGCATACTATTAGTTTGCCTTAATATTAGGAATATTAGTTTTCCTTAATGTATATTGTATCAGAAAAGAAGCCCCTGGGTTATAGGAAAACTGACCGTGTTCCGATCCTGGCTGAATCAGTCTGTGGGACCTCCCTGGATGCCACACTAGTGCTGCTTCCTAACAGGATTCCTGGATCAGAAGTTGGAATCTGTGTAGGGATGTGAGGCAGTGGTGCAGATTTAGTGGCAGTCCTGTCCCGGGGTCAGAGGAGGATCTGGGCCCTTGGCCCTCCTGCAGACCACTCTGACCTAGTTAATAACAATAATAATGATAATAATGGTATTTCTTAAGCGCTTACTATGTGCCAAGCAGTTTACTATGTTCTAAGCTCTGGGGTAAATACAAAGTGATCAGGTTGTCCCACGTGGGGCCCACAGTCTCAATCCCCATTTTTACAGATGAGGTAACTGAGGCACAGAGAAGTGAAGTGACTTGCCCAAGGTCACTCAGCACACAAGTGGCAGAGTCGGGATCAGACTCCCGACACCCAAGCCCGTCCTCTTGCCCCTAGGCCACGCTGCTCCTTTCTCTGGCTGTGCACCATGCTGCAGATGGAGGCCCTCCATCTGGGAGGAGATTTTGGTAACAGGAGATGGCTGGACTCAGCCATTAGCTGCTCTGTTTTGGGGTAAGCAGGGACTTCTCATTACTTCATCTCCCCGTCAAGGCAAGGCTACACTCTGGCACGGACCTGAGATGGCTACCACATTCATTTATTTTCCCCCACCTCCCTCCTAACTTGGGTGGCGGAATAGAGATGGAGAAGCGTGGAGGAGCCTCAGACTCTCTCGGTTAATCGGATTGAGAATCATCAGGGTTCCTGAGCTGGGCCACTGGTAATGTTTGTTGCAGCTAGATGAACCACGTGCTGTGTATTATAGGCAATTTGGTTAAAATGGATGGGATCTGGCACAAAGGCACCTCCTCCGGGAAAAAAATCAGTTAAGAAAAATGCAGTTGCGTGGTGTAGACTTATTATACCTGGCATTTTCTCTCTCAGAGGTGCTGGTTGTGTTATTTATTTTTCTACTCAGAGAAATGAATATTGGCTGGAAGACTTGAGTTTTCCATTTCATTTAGTAAACAATTCTTCTCCGGAAAGCAACTCTGATACAATCCGGTACACTTAAACCGAAGTCAAATCTAAGTGGAATTGCAACTATTTGAAAAGGGATAGTTGGACATTTCCCTAAGGAAGCCAGCAATTATTTATGACAAATGGTAAATTTAGATAATTCGTGTATTTAAATCAATGCACTGATTGAAAACAAAGGTTTTGTATCAGACTTAGGTTCATGCTTTTTTAAGAGTTTTGTCTAATTTTTCTGCAGTAGGTATTAATTTCGGAAGTTTTGGGCTAAATGATTGAATATATTAGAAGAAAAAGAAGACACTTAGGGCAGGGATCTTGTCTATCAACTATTGTATTGTACTTTCCCAAGTGTTTAGTACAGTGCTCTGCACACAGTTAGCACACAGTAATTAATATTATGGATTAATATTATGTCATAGTTATGTTAATGTTAATGTTAGTAATGCAAAAGACAGCTCTTCTTTCTGTGTGTTCGGTTCCCCACAGTCAGATGGTCTCTTTTCTTCCCTGGGGACAAGAAGATGATGAAAATCTAGCCCAGAGATTGATTCCAGTGTGACCGTGACCACTCTGTGGATAAGCTACACCAAGAGGAAAAATCAGGGGCAAACCAGAATCAAAATGCAAACTACTCACTCTATCAGAATTGGGTCTTCCTGAGTGAATCAGTTTGTAGAAAAAGAATTATGCCTGATTTGTCTTTCCTCTAATATTTCTTACAGTACAACAGGCACCTATGTATATTAGCTCTCCCTCTGCAGCTGCTTTCATTAAGAGCAGTTCTATCTGGAATTGTTTGTGGCCAAAAACAAAACCAAACATGGAGGATTGATTTTTATCCCAAAGCCTTTGTTTTGTGAACATTAGAATTTAAATCAATGCAAATTGACTGGATTTTTGCCGATGAATAGACTATTGTTGCTCCAAATAAGATTTATCCATCTCATCAAAAAGAGGTCAAGTATCTTTTACATATTCAACTATAGTGGCTGCACTCCTAGTTTTATTCATTTTGGATGTCTAAGATGCAAAACATTGAATCCAGATATTTGGTCTTTTCCCTTGGCCTAGATGGAGACCAGGAACGGCCGCAGTAGTTGCTGCTGCCGAGGTCTACCCACTCCTTTCCTAGCTTGGGCAGTGGCTAGTGAGTGGAAGTCAAAACTCACCCATTCTGGGCAGCAGCGGCATGGGAGAGGGTCGAGGGCGGAGACTCAACTTTACTGTGTGGTAGAAGGCAACGGTAAACCACTTCCATATTTTTACCAAGAAAACGCTACGGATCCACTACCCGAACGATTGCAGATGGAGAGCGGGGCGTTCTGGGAGAGATGTGTCCGTGGTGTCGTCATGGGTCGGCAACGACTCGACGGCATAAGACACACACACTGAATTCCTGCCACAGAATGCTCCATGGCCACACTTCTGTGTTAAGGAGATGAACTGTTGACTCCAAAACAGATTAAAACCTGACACTAGATTAGGTTGTTTCACTGTTCCCTCAGTTCTCTTGCTATACACGTTTTCTTGCAGTTCTCTGGCTATAAACACCTGGACTGACAACTTGGGAATTAGAAATCTACTTATTCACAGCCGAGGATGTCCAAAGGTTCCTTCACATCAAATAATAATAATGTTGGTATTTGTTAAGCGCTTACTATGTGCAGAGCACTGTTCTAAGCACTGGGGTAGATACAGGGTGATCAGGTTGTCCCATGTGAGGCTCACAGTCTTAATCCCCATTTTACAGATGAGGTAACTGAGGCACAGCGAAGTTATGCATTTAACTTCCATGGGAGATAGTGGTATTTATTGAACACCTACTGCGTTCAGTGCACCTTACTAAATGCTCTGGAAGTACAAGAGAAGCCGATGACGTGTTCCCAGACCCCAGGGAGTTCATACTGTAACAGAAAACTATTCACGTGCAGTGGAATCAGGATAAATAAAATCAGATGATTTTTCATGTATGCCAAAGTGCTGAGGATAGACATAAGTAAATACATTAAGCACATGAGCAATCAAACTTGATTCCTAACAGACTGAAAACCTAGTCCACATGCCTAAACTGGCATCTGACTGGGCGTGATGAGGCCTAAACTCTCTTTCCAGGGGGTGGACGGAGAAGAGTTGGAACAGAAAGAATAGATGAATGATGCTGTTGTCCTTTAATGGCGGTCCCTGTGGGCTTCTTTGCAACAAAACCTGGAATGAGAAGGGTCTGGACCCCGAGCCTGGCTAATCATTTTCTGGCATAAGCTTGGGCTGAGGTTCCAGTGCTTGCCAGGATTTATATCGACCATCCAAAAGCCAGTAATAATTTTTTAATCACTAAAACAAAACAAAACCAAAAAACCCACTTCCTGGATCAGATCCAAATTAGAAACTAAAAGTTACAAGCATTCTGTTATGGCATCGTTACTAATTCCCTAGACCAATCTACTCTCACTTAAGATGACCTGTTGTCCAAAAAAATGTTTGACAGAACTGAGGAGAGATTTCTTAACGTTGCTTCCCCGTGTATATTTTTTTCTTCAAGTGTCTCTTATTCCATGGATTTTGATGGTAGAGGTGACTGTTTTAAGTGCTTGTGTGTTTTTTTCAGTTGTTCTTTTAATGGCCTGTAGCGTGGCTTAGTGGAAAGAGCACGGGTTTGGGAGTCAAAGGTTGTGAGTTCTAATCCCGGTTCTCCCACTTGTCTGCTCTCTGATCTTGGGCAAACCGCTTAACTTCCCTGTGCCTCAGTTAACTCATCTAAAAATGGGGATTAAAACTGTGAGACCCCCTTTGGACCACTTGATTACCTTGTATCTACCCCAGCACTTAGAACAGTGCTCAGCTCATAATAAGCGCTAAATAAATACCATTATTATTGTCAGCCTTCTCTCTGATCTCCCTTCCTCCTCTCTCGCCCCGCTCCAGTCTATCCTTCACTCCGCTGCCCGGCTCATCTTCCCGCAGAAACGATCTGGGCATGTCACTCCCCTTCTTAAACACCTCCAGTGGTTGCCTATCGACCTCCGCTCCAAACAAAAACTCCTCACTCTAGGCTTCGAGGCTCTACGTCACCTTGCCCCTTCCTACCTCTCCACCCTTCTCTCTTCCTACCGCCCACCCGGCACGTTCCGCTCCTCCGCCGCCCACCTCCTCACCGTCCCTCGGTCTCGCCCGTCCCGCCGTCGACCCCCGGGCCACGTCCTCCCGCGGTCCTGGAACGCCCTCCCTCCTCACCTCCGCCAAACTGATTCTCTTCCCCTCTTCCAAACCCTACTTAAAACTCACCTCCTCCAAGAGGCCTTCCCAGACTGAGCTCCCCTTCTCCCTCTACTCCCTCTACCACCCCCCCCTTCACCTCTCCACAGCTTAACCCTCTTTTCCCCCCATTTCCCTCTGCTCCTCCCCCCTCCCTTCCCGTCCCCTCATCACTGTACTCGTCCGCTGGACTGTATATATTTTCGTTACCCTATTTATTTAGTTAATGAATTGTACATCGCCTCGATTCTATTTAGTCGCCGTTGTTTTTACGAGATGTTCTTCCCCTCGACTCTATTTATTGCCATCGTTCTCGTCTGTCCGTCTCCCCCGATCAGACCGTGAGCCCGTCAAACGGCAGGGACCGTCTCTATCTGTTGCCGACTTGTTCATTCCAAGCGCTTGGTACAGTGCTCTGCACATAGTAAGCGCTCAATAAATACTATTGAATGAATGAATTAATTCATTAATTAATAAAATGATATTCCATTTTTTGAAGTTAAACAGCTGCATTGCTTTTTGATTACTCTCTCACATGCCTTAGGAAATTTCAGAGATTTAAAGAGAATTCACTTTGGAGGATTTCATTTTCATATTTAGCATGTTTTGGAACATCCTGAAGTCCCTATGTTTGTTTTTAAGTGGTGTCTTTTGAATCAACTTGGTGTTCTCATGCTCTCTGGATTAGAAATTTCTCAGTTTGAATCCCCTAACATATGTTTTCGGCTTAGAGCCGAGAGTCACCCAACACTGGACCATATTTCACATGTCAAAAGGTACGATTTCTGGGCTGCAATGGGAGACTCACCCTTCTAAGGGTTTTAGCTAATATACCCTTCATCCCCTTCTCCTCCTACGCCACTGTTTTGGGTACAAAGCTTGGGCCCGATGGAATAAACTATACAGCAGATGGAGGGACATTTAGCAACCTTTACATTTAAGCCTTCAGGGGAATGGAGAGGAACAGTGTAGGGACAGCAAAACCTGTTCAATTGTTTTTCTTGCAAGTTTCATTTTTGCTGTAAAAGTATCTTGGATGATGACTAAGAAATCACCCCTTCCCGGAAAAAAAGTGGAGCCCCTGGCGTACAGAATGAACCGAGGATGCTATTACGACTGTTGCTTTTAGCCTTATAGCACAAAACTGTCTTGCAACCTTTTATTATGAAACTGGATGTTGGTTCAAGTAGCAATAAATAATTCCCTATTCCGGGTAAAGACTATCTAGTGGGATGAACAGGGTGTTCGTCAAAAGTTCATTATTCAAATTAATGAGCAAGGTTGATATATGGGAGATATCAGGCCATTAAGACAAATATGGTTTTTGCAACTTTTGTTTGCAAATATTTTCAATTAGATGAATAATTTGTCCTGGTCACTGACAACCACAAGATTTTGATCTGTGAACCAGACTCAGAATGATCCATTATTGACTAGAAGCCTTTTATCGGGAAAACATCCAAATTAAATGTTCTGAAAACAGAGATATAATGAAGGTCAAGACACCACACTGCTCTGTATAATAGGCAGTAAGCAGTGGTTATTTCCCTCCACTCTGGAAAGTCTGTGGTAATTCTTCGTCGTTCCATACGTTGAGGAAGAATTTCTGAAGGTGACATAATTATTATCATCTCCAGGATAGTAACAAGGGAGAGAACTCATGGAATCATGTGGATCTCCATTACTGGCCCGATCCATGCCACTGTCCTCCGTGACCAGAACAACTTTAATCATGCCCTCCCAAAATTGCGATGTGGCTTTAGACCAGAGATTGTGAACTCATGGTGGGTGAGAATCATGCCTACCAACTCGTATTGTACTCTCCCAAGTGCTTCGCACAGTGCTCTGCACATGGTATGCACTATATATATATATATATATATATATACATATACATACACCATTGATTGAATGATGGATGATGTTTGCTGCATGTCAGATATAATAATGTTGGTATTTGTTAAGCGCTTACTATGTGCAGAGCACTGTTCTAAGCGCTGGGGTAGATCCAGGGTGATCAGATTGTCCCACGTGAGGCTTACAGTCTTCATCCCCATTTTAATAATAATAATAATAATAATAATGTTGGTATTTGTTAAGCGCTTACTATGTGCAGAGCACTGTTCTAAGCACTGGGGTAGACACAGGGGAATCAGGTTGTCCCACGTGGGGCTCACAGTCTTAATCCCCATTTTACAGATGAGGGAACTGAGGCACAGAGAAGTGAAGTGACTTGCCCACAGTCACACAGCTGACAAGGGGCGGAGCCGGGAGTCGAACCCATGACCTCTGACTCCGAAGCCCGGGCTCTTTCCACTGAGCCACGCCGCTTCGACTGTCAGCTCGTTGTGGGAGGGGATTGTCTCTCTTTATTGCTGTATTGTACTTTCCCAAGCTCTTAGTAGAGTGCTCTGCACACAGTAAGCGCTCAATAAATACGATTGAAAGATTGAATAAATACAGGAAATTTGTAGGGAACAACATCAAAACCTATATGGCCCTTCATAGAACTCAAAAACTGTTGACGTTCTTTTAGACTTGGTCTCTGACAACGACTGAGGAAGGTGTCCTGATCTGAATTAGTTCATCAGTATGGAAATCTCCACGATGGTGTGACTGTCTGAGCCAGAATACGAAAAGAATAGGAAGGAGTTTGTAAGATCCTTTCCCCTCCACTTGTGGAGTAAACAGAGATACTTACTAAATGCAGGCTTGTTTAACTTATACAACCAGATTGCAGAAAGCAGCAAGGGATCACAATTTTTAAAATAGTATTTAAGTATTTAATATGTGCCAGGTACGGTACTTAAGCACTGGGGTCAGTTAGGATACAGTCCATGTCCCACATGAGTTTCACAGTCTTAATCCCCATTTTACAGATGAGGTAACTAATAATAATAACGAGAATAATAATGGTATTTAAAGTGCTTACTGTGTGACAGCCACTTTACTAAGTGCTGGGGTGGATATAAGAAAATCGGTTTGGACACAGTCCTGTCCCATGTTGGGTTCACAGCCTCGATCCCCGTTTTAAAGACGAGGTACCTGAGACCCAGAAAAGCGATGTGACCTGCCCAAGGTCACACAGCAGACAAGTGGTGGAGCCAGGATTAGAACCCATGACCTTCTGACTGCCAGGCCCGTGCCCTAGGCCAAGCAGCTTTGCTGGGCATGATCTGTGAGGAAATGGACATCCTTAAGTACCCAGACACCTGCATATGGAAAACTTAAAGAGGATAGAAAAAATGTTTTAAAGTCATCATGGAGCAAAGTCTTAAAGTGGCATTGCAGTGGAAGGTTGGGAGTAGCTGCGAGAGACAGGTCAGTGTGGCACGGAGCAATCAGAAATGGGGTAACTTTGGCATGATACCAAAGGGAAGCAAAGAAATGGGGTAACTTTGGCATGATACCAAAGGGAAGCAAAGAAAACAGCACCAGGCGCTTAAATGGTGCCAATTAAATGGTGCGAGAAGGGACGACTTACCCATATATCTAATGCAGAAGAAGTAGGCACTGATCTTTCGAGGCACCTGAACACTGATAAAATCTCAGTACCTTCAGTGACAACATTTTCAAAACACCCACTTCAGCATTATGTGTTTCCTGCCCAAACACAGTCTGAGAGTTTTAAGGTTCTCCTCCTGAAGGCCTCATAAATTCCTATGGTTCTTAGGAGTTGTTAGGAGTCCGCAGCCCCTGACTTATAGACTGACAATCTGAAAGGGAAGCCATGACAAATGGAAATTAAATGGAATGAAACCACAAATGGTAAATGGTAGTATTATTGGAATTATTGAGAAGCCACTGGGTGCTAAGTGAACGGGAAGTACAACGGAAGCAAGAGACGTGTTACTCTAACCGGAGAGACAGACATTAAAATATAAATATTACATAGCTTCCGTTAAAGATATATCTCATGATACGTCGGGGTTCTCGTCCTTGAAAACTTAGATGAATTATAAATGGCTGTATCATGGGGTAGTTTTTCTAAACCCTTGCCTGTTATACATTAGGACCGATTCCAGATCTCCCTTAAAATAATATAAAGTACATGCCATACGCAGTGACATTAAACCAAACCGAACTAGTATTTAATCTTTATTAAATAAATTCAAAGACTAACCTCCTAAAGTTAACTAAATGAGGTGCCGCTGCAAGATGGTTAAATCTTTTCAAGACGCTGCAGAAGTAGAAACTTGTTCTGCTGACTTGGGTATTGGGTTTTCAGTTTTAGTGAAAAAATCTATCCAAGTTCCATTTAACAGGAACCGACTTAATAATAATAATGTTGGTATTTGTTAAGCGCTTACTATGTGCCGAGCACCGTTCTAAGCGCTGGGGGAGATACAGGGTAATCGGGTTGTCCCACGTGAGGCTCACGGTTAATCCCCATTTTACAGATGGGGTAACTGAGGCCCAGAGAAGTGAAGTGACTCGCCCACAGTCCCACAGCTGACAAGTGGCAGAGCCGGGAGTCGAATCCACGACCTCTGACTCCCAAGCCCGGGCTCTTTCCACTGAGCCACGCTGCTTCCCAGATATAATAATAATGTCGGTATTTGTTAAGCGCTTACTATGGGCAGAGCACTGTTCTAAGCGTGGGGGAGATGCAGGGTCATCGGGTTGTCCCACGTGAGCTCATGAAGGATCTTGTAGCAAACCTTCAGAACGGCTACATACTTTTACAGTCCTTATATAGGGCACGGCTCAGGACGTGTTTTCATATTAAGGAGAATAGGTTAGTAGTTCCTGTGTTCGTGTTGAACTGTACTGTGATTCTGTGGTAGCCCTGCGGTTCTCCCATCTTCAGTTTTAATGCCGGAGCATCTGTCCACCTTCTCCCATCTCTGTCACTTCCCCCTTGCAGGCGAGTATCTCTGCTTCCCTGCTTAGAGAAGCAGCGTGGCTCAGTGGAAAGAGCGCGGGCTTGGGAGTCAGAGGTCACTTCACTTCCCTGGGCCTCAGTTCCCTCATCTGTCAAATGGGGATTAAAACTGTGAGCCCCACGTGGGACAACCTGATCACCTTGTATCCCCCGGCGCTTAGAACGGTGCTTTGCACGTAGTAAGCGCTTAACAAATCCCCCAATTTATTCCCTGCCCCATCCGGAATTGCAAGTAACAGGCAGGGATGAACTGGAGTAGAATGGGGAGTGAGAGGCATCAGCAGGTAAGCCGTCCTCTCCTACTCTGCTGCTTCTCCGGTCCCTCCCCATCCTACATCCTCTTCCTCATCCTCACCCTCCTCTTTTGGGCTGGAGGGGAAGAAGTAGGGCTGGAAGTAGGACAGGGAAGGGGTTCTGGCTCCGCTCGTGGCAGTGATGTGACGCGAGTGACCGGCAGCAGCGACTGCCGATGTTACTAGAGAAGCAGCGCGGCTCAGTGGAAAGAGCCCGGGCTTGGGAGTCAGAGGTCATGGGTTCGAATCCCGGCTCGGCCCCTTGTCAGCTGTGTGACTGGGGACAAGACACTTCACTTCTCTGTGCCTCAGTTCTCTCATCTGCAAAATGGGGATTAAGACTGTGAGCCTCATGTGGGACAACCTGATTACCCTGTATACCCCAGTGCATGGAGGAGGCGCTTAACAAATACCAACAGTATTATTATTATTATTACTAGGATAAGTTTTCAAAACAAAGACAAAAAACCGGAATGCAGTGGAAGGAGGGAAGTGGGTTTAGGATGCAGAAGGGGAGAAAAGTGAACCGAAAAGCACTGGCAGCGAGTCAGAGGAGCTGGGTTCTAATCCTCTCTCTGCCACTTGTGAGTCATGTAATGATGGACAAGTCGGTTAACTTCTCTGGGCCTCAGTTTCCTCATCTGTCAAACGGAGATTGAATTCTACTCCTTCCTACTCGGGCTAGGAGCCCAAATGATTATCTTGTAGCTACCCTGGTGCTTAATACAGTTCTTGGCGCATCATACCCTTAATATAATTAAAAAAGGGATTGTGTCCAACTTGATTGTTTTTTATGTACCTCAGTGCTTAGTACATTTCTTGACACGTAGTAAATGTTTAACAAAAAACAGAGTTGTTACTGTTTTTAAAACTGCCGCAATCAGGAAAGGAGTCGCGTGAAGGAAGGAGCAGGTGGAGAGAAAAAAGAATTTCCTCCAGTCATTGGATGTAACCTAGTGGGTGGAGTTTATATGTGTTGATCAGCCAATAGTAAAGGAAATAACCCAGGTTTACATGAATTATCAATCAGTGGTACTTATTGAGTGCTTACTGTGTGCAGAGCACTGTAGTATGTGCTTGGAAGAGTACAGTACAACAGAGCCGTTAATAATAATAACAGTAATAATAATAATGAAAATAGTATTTGTTAAGTGCTTATTTTATGCCAGGAACTGTACTAAACCCTGAGGTGGATGCAAGCAAATCAGGTTGGACACTGTCCCCGTCCCACATGGGGCTCCTAGTCTCGGTCCCCCTTTTACAGAGGAGGTAACTGAGACACAGAGAAGTGAAGTGACTTTCCCAAGATCACACAACAGAGAAGTGGCAGAGCTGCGATTAGAACCCAGGTCCTCTCTGAGTCCCAGGCCCGTGCTGTATTCACTATGCGCTGCTGCTTCTCCAGAGACAGACACCCAAAGGGAGATACCCACAGTGAGAGAAAGAAAAAGAGACAGCGCGAGCGAGAGGTATTGCACGGTAGGGTGAGGATGGATCTGTGGCTGGTACAGCTCCCTCCAACCCTGTCTTTAGGGGGTCAGCGGAATGTGTGTCAGGGGAGCCCTTGACCCCAAGGCTCACTTTGCTTTCCCGTCAATGCTACGGGCTGACATTTAGTACTCAAGCCACTAGGAAAGTCCTGAAAGACTGGAGAATGATCCAGTTTAATTGTCTCTCATTAAACCACCCACTTCCTGCTTTAAGAGCAGGCAGTATTGAGGCATGCTCCCCCACCCCTCCTCCTCACCTTGTTTAAATGGCACTAAGCACCTATAAGGTGCTAAGTCCCTGTCCGGGCCCTGAAAGAGTAGCGGGGACTGGGATGGCTCCCAATTCCGGGGATGGTTTCAAGCCAAGGATCACCCTGAAATTTAGGATATTTCCGGAGAACACACCCCATTGCTCTCGCATCGGTCCCAGAGCAGACCCAGGTACCCCAGAGCACTCCAAGTCGGGCCCAAGATTAGAACAGTTGTGGGAACCCACCCCATCACCCTCACTTTCATTCGTTTAATCATATTTATTGAGTGCCTACTGTGTGCAGAGCACAGTAGTAAGAGCTTGATAATGTTGGTATTTGGTAAGCACTTACTATGTGCCGGGCACGGTTCTGAGCCCTGGGATAGATGCAAGGTAATCACGTTGTTCCACGTGGGGCTCACAGTCTTCACCCCCATATTACAGATGATGTAACTGAGGCACAGAGAAGTTAAGTGACTTGTCCAAGGTCACACAGCTGACAAGAGATGGGATTAGAACCCACGACTCCCAATCCCATGTTTTTTCCACTAAGCCACGCTGCTTCTCATGCCCAGGCCCAGGTACCCCAAATCAACTTGAGGCTTGGGGACCCCGGGCCCAAGGTTAGGACAGTTCTGGGGAACCCACCCTCACCCTCAGTGCCCTTTATGCACGGTGGCAACGTGTCTCTATGAGGGGTGAGGGAGCAGGGGCTCGCCCAGGCTGCTCGGTGCTACCAGCGGGCGCCACCAGATCGGGTTTCCAGCACCTCAGGGGGCGTGGACGGGGGGGGGGGGGGCTGAAAATTGGGAAATCTGACAAACTCAAACACATGTTCCCTTCCCACATGGAGCTTATGGACTGGTAATCATTCGTGGTTCTTGAGGAGTGGGGAGTGATGGGCTGCTGAATGTTGTTTTTTAGAAAAATGATCTGGGTAGCAGGGAGAAGTAAGGACTGGAGTGGGAAGAGGCAGGAAGGCTAGCGAGGAGTTTCTCAAGATGGTTTAGACTAACAGCTTGGATCATCGCGGTAGCCATTTGGATGGAGAGGAATGGGTGGACTTCAGAGCTGTGACTGTAGAACTAACAGGATTTGGTGACAGATTGGATCCGTGGGTTGAATGAGAGAAAGGTGCTGGAGGGTAATGCCAAGGTTTACGAGCTTGAGGGACAAGAAGGATGGTAGTGTTGTCTACTGCGATGGGGAAGTGGGGGCGGAGTTTGGGTGGGAAGATGAGCGAATGCAAGACTGAATGGAGAAGAGATATCAGGGCTGGAGAGATGAATTTGGGAATTGTCAACCTAGAGATGGTAGCCGAAGGTGCGGGAGTGAATGAGTCCTCCAGGGGAGTGGGTACAGATGGGGTACGCCTGCAAAGAGATACTCATCAGAGCTGCTTATTTTTAGGAAGTAAAAAATGTAAACGTTCGTATTAAAGAAATGTCAATACCGAACTATTTTTTGAACCCACTCAAAACTCTCATTCTTTAGGGCTTCGATTTGGTTTCGAAAGAAGTCCATGCTGCGTACGTAAAGCTTTCCAAAGGCACGATCAGAAGATGGCAGCACTTCATCAACATAGTTTGTACGCTTGTGGGTTTTCTTCAAACCTAACACTTGGCTGCACCTGGTCTAAAAATGATTTTTTCAAAAAGAGAAAGGAGAGACCAAATACAAAGAAACAAGCCGAAGCTCTGGGGGCTCCAAATGGAAGCCGGGTGGTAAATGAATCTCTAGCAGATCGGAAGGGCAGCTAAAGTTACACACCCATAAACCTGGAGGCTAAGGACAAAGGAATACCGGAAAATCCATTAGGATCTTTCGGTATTAGGTTGGGGTTAAATGAAGGTCGCTGGGAGAAATCTGTCCAGAGTACGCTGCTCTTGCAGAGAGGGCTTTAGATTGAAGAGGGAGTCTGCTCCTTCCCTTTTTCTTTCCACTGTTCTTCTTCCTCCCCTCTCCGCCACTCCACCATCCCCTCCAAGACAGTCTCGGTAATATCCAGAAGTTCACCCTGGTTCCCTCAGTCACGCTAATGCAAAAAGCTTTTTCCGGAGAGCAACGGCTCTATTTCCTACCACCTTCCCCTCACCCATATAATCCTTCCACCTAATGAGCTTAGATTTGTATATTGGTAAAAGAGAACATTCACCAGCAGGAGAGAGAATTAACAGCACTTGAACATCGCCAGTGTTTTTCTTTCTGTACCTGGAAAACCATTAGAGGAGTCAGTGAATGATGACTCCCGCCTCTTCATACTGTGACTGTGCGAAGCTTACTTATCAGGAGGCTTTGAGTCAGGCAGGAGATCATAAAAGCTCAGTTCTAGGATGTTGCACTGTTTTCTTTTTCTCACTTTCACCAATAAAAGGGAATGGTAAATATCCCCTGGCTGGCATGATGAGGAAATGAATTTAATTTTGTTCTGATTTAATTAGAGCAAGAAAAGAAGAGCTGTTCAAGCCCTGCTTATTACAGATCTCAATGCTTTTTTAAAGGATACTTTATGTTTACTCTCCATGTTTGCAGTAGATAACGGTGAGTTGAAAGAAAGGTTTTCAAAGAATCCAAGCAGATTAATTGCGGCACAGCCAATATCTGATAAACTAAGAGTCACGGGAACTTGCAAGAGATGGTGAAATGAGAAAAAAATATCTTTAGATCACATGATTGGAAAGCTGAATAGAAAGGTTCAGTGAGGGAGCCAAATGTCAGCTTGTAATTACCAACCCAGTCTTCCATTTACCAAATAAGATAATGACATCTTGAATGTAAAGAAAATAAGAAACAGTGGCTCCTTAATGATTTTACAGCAGGGAGACTACCTGTATGCGTGACAGCGTGTGACCATCACTCAATTCTATCCTAAATTTTACTGGTTGCTCTCCCTTTGTCTCAAAGATAAGCCCCCTAGACAATCGAACTTGAAACCTTTGTAGAATAAGAACCGGTATATCGTCCCTCGTCTTCCCACTCATCAAAATCCTCCAAAAATGTATCCACTTGGCCAGCAAGCGGAAGCCCCATCCCATCGGCTTCAGTGCCCTCCCCCGATCTCCCCATCTTAAATGTCATTTCTCGTCACCTAGCTCAAACTCTACTCTTGCAGATTTCATCAACTAACTGTACTTTGCTTTCTACTCTTTCTTTTCCCTACGGTATTTCATTCAATCATATTACTGTGTGCAGAGCACTGTGCTAAGCACTTGTTAAGTACCTTCTATGTGCCAGGCATTGTTCTAAGCGCAGGGGTTATACAAGTTAATCGGGTGGGACCCAGTCTCTGTCCCATGTGGTGCTCACAGCCTTAATCCCCATTTTACAGATGAGGAAACTGAGATGCCAAGAAGTTCAGTACTTTGCCCGAGGTCACACAGCAGATAAGAAGCAGAGGTGGGATTAGAACCCAGGTCCTTCTGACTTTTCCACCTCCAACTTCTTGCTCACTTTGTTCTCTTATTGTGGATCTCCTTCCTCTCTCCAATTCACCAAAGTTCTCTCTATTGTCAACCCTCTTTGAGCCCTTCTGCAGAAAACCTAACTCAATTAATTCCCAACGCCCAAGTCAAGTCAATTTAACAGCCATCCTTAGCGCCGATGTAATTTTGAGGGCAGCATCTGGGCCTAGTGGAAAGAGCGTGCGCCTGTGAGTCAGAGGACCTGGGTTCTAATCCCAGCTCTGTCACCTATCTGCTGTGTGACCTTGGGCAAGTAACCTCACTTCTCTGTGCCTCGGTTCCCTCATCTGCCGAACGGGGATTCAATACCTGTTCTCCCTTTTCCTTAGACTGTAAACCCGTGTGAGACCTAATTATCCTGTACCTACCCCAGTGCTTAGGACAGTGCTTGTCACAGAGAAGCAGCATGGCTCAGTGGAAAGAGCACGGGCTTGGGAGTGTGCTCACAGTTAAGCGCTTAGTAAATACGATCGAATGAACGAGTGAATGAGTCAGAGGTCATGGCTTCTAATCCCGGCTCCGCCATTTGTCAGCTGTATGACTTTGGGCGCATCACAACTTCTCTGGGCCTCAGCTCCCTCATCTGTAAAATGGGGATTAAGACTGTGAGTCCCATGTGGGGCAACCTGATTACCTTGTATTTCTCTCAACGCGTAGAATAGCGCTTGGCACAGAGTCAGTGCTTAACAAATACTGTCATTAATATTACTATAGTGAGCCTTTAACAAATACCACAATTATTATTATTACGCCTTCCCTCAGCATTTAGGAACATCTCTATTCAATTATTTTTTCAGCTATTTCATCTTGACATATTTATACTTTTATTTTGTTAAATTCTTGTTTTTACTCGTTCTTTCGTCTTTGGTAAATTATTTTGCCTGCCTGTCTCCCTCATCAGACAACCTCAGTAAGCGCCTTAAGGCCAGGAAACGTGATTGCTTCTCCTGTACGCTCCCAAGGCCTTGGTCTGTTGCTTTGCACTCAGTAGATGCTCAATACCACCATCGATTGGTTAATCATTAATAATAATAATAATAATGGTAATAATAACGTTGGTATTTGTTAAGCGCTTACTATGTGCAGAGCACCGTTCTAAGTGCCGGGGTAGATACAGGGTCATCAGGTTGTCCCACGTGAGGCTCACAGTGAATCCCCATTTTGCAGATGAGAGAACTGAGGCCCAGAGAAGTGAAGTGACTCGCCCACAGTCACACAGCTGACAAGTGGCAGAGCCGGGAGTCGAACCCACGACCTCTGACTCCCAAGCCTGGGATCTTTCCACTGAGCCACGCTGCTTCACTGCTGTACAACGGCATGACCCACCATCATCACGACCCTGGAAACCAGCCAGTCACCCCACTTGGGAACAACCGTAGAAAGTACATGCTCTCCGTGATCCTGACTGAAAGGATGCTAACCGAACGAGACCAGTGATTTATAATAATGTTGCTATTTGTTAAGCGCTTACTATGTGCAGAGCACCGTTCTGGGCTCTGGGCTAGATACAGGGTAATCGGGTTGTCCCACGTGAGGCTCACAGTTAATCCCCATTTTACAGATGAGGGAACTGAGGCTCAGAGAAGTGAAGTGACTCGCCCACAGTCACACAGCTGACAGGCGGCAGAGGTGGGATTGGAACTCATGACCTCTGACTCCCAAGCCCGGGCTCTTTCCACTGAGCCACGCTGCTTCTCAAAGTGCTGCGATGCAGAGCTTCTGTGCCTGCTGTGTGATCTTGAGCAAGTCATCTGTGCCTCAGTTACCTCAACGTAAAATGGGGATTAAGACTGCGAGCCCCCTGTGGGACATGGACTGTGTTCAATCTGATTACCTTCTCTCTACCTCAGGGCCTCAGGGCTTAGAACAGTACCGACATTTAGTAAGCGCTTAACAAATACCATGAAAAAAGGAAGAACCACCACCACGTAGCCCCAGATCGACCGAGAACTTTGATGAATCCCCGAAGAGTCTCTTCAGACCCAAACACATGCAACAACATCACCGAGCAGTGTTGATGGTCCTGGAAGGAATCGCGAAGAGAGGATGACAACTCCTTCGTCCACCATTTAGGACAGAATCCTGGGAAGAAGTGAGAACCGGCCAAAATGTAAAATTCATGAAGAAGAAGAAGAATTGCTGTCTTTGTTAAGCGCTTCCTATGTGCCAAGCACTGTTCTAAGCACTGGAGTAGACACAAGGTGATGAGGTTGTCCCAGTCTGAATCCCCATTTTCCAGATGAGGTCACTGAGGCACAGAGAAGTGAAGTGGCTTGCCCAAGGTCACACAGCAGATGAGTGGCGGGGCCGGGATTAGAACCCAGGTCCTCTGATTCCCAAGCCTGGGCTCTTTCCACTAAGCCACACTGCTTCCAACTAGATCTAATGGAATTCAACCCGAAATCTACAAGCAGGGTGTCCGTTCAAACACCTTGACAGCCTTTTCTTCAACAGATGGAATTTCAAGAAAACGCTTCAGCATTTTGACAATTCCATCAATACCACAGTCTTCGTGAAGACTGCTAAGAAAGTTAGCAAGAAGAGCTATCGTTCGATCCCACTGCTTTCCTTTTGTGGCAAGATTCCATTCGGAAGCATCCTGGGCCAATTACCGAAGAACACTGTAAACCAAGAGCTCCCAGAATTACGGTCTGGCACGAGAGACACGATCTCAGGATTTCTCACCTGGAGGAGAGTGTAAGGAACAACAGCAGAACGTCTATATGGTACTTGTGGAAATCACAGAAGTGCTTTACATTATTTCTCTTGCAAATACTGACCGGGTTTTTCAAGGTCCCAAGGCTATCTTGTGACCAGCCAAATCAAAATTGATCGGCCAAATCAACCTTGGAGGGGTATTACCATCAAAAATAAAATAAAACTCAGTTATCTATTACTTTGGGGTTCAATCTTTTCTTAGATACTCAAACAAAAAGATAATGTAAGTTACCTCTCAAATTAGTCTCTGGAAGCTGGACATCTGGGAAATTTTCTCATGTATCCTTAATAGTCTTTGACTATTCAGGAAATGTTATATCCTAGTTACTGTTTTCTTAAAGCGGGCATACATGAAGGCATGAAGTTAATAATAATAATGATGTTGGTATTTGTTAAGCGCTTACTATGTGCCGAGCACTGTTCTAAGCGCTGGGGTAATAATAATAATAATGTTGGTATTTGTTAAGCGCTGACTATGTGCCGAGCACTGTTCTAAGCGCTGGGGTAGACACAGGGGAATCAGGTTGTCCCACGTGGGGCTCACAGTCTTAATCCCCGTTTTACAGATGAGGTAACTGAGGCCCCGAGAAGTGGAGTGACTTGCCCAAAGGCACACAGCTGACAGGTGGCCGAGCCGGGATTCGAACCCATGACCCCTGACTCCAAAGCCCGTTGATTCCTAACTGCGCTTCAGAATCAGAAAATTGGTACGGGTTGACAAGGATGAAGAGGTGATGATCCTGAAGGGGATGATTCTAATGTAGCAGCCTGCATTCAACAAACCCTAACATGGATATTAATGTCTGTCCCCCTCCTTCTAGACTGTCAGCTTGTTGTGGGCAGGGAATATGTCTGTTTATTGTTGTATCACACTCTCTCAAGAGCTTAGTACAGTGCTCTGCACACAGTAAGCACTCAATAAAAATGATTGAATGAATGAATGCAGACAGGGCTCTCCTTTAGTGATACACTATTGAATGTTGCAGTGAACTTTACTAACTAGGCAACATTTGGTCTGTAATAATGATAATTATTATGATGGTATTTATTAAGTGCTTACTATGTGCCATAAAGCACTGGACTAAGCTCTGGGTTAGATACAAGACGATCTGGTTGTACCCAGTCCCTTTGCGTCCCTCTAAGTAGGAGGGAGTAGGATTTGATCTCCAATTTACAGGTGAAAAAACAACGGCACAGAGAAGTTAAATGACTTGTTCAGGATCACACATCGAGCAAGTGTTCCTTCAGATTAGAACCCGTGTCTTCTGCTTCCCAGGCCCCTGCTCTTTCCACTAGGCTAAGCCTCCTGCCAGTGATTCGAGGATAGGCGAAGGAATAGACTTGGCTCTGCATTTGAAATTCACTCTATCCTCGGCCCCACAGCGCTGAGATAATAATAATAATAATAATGATGATGGTACTTGTTAAGCGCTTACTATGTCCCAATCACTGTCCTAAGCTCTGGGGTAGATACAAGATAACCAGGTTGTCCCACGCGGGGCTCACAGTCTTCATCCCCATTTTATAGACGAGGTAACTGAGGCACAGAGACGTTAAGTGACTTGCCCAAAGTCACACAGTTAACGGGTGACAGTGCCGGGATTAGAACCCATGACCCCTGAGTCCTAAGCCCACGTTCTTTCCACTGAGCCACGCTGCTTCCCGATAGCCACTGCTGATTGATTAAAAAAAAAAACAGCCTCTCATTTGGGGCAAAGACCGAGAAAATGTGGTGGAAGAGTTTCAGTGAACTTCAGACCAAATGGATGGCTCTCTGAGCAAATTTTATATATGGCTGTGAGACCAAAACTCATGAAGAAACTACTTCAACTGCCCCGTCTGACTTGCCTACATTCCCTGCTTTACAGTGGCATGACACACCACCCTCATTCATTCAGTTGTATTTATTGAGCGCTTACTATGTGCGGAGCACCGTCCTAAGCGCTTAACACTCATAATCCTGGAAACCATCAGTTCCCCAGCTTAGGAACGACGGTGGAAAGTACGAAGCCTGGCCCCCGGCAGGCATTTAACAAATGCCATTAAAAAAAGAATACGTATTCGGGGGGTGGGTAATACGAAGAGAATGGATGAGCTCAGTGTTGGGAAAAACATAAACACGATGAATAAAATACATGGGGAAAAAAAAAGCTCTTCAAGTGCCACTTGTCAGCTGTGTGACTGTCGGCAAGTCGCTTAACTTCTCTGTGCCTCCGTTCCCTCATCTGTAAAATGGGGATTAAGACCGTGAGCCTCACGTGGGACAACCCGATTACCCTGTATCTACCCCAGCGCTTAGGACAGTGCTTTGCACGTAGTAAGCGCTTAACAAATACCACCATATTATTACTATTATTATTGTTATTGACAGCTGGGAGGCAGCAGCTAATGAGAAAGCCTGAGGATGGAGATGAGGGGTAGCATTTTAGAGCAGAAGACACGCAAACACACAGCCAGACTTTTTGAGTTCTAGGTTCTAGCACAATGATTACATCTTGGAGCAATGTGTGGGGGAAAGATCCGTTACTCCAAAAGTGTGCTGCTAGGCCAGCGTTCTCCTGACTTTTTGACGGGAGATCTACCATGCATTCATTCAGTAGTATTTATTGAGCGCTTACTATGTGCAGAGCACTGTACTAAGCCCTTGGAATATACCATTCGGCAACAGATAGAGACAATCCCTCCCCAGTAATGGGCTCACACTCTAAACAGCGCCCTTCTCGGGTTTTCCTTAATACCATTTTAGTGTTTTTGAATTTTGATTCCATTCTCCTCCCTTTCCTTTGAATTTCAGTGACAATAATAATAATAATGTTGGTATTTGTTAAGCGCTTACTATGTGCAGAGCACCGTTCTAAGCGCTGGGGGAGATACAGGGGAATCAGGTTGTAATAATAATAATAATGTTGGTATTTGTTAAGCGCTTACTATGTGCCGAGCACTGTTCTAAGCGCTGGGGTAGACACAGGGGAATCAGGTTGTCCCACGTGAGGCTCACAGTTAATCCCCATTTTACAGATGAGGTAACTGAGGCACAGAGAAGTGAAATGACTCGCCCACAGTCACCCAGCTGACAAGTGGCAGAGCCGGGAGTCGAACCCATGACCTCTGACTCCGAAGCCCAGGCTCTTTCCACTGAGCCACGCTGCTTCAACACATTTATGGTAATATTTTAGTATACAAACAGCACTCAACTCGGGTCTGTTTTGCTTTTTTTAATTAGAGCAGTTAAAAAAGAGCCAATATCCTGCTGGAATTCTTTTCCTCTTCAGTCAAGCCCCCATTTAATAATAATAATAATGTTGGTATTTGTTAAGCACTTACTATGTGCAGAGCAGTGTTCTAAGCGCTGGGGTGAACACAGGGGAATCAGGTTGTCCCACGTGGGGCTCACAGTCTTCATCCCCATTTTACAGATGAGGGAACTGAGGCACAGAGAAGTTGAGTGACTTGCCCACAGTCACACAGCTGACAAGTGGCAGAGCCGGGATTCGAACTCATGAGCCCTGACTCCAAAGCCCGTGCTCTTTCCACTGCGCCACGATCCTTGCAATCCTAGCGGTATTTCTATATCTAGCAATAGTTCTGAACCATGGTAAATATAACTCATCCTCTCTGAAGAGCTTTATGGGCTGTCACCAATGATCAAATCAGTGTAATGAGACGTGGTAGTGCAGAGAATGTTAAGAGGCAAATGGTCAAGACTGAAGATGTTTTAACCAGCTGAACTCTTGGTCTCGCCGCGGTTCCTGGGGACGGTCGGGGTGGGGTGGAAGAGAAGAGAGATGGTACGGGGGGAAAGGATAGGTCTAAAGAGAGATAGAAAGATGGAAGAGGGTTTGGAGAAACGGTGTTGCCTAGTGGAAAGAGCACGGGCCTGGGAGGGAAAGGACCTGAGATCTAATTCCACCTCCACCTGTGTGTGACCTTGACTCCTATGAGCCTCAGTTTCCCCATCTGTGAAGTGGGATTAGTTTGTAGCTACCCCAGGCCTGAGTACGGTTCTTGGCACATAGTAAACGCATAACAAATCTAGACTGTGAGCTCAGTGGGCAAGGGCATTCCCTGTTTACCAACTCTGTAGAGCGTACTCTCCCAAGCACCTAGTAGAGTGCTCTGCATACAGGAAGGGCTCAATCGTCAAATAAATTACATATGGATATAGACATAAGGGCTGAGGGCTAAAGGGGTGGGTGACTATTAAAGTGCTTAAGGGGAACAAACTCAAGTACATAGGAAATGCAGAGGGGAGGGCTTAGGGAAATGAGGGCTCAGTGGGGAAAGGCATCTTGGAGGAGATGTGATTTTCAGTAAGGCTCTGAAGATGGAAAGAGAAGTGGTCTGTAAGATATGAAGGGGAACGGAGTTCCAGGCCAGAGGGAGGACATGGGCAAGAGGTCGGCAGTGACCCGGATGAGATTGAGGTACAGTGAGAAGGTCAATGTTAGAGCAGCAAAGTGTTCATTCATTCATTCAATAGTATTTATTGAGCGCTTACTATGTGCAGAGCACTGTACTAAGCGCTTGGAATGGACAAATCGGCAACAGATAGAGGCAGTCCCTGCCCTTTGACGGGCTTACGGTCTAATCGGAGGAGACAGACAGACGAGAACAACGGCAATAAATAGAGTCAAGGGGAAGAACATCTCGTAAAAACAATGGCAAATAAATAGAATCGGGGTGAGGTCCATCTCATTAAACAAAATGAACAAAATAAATAGGGTGATGAAGATGTATGCAGTTGAGCGGACGAGTACGGTGCTGAAGTGTGTGAAGTGGGTTGCAGTAGATTAGTGAGGTAAGATAGCAGAGGGAGAACTGAATGAGTATTTTAAAGCCAGTGGTTAAGATTTTCTGTTTCATCCGTCGATGAATAGGCAGTCACTGCAGGTTTTTGAAGAGAGGGACAACATGGATTAAAATCTTGTTTAGAATTCAGTTCAATAGGGCCGGTAGACATGATCACTGTCCACAAGGAGCTTACAGTCTAGAGGGGAAGAGAGACATTCAAATAAATTGGAGAAGGGAAATAGATATGTACCAAAGTTCTGTGGGTGTGGATTAAAGAACAAGTGCTTAAGGGGTACAGATCCGAGTGCATACCTACAGGGAAATAGGGGGTTAATCATGGAAGGCCTTTTGGAGGAGGAATTATTTTAGTAGGGCTTTGAATTTAGGTGGGGAGAGTGATGGTCCGTCAGATATGAACGGGGGGAATGTTCCAGGACAGAGGGAGGATGCGGGGTCGAGGTCAGCAGCAAGACAAACAAAACCGTGCTTCAGTGAGCAGGTTGGTGTTAGAGGAGTGAAGTGTATGGGTTGGGTGTAGCGGGAGATCAGCATGGCAAGGTAGCGAAAATTATGGTATTAAGTACTTAGGATGTGCCAAGCACTGTATTAAGTAAGCGCTGGGGTAGATACAAGATAATCAGGTTGGACACAGTCCCTGTCCCACATGGAGCTCATAGTTTAAGTAGGAGAGAACAGGATTTAATTCCCGTTTTACAAATGAGTAAATTGAGACCCAGAGAGGTTAAGTGATTTGCCCATGGTCACACAGCAGGCAATTGAGAGAACTGAGATTAGTGTCCAAGTTCTCTGACTCCCCAACCTGGGCTCTTTTCCCTAGTCCGTTCTGCTTCAAGATAGGAGGGGGAGAGTTCACTGAGTGCCTTCAAAGTCATGGTTAAGAGTTTCCGTTTGATGCACAGGTGGATGGGCAACCCCTGGAGGTTCTTGAGGAATGGGGAGATTTGGACTGACCTTTTTTTAGAAAAATGATCCGGGGCAACAGAGGACTGGACTGGACAGAGACAGGAAGCAATCGGAATGCAGATCAACTTGGTAAGGGTCTGACTGGAGAGGAGCCTAGAGATGTGGTAAAGGTAGGACTGATGGGGTTTGGTGACAGAATATGTGGGTTGAATGGGTGAGATGGATCAAGGCCGGAATTAATTCTACAAAAAAGACGTATTGTAATATACAGATACTAATGAAAGAGCGATTTAAATAGCAGAACCTACTGTGTGTTTCTGCAAAACCTAAGGAAGGGCACGGCAGTTAAACTCTGGACGGTTAGGAATTCCAGAACAGTGAAATCCGAGTGGTGAGGGCCGATATCAAAGTTGGGCTAGGCGGTTTACCTTGGGGTCCCTTTCTAGCCTCCAGAATATGGGTCAGATGGTGCCCAAACTCAATCTAAGAATTTAAGCCAACTGTTCCCCTCACACCCCTCTTTCCCTGTCCTTGCATTTAAAAAGCATTTGTTCTCCCTTTTACACCAACTGAGCTCTAGCAGAGAATAGGGACACCGTATCCCTTTGCACAATAATAGAGGGAGGTGGTAGGGAGAAAGGAATTATCTGCAATTTGTTTCTCCATCCAGGCAAGTCAAGCTAAGTTATGATGAGAGTGTTGCAGCAGTCATGATCACCTACCGTTTTATAGCTGATGTGATTGTTTTTATGAAGCCTATAACATTTTTAACAGTGCTGTTGTGCTGATCATAGTTCTTGTCTCAGCAGAACAATATTACAAGAGTTAAGTCAATTCAGATTGCAGGAAAAGCTTGCTAGTGACAGGATTTGGGAGGAAATCATATTGAGAGTGATTCTGTTCCCCCCACAGACAGTCCAAGCAGAAATACCGGTCAGTTGTCAGACTCCTCCATGAATTATTCAAAATTTCCTCTTTGGCAAGGTGAAAGAATTATAACTACGGGACAGGAGGCAGATAGGAATCTGCCATTTAAGATGATTTTTTAGCTGTTTATCATTCAAAATATGGGGCAGGTCAAGGGCACGAGTGTTACTGAACGCATGGAATAGGAAGAAGACTTATTTCTGCGGCTCTCTGTTGAAATATGAATCTTGGGATGGATTTATACAGAAGCCTGAGAATTACTGGCTTAAGCCCCATAACAGAAGGAAAAGTCAGGTGGGTGGGTGTGAATGGATAATAACATTAGAGCTGCTGCCAGGCCCTGAATATTTCACTTATGTGTCTGCATACTAATGCAGCTCGCATGGTTGTTTACCTGATCCTCCAAGTTCCATGGCTACAATTTGGAAATAATTGCAAAAGGCAAATCTGAAATAAAAACAACTCTTTCTTTCCTCCTCTTCTCCCCACCCTCCCAAAAAGAAGTGGCTATTAGCAGCTAAATTTCTGATCCTTGTATGGGGCTTAGGCAATGAATTTTATGTAGTTTTATCTGTGATGGCTGGAAGAGGGAAGTTATGAGCCCGATTTTTTTCCAAGTTTAAAGTTGAAATTTGCTTTTTGGTTTCAGCTTTTCCTCAGTGGAGACGTTCTGGAGTCAGAGGAATGGGTAGTTATTGTCCTTTGTTCTTGAAGACACTGTAAATAGTGGAGTTTACCTAAGGGTATGTTGGTGACCGAAGAGGTCAGGGCAGGATTTTTAATGCGATCATACTGGGCACACCTTTGGCCTGTTGCCTTGCTGGTTGATTGTAATGTTAGCATTGTCTTTTGCATTTCCTGCCTTAACTAATGATCCTCTCAAAGCTTCTCAGAAAGAGCTGCTCTTTTCTTGATTGCAGTACACCATGATTAGTCTGTCCACTGCAGCTGTTTCCTAGTTTATGATCATGATTCATTCATTCAACCATATTTATCGAGAGCTTACTGTGTGCCAAGCAGTGTACTGAGTTCTTGGTAGAGTACAATATAAGAACAGACACATTCCTGCCCACCACGAGCTCACAGTCTAGAGGCGGAGACAGACATTAATATAAATAAATAGATTGTAGATATATATGTTTGTGCCCACTTGGGGATGTGAGGGAGGTTGAATGAAGGAGCAAGTAAGAGCGGCATAGAAAGGAGTGGGAGAAGATAGGAGGGCTTAGTCAGGGAAGGCTTCTTGGAGGAGCTGTGCTTTCATTAAAGTTTTGAAGAGGGGGGAGAACAATTTTCTGTCAGACATGAGGAGGGAGACTTTCCAAGCCAGAGGTGGGATATGGGCGAGATGGAGGTAGAGTGAGAAGGTTAGCATTAGAGGAATGAAGTGTGCAGGCTGGAGAGTAGGAGAGTGGTAAGGTGAGTAAGAGAAGCAGCTTAGAGAAGCAGCGTGGCTCAGCGGAAAGAGCACGGGTTTAGGAGTCAGGGTTCGTGGGTTCTAATCCCTCCTCCGCCACCCGTCAGCTGTGTGACTTTGGGCGAGTCACTTAACTTCTCGGTGCCTCAGTTACCTCATCTGTAAAATGGGGATTAAGACTGTGAGCCTCACGTGGGACAACCTGATGACCCTCTATCTACCCCAGCACTTAGAACAGTGCTTGCTCGGCACATAGTAAGCGCTTAACAAATACTGACATTATTACGGGAAGGGCAAGGTGATTAAGTGCTTTAAAGACAATGGTGAGGAGGTTTTGACTTGGAGGTAAATGGGCAGCCACTGGAGTTTCTTGAGGAATGGGGAAACACGGTCTGAATGTTTTTGAAGGTAAATGATTTGGGCAGCAGAATGGAATATGGACTGGAGTGGAGAGAGAGACAGGAAGCAGGGAGGTCAGCAAGGAGGCTGTTAGGATAATCAAGGTGGGTTAGGTTAAGTGCTTGCATTAGTGTGGTAGCATTTTGATCAGAGAGGAAGGGGTGGATTTTCATTCATTCATTCATTCAATAGTATTTATTGAGCGCTTACTATGTGCAGAGCACCGTACTAAGCGCTTGGAATGTACAAATCGGTAACAGATAGAGACAGTCCCTGCCCTTTGACGGGCGCACGGTCTAATCGGGGGAGACGGACAGACGAGAACAATGGCAATAAATAGAATCAAGGGGAAGAACATCTCATTAAAACAATAGCAAATAAATAGAATCGGGGTGATGTACCTCTCGTTAACAAAATAAATAGGGTAATGATTTTGGCAATGTTGTGGAGGTAGAACTGACAGGAGTTAGTGAGGGCTTGAGTACGTGGGTGGAACGAGAGCGAGGAGTCAAGGAGAATGCCAAGGTTACAGGCTTGTGAGACAGGAAGGATGGCGGTGCTGTGAACAGTGATGGGAAAGTGAGCGGGAGGACAGGGTTTGATACCATAAAGTCCGTGGTTTCACTTTACTGAGTCTTTAAAGAGCTTCTCTCCCTACTGCTTTTGGTTGCCCAGTTTCACTCACCATTCAACAATTGTATATCCTCAAGATATCTTAACTAGCATCCATTCTCCTCCCATGGAAATTGGGGTGCTAGGAATCTGACTTTGTTTCAAGACTGGTGAGTCTGTGATCCTGGCTGAACATTAATAGTAATAATGGTTCACATAGCATCTATTGAGCACACTGGTGCAATGCACCGTACTCAGCACTTGGGGAATAGAAAAACAATGGATGGATTCCCTGTCCACAGGAGTTTACACTCTAAAGGGGG
Organism: Ornithorhynchus anatinus; assembly: GCF_004115215.2. Taxonomy (NCBI): domain Eukaryota; kingdom Metazoa; phylum Chordata; class Mammalia; order Monotremata; family Ornithorhynchidae; genus Ornithorhynchus; species Ornithorhynchus anatinus. The sequence goes on from NC_041735.1 coordinate 43,637,029, forward strand.
AAGATTGACAAAAAATTACAGAGTAATCAAAATGAATCATTGAATTCATTCCATCGCATTTATTAATACCGGATGAATGAAGGAGCAAGTAAAAGTGGCGCAGAAGGGAGTGGGAGAAGAGGAGAGGAGGGATTAGTCAGGGTAGGCTTCTTGGAGGAGATGGGCCTTCAATAAAGTTTTGAAGTGGGGGAGAACAATTATCTGTCTGACATGAGGAGCGAAGGTGTTCCAAGCCAGAGTATTTATAATTGAATGTATAATGGAATAAACATATGTACGTAAGTGCTCAGGATCAGTATAAATAAGCATATATGTTGGAGGTGGCGGATGGGTTTATAAAATTCGGGGCACTAGGAATTAATTGGGGAAAGCTTGTTGGAGGAAGTGGGATTTTGGGAGGGCTGTGGCCTGTTGGATTTGGGAAAGGAGGGAATTATAAGGTGGGATAGAAATACTAGCAAGGGGTGGAAGTGGGTGTCAAGGGTAAGTTATAGTTATAAGATTAGTTTGGGAAGACGGAAGAGAGTGAGTTTGCTAGAAATAGGGAAGTTAGTGAGGCGGCTCATTCAAAGTCTAGGTATACTGTGGCTAAAACAGCTGTCTGAGGGGTGGGGAAGAGGCGCTTAGTTGGGTATGGCTGAAAATAGCCAGGCCTCATTACTGTGGTGAAGAGCATGTACCTCTACAGCTCAGTTTGGTCTGGAGCCTGCCATCCTACTGGTAACCCATTCCGACAGTGCCAGAAAGGATGTACTGATGTCATTTATTCAGTTTTCTGTTTTCTTGTCTTTCATTGCACTGGTAGATAGTTCTGCTCGCTTAGGAGCAAAAATTCTTTGACATTTTTTAGCTCCACGTGGCCAGTCAGGATTTTTGTTCTGCGCAGGGCTTCTATGCACGGTTCAGGTTGAGAAGCAGCGTGGCGCAGTGGAAAGAGCATGGGATTTGGAGTCAGGGCTCATGAGTTCAAATCCCAGCTCTGCCACTTGTCAGCTGTGTGACTGTGGGCAAGTCACTTCACCTCTCTGCGCCTCAGTTCCCTCATCTGTAAAATGGGGATTAAAACTGTGAGCCCCAAGTGGGACAACCTGATCACCTTGTATCCCCCCAGCGCTTAGAACAGTGCTTTGCACATAGTAAGCGCTTAACAAATGCCATTATTATTATTATCATTATTATTATTATTTTCCCCTACTCGCTCTCCCTTCTGTGTTGCTTATGCACCTGGATCTATACCCTGTATGCATTTGGTATTCACTCCAGTCTCAGCCCCAAAGTACTTAGGTACATAGCCATAATTTATTTTTATTAAGATCTGTCTCCTCCTCTAGAACGTAAGCTCCTTAATTAATCAATCAGTTAGTGGTATGTATTGACAACGTGCTATGTGCAGAGCACTGTACTAAGCACTTGGGAGAGTTCAATCCAACAGAGTTAGCGGGTACGTTCCCTGCCCGCAGTGAGCTCACAGTCTAGAGGGAGACGGACATTAATATGAATAAATGATTTATAATATATAATTTAAGGATATGTATGTAAATACTGTGGAACTGAGGATGGGCAAGAAGCAAATGCACAAAGGTCACTCATCCCAGTGCTTGTAGAAGCAGTGAGGCCTAGTGGATAAAGCACAGGACTGGGAGTCAGAAGGACCTAGTTTCTAATCCCAGCTCTGCCACTTGTCTGCTGGTTGACCTTGGACAAGTCACTTAACTTCTCTGTGCCTCAGATACTTCATCTGTAAAATGGGGACAAAGACTGTGATCACCATGTGGGAAAGGGACTGTGTCTAACTTAACTTGTATCTACTCCAGCACTTAGAACAGTGCTTGACGCGTAGTAAGCGCTTAACAAATATCATCTTCATTATTGTTATGATGCAGAAGGGAGAGGGAGCTGGGGAAAAGAGAGCTTAATTGGTGGTAAAATGGCCAGGTAAAGGTCTCTTGGAGTAGATGTAAACTTACTAATGATTCAAAGGTGGAGAGAGTGGTGGTCTGGCATATGAGGATGGGGAGGAAGTTGCAGGTTAGCAAGAGGGCAGAGTTCATGTCAAAATACTTAGTTGTATTCTCCCAAGCACGGATTCTCCCCACCATGTAGTACCGTCATCTGCACACAGTAAACACTCGATAAATACCGCTGATTGACTGATACATAAGTGCTATCTGAGAGTGTGAGTAACTGAGGGCTTGCATGGTGTGGAAAAAATGAAGAAGCAATTGGGTGTGTGTGTGTTGTGGGGGATGCATGGATGTAAAGCGGGAAGATTAGAAGTTAGCTGGGGAAGGATTCCTGGAAAAGATTTGATTTCACCGGGCTTTAAAGAGGGGAGGGTAGCAATCTGTTGTACGGTTAGGTGGGGGGAGTTCCAGGCACAAGGACGGTTTTGAACAAGGGGTTGGTGGCAAGAGAGGCAAGAATCATAGCTTGCATTGAGAGGAATGAAGCGTGCACGCTGGGTGCAGTAGGAGAAGAGAGTGGAGAAGTAGAAGAGAGAGAGCTGAGCGAATGCCTTAATGCCAGTGGTCACGGTCTGTGCTTGATGCAATCAACTGAGTGCTTTCTGTGTGCAGAGCACTGGACTCAGCGTTTGGGGGAGTACAATATAGCAGAGTTGGTAGGCATGTTCCCTGGCAACAAGGAGTTTACAGTCTAGAGGGGGAAGAGAGGAAAGAGATGCAGAGAGCAAAGGGCAAAAATTGGAAGTTTTGGATGAGTGGAGAGATATGTGTGGTACTGCATTTTAGAAAAAATGATCTGGGCGGTAGAGTGGAATATGGAATGGAGAGGAGAGAGACGGGAAGAAGAGGTCATTGAGAAGACTGATACCGTAGCACAGTAGTCAGATCAGGATATGACAAGTGCATGGCCAGCTCCTTTAAGTCACATCCAGTGGCTTGACTTCTGGTCCCTTGAAATTTTTTCCACTCTTGGATTCAAGACCTCAATCCTATCCTGGTTCATGTCCTACCATTCTGACAATTCTGCTTTCTCCTTTGCGGGTTCTGTTTCCATTCCTTTCCCTTTTACTTTTGGTTCTCCTCGAGGCTTAGCTCTGGGTTCTTTGCTCTTTTCACATTATATTAAATCTTGAGAAACTTATTGAGTCTTTTTCTACCACCTCCTTTAAGCAGATGCCTCCCAAATTTATGTCTTCAGTCCTGAACTCTTTCCTTCCGTCTGTCTTGTATTTATTTCCTCCTGCAATGTACTATGTTTTAGAATTAAATTGGTCTCTATTTTAAAGTGGCAATTTCAAGCATCAGTGGAAAACTGAAAAGAGAATCATGAAGTTCAGCCTTGCCGTATTTAAAATATTGTAGTTGGAATACCTGAGGTGATGTGTCAGTACATTTGATAACATATAGACAAGTTTCGATTATCCAGGACCTGCTTTAGACTCATCTTTTTGCCTTTTATTGCTGGAAGAGAATAAGGGAGGAGGAAGTGGGTATTGAAACACTTAATTCTGCTCTTTATTACTTTAGTGGAAGATTGGTGGGGAAGAGCTTCAAACTATATATACTAAAATGAAAATTTTTGATTGCCCATAGATTTATATCATCTGGCAAGTCCTTCCCCATTTTCATCAATAATCAAGAGTTGCCTGGAGAACTAGACAACTTGGCATCAGTTGCAGACCCAGGAGCGGATTAGTTCCCTCTCCGGTTGAATCGTTGGCTACTACTAAGGAAGGGAGTTATCGCTGGCAGAAAAAGGACTCCTTAAGGGATGATTCAAAAGTCTGTCAGACCCGTAGGGGTGAGGTTGGGTGTATTCTATTCCTTTTCTTCTTAGTCTTTTGACTTAGCCACTAAAAGGTGTAAACGTATCCCCTTTTGAAAAGTAATGTTAAAATCTCAGATAAAAGAAGTGACCTGACACCTCCATTTGCCTTTGTTTTTGTTGTTGTTTGCTTTTTGTTTTGTTTGTTTTTGTTTTTGTTTTCTCCTTGCTTAGTGCCAAGATCTCCTCTTTGCCAGGGAACTGAGAGAAATTGCTTTGGGATGGATGCAATCATTCCCAACCAATGTAAGAGCTTAAAGAAAAGTGCAGTATTCCCCAACTGGCCTAGTCAGCTTATTTTAAATAGAGAAGAATCTTTTACAGTTCCAGTGTATTTGATCAACTAATGGGCAATCCAAGAACATTTCATTATTTTTAGTTTCAAAGGAGCCAAACCCATATACATTTGGAAGAGCCAAGAACAGCATTTTAAGATGGGTTTAACACATTTCAAACCAAAGAGATGTATGTTAAGACCCGTGAATAAGTCTCCTCTTATAGTTTTTCAAGTGCCGACAACTTTAGCTACTGCAGTAGCTTGGCCCTGCCATTAGTACTCTGCCCCTATAAGAGTTGCAGATAATAAACTCAGACTATATTTTTAGCTACTTTATAATGTATACACTGTGAAGTGACTTGATACTAATAGAGTACTTAATTAGTATCTGTCCTTGGGAAAAGACACCAAAGCAATTCCCTTCTGCCTGAGTTGGTTGGTTGTTCAAGTGGAAGGTACAGAAATACCATTTTCCCTTTCTCTTTCCTTCCCTCTCCCCATCCTGGCTCCCAGGCCTTTCCTCCCTTCCTATTATTAAAATGAATCCCAGAGTTCCAGGTCATACTAGAACTGTGCTGCAATTATATTAAAAACACATTAATGGCCATTTCTATAATGAAGGAGCCCGGTAAATAACTACTGCAACTGTTACTAGCCTACCAAAGTTGCTCCTCTCCCACTAGGAGGAACACAGGAAACCAAAGCAATCCATATTCTTAACCAATCCTTTGTCAGAAAGAATGATTTGCTTTGGCTGAATGGTGATTGTCTGTTTTGAGAGCTGCAGAATGCTGTGGGATAACTTAACTATGAAAGAAAAAACGAGAGTGGGAGTGAGTTCAGTAAGGAAACACTTAGGGCCAAATTATCGGGGGAAGTGAATCATGAACTGGAGTTAAATAGCTGAATGGATTCAGTTCAAAGATATGATTGTAAAGCTCTTCCTAGAGCCAAAATATCGAACAGTAATTCCTTTTGGATCTTCAGTTTTGAGGATCTCAGCAAAGATGTAATTGCCAAGTGGGAATTTCACATTTGCAATTCCACAGAAACATGGGACACTAGATTCCAGCTTGGGGGTGCTACATCAATAGTAGTTTGAAAACCTTGACACAGGGAATTCTTGTGAAGAAGTAGACAGGGATGGAATGAGATAGAGAATGACAAGAGGAGCAGAAATGGCAATTTGTAGGTGGAGCCACTGCTATAACCTAGTGGAAAGAGCACGTGACTGCAAGGTGGAGAAATCCGGATTCTAGTCCTGGGTTCTAATCCCATCTCTGCACTTGCCTGCAGGTTGACCTTAGGAAAGCCACTTAACTTCCTTCTGTTTCAGTTTCCCCATCTGTAAACTAAGGATAAAAATACATTTTTTTCTGTCCCTCTCAGACTGTGAGACTCACGTGGGATCGGAGACTGTGACAGTTCTAATTACCTTGTATCTATCTCAGTACACGGTGATTAACAATCAATTAATCAATGGTATTCATTTATTGAGTGTTTAAAGTATGCAGAGCACCCTACTGAATGCTTGGGAGAGTTCAATACAACAGATTTGGTAGGCAGGTTCCCTGGCTACAAGGAGGTTACAGTGTATAAGGAAACAGTCTAGAGCCAGAGAAGCAGAGAAGCAGAAAAGCAGCATGACCTAGTGGAGAGAGCACAGGTCTGGGAGTTAAAAGGACCTGAGTTCTAATCCCAGCTTTACCACTTACCCACCACTTGCCACTTGCCACATGTGTAAGTCACTTAATTTCTCTGGGCCTCAGTCACCTCATGTGCAAAATGGGGATTAAAAGACTGTGAGCCCCATGTGGGAGTTGGATTACATCCAATCTGATCAGCTTGTATCTACCCTAGCTTAACACAGTTCCTGGCACATACTAAGCCCTTAACAAATACCATAAAAAAATAGAGGGGGAGACACATTAAAATGCAGTATGAGTATTTATGTAAGTGCTGAGGGGCTGAGGGTGAGGGGAATATCAAGGGCTTAAAGGGTATAAATCCACATGCGTAGGCAACCCAGAAGGGAGAGGAAGTAGGGAAATGAAGGCTTAGTTGGAGAAGGTCTGTTGGAGGAGATGTGATTTTTATAAGGCTTTGAAGGTTGGGCGAGTGATGGGCTGATGTATATGAAGGAGGTGGGAGTTTCAGGCTAGAGGGAAAACACAGGACATGGGCCGGTCTGTACTAGGTAATCAGTGCGGTAAGGTAGGAGGGGGTGAGTTGACTGAATGCTTTAAAGCCGATGATAAGGAGTTTCTGTTTGATGCAGAGGTGGATGGGCAACCGCTGGAGGTCCTTGAAGAGTGGAGAGTTGTGGATTGAATGGGGTTTTTTTTTGAAAGATAATCTGGCAGTGGAGTCAGATAAGGACTGGAGTAGGAGAGACAGGAGTCAGGGAGGGGGATCAGCTAAGAGGTTGATGCACTAGTCAGTGGGGGAAGTAAGTGATCAGATGTATGTATAGTACAATATGGAAGGTAGCGTATGGTTCTTATAAAAAGGTGAGAATGAATGAAATAAACGTATTTTAAAGATTACTTATTGAAAATTAGCTGGTAGTGATCTACCACCATTCCCTGGAAGTAGCCTGAACTAATTGAGGTCTGGATAAACCAAGAGGCTGAGGCGCGCATCCTTCAAAATACCCATCAGGGCATTATTTAGTGTCAGTCAATCCATCAGTAGTATTTATTGAGCACCTACTGTGTGTAGAGCTCAATAAAGGCTTGGGAAAGTGCCTTCGATGAATTTACAATCTAGCCAGGGAGACAGACTCCAAAAGAATTTCCAGAGAGGAAGAGGAAGGCAAAGTTGATAAGAACAGTAGCAATGTTCTTCAAAGTCAGAGTGAAAAATAAAGAGGGTGTTCAAGATTTGGGCAAGAGTAGAACAAAAGTTCCTTATATTAAGACAGGGAACTGAGGTGGAATTTTAATTAGACATTTCTGCCATAACGTATGTGTTCATTACACATTTTGAATAGCTTCTCGCGGGCAGGGAATGTGTCTACTGAGTCTGTTATATTGCACTCTCCCAAGTGCTTCATACAGTGCTTTGCACATAGTGATAGTTCAGTAAATACCCTTGACTGATTGAGTGTTGTTGCGGAAATAGGGAATGCCCTTATAAAGTGCATCTGTCTGGATAAAACACAATGTTCCCCTGGTCTGAAACTCCTTCCGCTCCAACATATGCCAGATTATATAGCACTAATGAAATTATACCTCCTCCAGGAAGCCTTCTCCAACTGATTCTCGCCACTGGGTCATTTACACTTTGCATTTACATATATTTTACTTCCATTCCTATATCTATGGGTGTGTGTATTTATTTGCATACTCAGTTATTAATTTAAGGAATGCAACCTGATCCACTCATTCACTTTCTTACTATATTTTTCTTCCCTGTGCTCTCACTATTTGGGAATAATTTTCTGCCTACTCCATCTGTTGTACTCTCCTGAGCTTCGTACAGTGCTTCAGTCTCAGTAGACACTCAATATCATTCCTGGTGATGCACCTCATCGCCTTTCTTCTGAATCTGGGAGCCTAAGGGATCCTGCCCTGGCGATGGAGTCTGTACAAAGTCAGTGAGGCTCTCTCTGGCCTTTATGGAATAATCTTTCCTGAAGGATTGGAAGAATGCAGGTGGGGATCTCACCAGCATTTGGCTCTGTAACAAGTTAAAGAGTCTGACCTCACAAAGTAAAATGGGCTCAGCACTCACTCTTTCATTCCAAATGCTTTATTTGAGTATTCAGGGGTCTTTTTTTAGAGACAAATATTCCTTTCACTTCTTCACAGTCTCTTCTGGGACTCTCTATAGGTCTACAGAGTTCTGAAATGTTTTCTCCCACCCCCACGCTTTTCCTTTTTTTTTTATGCTGCAGCCATGATCTATTTGGGGAATATGGGAAAGAAAGAAGACATCTGGTAGTGTCATTTTCAAAAAGAGGCGAAGAAAGTTTTGCCAAAATTTCTTACTATTTTCCTCCCAGTCCCAGCTTTGGTCTTCCTGTCTCACCTCACTAGCAGCTGTGGCTTTACAGGAGGGGAGGGGCAGGCTGAAGATCTCTTGCTCTTTATGTTTACAGGCATTCCACCTTTAATTCGAGAATAAGATTTTCTTCCACCCAAACACTCCTCAGAGTTCCAAATTTCTCCACATCTCACTCACCACTAGCATTTTTGCCCTATTCCTGTCCTTGGCTCCATGCCCTACCCCTGGCCAACGTGCTATGTGTTCCCAGATTTAGGGAAGAAGGGATGAGTGTATTGAAGACCATAAAAGCACCCCAACTTTGTTTGGGGAACCTGGCATTAAATTTACACAACTGCATGAACAGAAGGGACTAAGAAGGGGTTTAGAATGCAAATTCTCACTTGGCAACCATTTAAGGAGAATACTTTCTATTTTAAAAGAAATAACTTTGATGCAGCAAATCATATGCTGGGGGTAGGGAAAAAAAGCCTTTTCAGTTCAAGCCTCTCTTTTCAGTCCTTATAATCGCACAGTTTGAGCAAATCCCCAAAGATGAAATTAAATCTTTGTGAGGCATTGATTATAGAGATAGAGAGGGCTAGAGAGAGGCACCTCTAGGCTGCCGCAGAATGGACATTTCTAGGTCCTCAGTACTTGAAATCTCTCCTATGGGCAGAACGTGTTAACTCTCAATCTGTGTGGCTGGAGATATAATATTGGATGAAAGATTCCAGGCGTGGGAGAATGTTCATAGTGTTTACCGAGGTTGATAAGAGTGTAACTACATATTTTTCCAAAAAGAGAGACTGTGACAGTCATGCAAATTAGCAGGCTGAGAACTGAAAGACTTTTCACTCGGAATAAAATATACCAGGATTCAGTCAATAAGAGGTTTAATGAAAATATGCAGTTTGAATGTACCTTGCGTTTTGGTATTTATTTCTTCAGGTTACTAACGTTCTTTGTCAGTAAAACCATCATCACTAAAACACTAAGGGCAAGAAAAGCTAGTGAAAATTTTTGTGATCCTGATGAAAAGATAGTGAGATGTAGTATGGTTTTATGATAGTTATTATTTGTGATAGGGAGATAAATACCTAGAATGTCAGAGGAATTAGATATTTTATTTACTATTCAGATATTCGGGTATTCTGTTGCCAAACTATACACTTGTTCTTCTGGCGTTAGGGAACCAAGGGCAAGATGATGAAAAGTAAATGGCACTTCTGAAAGAGAAGCGTTCTGGCCTAGTGGAACGAGCACAGGATTGGAAGTCAGGAGACCTAGGTTCTAATCCCAGCTCTGCCACTTCATACAGTAATAATAAATAATTATGATGTATTATTGTGGTGTTTGTTAAGCCCTTACTATATGCCAAACATTGTACTGAACAGTGGGGTAGATCCAAGTTAATCAGATCACACACATTCCCTGTCCTGCTCCCCCATAGGCTCAGTCTAAGCAGGAGAGACAGCAGATATTGAATCTCTATTTTACAGATGAGGAAGCAGACACAGAGAGGTTGAGTGACTCGCCCAAGGTCACACGGAAGACAAGTGGCAGGGTTGGGATTAGAACCCAGGTCCTCTGATTTCCGGAGCCCTGATCTTTCCATAAGGCCATGCCTGCTCTATGATATTGGGTAAATCACTCCACCTCTCTATAATCCCAACCATTTAGCAAAAAATGGCTTAGAAGGTGTACTTGGCATTTACAACAAGTCACGGATGGGAACCGGAACAGAAAAAACCCCCAAACTCATCCACTGTTGTGCTGTCTTCTTTAGTGGATCCTTTAAATTCCTGATTATGTGAATAAAAATGATTAGGAAAGAAAAGGAGTTGCTTTATTCAGAATCTACACATTCATAATTGTGGCATTATACTCACAAAGCACAGTGTGAGAGCCTAATCCTTCAAATCTTTTTAGGGTAAGAAGTCGGAAGCTTGTAGGGAGGCAACATGGACTACAAACCTCATGCTGCACGAGGTGCAGTTTTGTCAACTCTTCCCAAATCTCCTGGGACATTCTGGGAGATTACCTCCTCTGCTAATAGTGAGATAGCCCCACCTCTTTAAGGTTGGATTCAAGTTTTTCTGAGGAATTCTTAGGACAGAGTCAAGCAGCAGAAACTTCCTGTACGATTGTACTAGGTGCTTGGGCATCAGCACAGTAAAGTACGTCTCTGCTCAAGCTATACCTAGGGTAAAAGGAAAGCTAGCACATTTTAGCCTATTTGTCCAGCTACTTCCCAATCAAAGGAGGTTCGGCAGCTGCATGACAAAGCAAATGGTGTCTGTTTTCTGGTAATGAGATCATCAGACTTGGCCCTTGCAGCTTTAAATGTCACCTTGTAAACCTTAGGTTTGGTATTTTTCCATCACTGTGTTCTATTTTGTGGATATGAATAAATGCCAGCTTTGTTCATTATGTTGTTTGGGAATCCTGCTCAGCCAGGATAGCCGTGGCCTTCTCAAAACTCTCAACTGGATTCCCGAATGGAGTTTCGAATCCCTTGGATAGCTCTAAATCCGGAATGACTCGTTTTGGTTCTAGTTTGGCGTTGTATGGCTAAGCAGCTCCATTAAGTCTAAGGAAGCAAAAGTTTTTGCGTTGAATACATAATTGTGAGTTTCCTTGTGAAAAACATATTTTTACTTTCCCTAGACTCAGAGCTCTGAAAGAATATACTCCAAGGGATAGCTGTGTACTATTAGTTTTGGTGGGTCCTCAAAGATATTTTCCTCCGTATCTCTAACGAGAAACCCACAGACGAGTCTGCCAACAGGTTTAAACGGAGGGGTCATCAACTTATTCTGAAAGTCATTGTCAAACTATTAACTCTCAGATTGCAGTAAACTTAGTTTTTACTTATGTTCAGAACACTGTTGTTCCCCTGTGCCTACCCCAGCGCTTAGAACAGTGCTCTGCACATAGTAAGCACTTAACAAATACCAACGTTATGATTATTATTATTATTAGTTCAAGGGTTCGCGATCTTGCACCTGGTCTTCTAATTTCCTTTACACATGTCATTGTAAAGATCATTCGGCAAACTGATCTTCCTTGCTAAGAAGCATATAGGGACCAGGTCTGAATTTGCTTATTTTGTATTCACCCCAGGGCTTAGCCCAAACCAAGTGCTCAATACAGGCTATTACGACTACTGACGTGGCTCCCACTGGCCACATTGCCTTGTCTGTTATTACTTTTTCCTGCCCTTCACCTTTTTTCCACTCATCTGGTGAAGGAGGGACAAGAGAGGCGATTTCCACAGCAGAGAAAAGGTTGTAACATTGACACCTCCATTAGCTCTTTGTTTCACTTACTTGGATGGAGAGTCAATTTTGTGAAAAATTGATTAGATGAGTTCACTCATTTCTGCCATTAAATGGTTTAGCTCTGCTTTGTGACAAAACATTGCTAGACAATTAGAGGACGTTTGTCTGACCACGCGAACTAGTCAGGGTACAGAGCACCATGATGTCGGAAGAAATGGTACTTACTCGGCATTGGGAATGGGTGAGTCTTTTTAAAGCAGTGTTTTGTGAAGGACCCAACTCTGGCATTAGAGGAAACTGAGAGTTTCTAATGAGGAATACTCACCCAATTATGACTGAAAGGAGAGTGTTGGTTGTACTATCTCCAATTCAGCCTTGGCCTGAACAGAAGCCTGGGCTTATTGCCAGCTCCTTGGTTATGTGCATGCTTATTCCATGCAGTGTGAGGTTTGAAAGGGCAGTATCGGTCAAAAAGCTAATGATTTAGGATTTGTTCACAAACCGTCTAACTTCAAGTTGACAGATTATGCTTGATCCACCTTTTCCCCTTCTGGAACTTAACTCACTGTTGCTCTACTGTTTCCTCTGTGGGAAGTGCAGAATTGGAAGGAAAGTGTAAAAATACAAGATATGGGCATTAACATCACCCCCTTCCTTACCCATGTTACCTAACTACTCTTACAGCTCACTGCATCCAAGCTCGTGCTCTCTGCTCCAATTACATAAACTCTTTTTGGTTCAACACACCCAATTCACCATTTCCAAACTCCTTCCCACTTCATTTCTGTTGCCTGGAATGCCACCCTTCCTCTCCACTTCAGATAATTTCCTCCCCTCCTTTAAAACATGGCTCAGAGTTCACTTCTCCCACGAAACCTTCATTCCCTTGACTCTGGTTATTCCAGTTACCCCAACAGGCCCTTTAATGGTCGGATATAGCTGTAATTGATTATGCTTATGTGTCTGTCTTCTTTGTGCTGTTCTATATGCCTTCCACAGCAGGCGGTAAGCAGATGCAAACATATGGAATTTATTACCATGGAAAGTTGCGCAAGCAGAAATACCAGTAAGTTCTAGAAAGGGCCAGTTATATTCTCGGATGAGAGTTCTAACAGATCATTAGAAGGAAAAGTTAGGAGCATTAAATGGCACGTAGCCCACCACGAGAGTGGATGGATGTAAAGATGACAGTCAGGACACTATCCTTCCAAGGATCTTTTGGTTCCCACTGTCAGAGACACAGTTCCGGCAGGACGGACTATTCATCCCTCTGACCCAGAAATGGCAGTTCTTATATTTTTATGTGTTTACCCTGCCTCTTCCATTAGGTTGTATGTCCTTTAAAGGCAGGGATTCGGTCATCTACTTGCTGTTTGCAATGCCAAATAAAAGGCTGCGGGCACTCTGCGAGCTCAATACATACAATTAACTACTGACTCACCTAGATCAGTCTCTAGAAGTTAAAGATTCCAGTGTTAATTGCTTGTTTTCCTAAGGCCCCAAGTCTAGTTACATTTAGGTGCCCTATATTTCAACACTTCTGTTCTTATGCACCCTGATTTAGAGGTTGCTTTATTTTTTTAAATGACATCAGGGGCACCGGTGCATTGCCTTTCAAATTGAAAATGAAAGCTTTGCTCACAGCTTACTGAGGTGATAACACATGAGAAGCCAGAAATATCATTGTGATTACAGTTCCCCATATAATCACGGTGATATATGTATATATATCGGTGTTCTTAGGTAAGTGTTGTTTATCTGCCCTGTTCTAAATGGAGACTTAGAAATGGTTAATGAGACATCTCTCCTTCAATCCTGATCCCAAAGGGTTTAATAGAAAAACAAATGACCCGAAACTATTTTGGCATATCAGCACACCCAGTTCTACAGTGCAGGGCTGGTATTCTTGCAAGGCAAGCTCCATGTTAAGGAGTACTTATTAAAGTACACATGGTGTTTAATCCTCCGCATATATACTCACACACCGTTTCTTTTGATTTTGCATTTGCTACATCCAGATAGATTCACATTATCAGAAGAAAGTTATGTTTTCTAGCTGCAGTCTAGCCAAGGTGCATAGTGAAAATACACACTGTAGTACTCTCCCAACTCTGGTACTATTTTTACTCTCCCAAGTGCTTCGCAGAGTGCTCTGCACAGAGTGAGAGCTCAATAAATGCGATTGATTGAACTGTGAGGGTGTATCATAGGCATTCATCATGCTTAATAAATTTGCTGTGTATACAATAGGTACTTGGGGAACCTTAAAGTTAAAAAAGGGCAAGTACGAGCTTTGTCCATTTTACGTGATATCGTAGCCAATCTAAAAGCAATTGCCAGCTCAGGAATCTTTTGGTTTTATAATGCTCACTTTAACTTAGGAAAAAGAAAAAAAATGCAGGTGAGAAGACTGGGGTTTTTTTTCTCATTGGGATATATTAAAGGAGCCATGCAGAAGTTTTTGTATTATTTTTGTAAGCACTCTAACCAAAGCAAAACGCTCTGTGAGGCTGAACTGAAATCCTGAACCCCATTTCCTTGTATTAGGGGACCTGGCTCTTATAGGTAACTGTATCCTCTTGTCCTTCATTTTGGAAAAAGGTTCTGGGAGCAGAGTTACCCCTATTCCAGAAGATGACTGTTCTTTTTCAGTCTGCCAGTCAGGTGTCCTCATCCCCTTTCAGAGAGCCCCGAGAAGGGCAGTGAAGATTTATTTCCTCTTGCCACAGGATCCAAATGCTGCTGGCACAACAGCCAGTGAAGAAGAGGATTTTGAGTGTCGAGGTGGACAATTTGTTCCTAAAGAAACATAGGCTCTGAAACTAGCCAGGAGAAGCAGGTCCTATGACCTAGTCTGAGAACCTTTGGTTGTTTTTTTTTTGTTAATTAATACCAACCCGTTTTTGTAGTTTTCAGAGTCTTATTGGTTATTTGGGAAAAAATGTGAAAGCCCTCCAATTTTTGTGAGTGTTTTCATCGCACTGGTTTGTTAATATGGGAAACATCTGGGAGCAGAGTGTTATGTCTTAATATGTAGCATGGTAAATATCATCCAGTGTCTTTTCTGCTTCGGAGGCAGCTTGCCAGCTGGGCCGAGAAATTTGATCTAATTTAGGAGAAAGAAATAGCACATAATCAAGATCAGACTAAAAGTGGTAACACTATTGTATTCATCGTCTTTTCAGAAGTGAGTGAAAGCGTTCTTTTCCCTGGGGTGAAGATAGATTGGTCCTCCAGTGTTTTTTTTTCTTTTCTTTTCAGTGGTATTTGTTAAGCGCTTACTATGTGCCAGGCACTGTTCTTTAGCTCTGTTCTAAGATGGTGAGGGGGTAGGGTGGATTCCTTTAACCCTTCTCCAGCCTAAGAATTAAACATGTCCTCCCATGGCCGAGATTGAAAAGAAATGATTAGGAAAAGAAATCCAGAGAACCCTGAGTGTTCCCGCTGCATGGGACCAGCTGCTGGAGGAGGTAGGGAAAGTTGGCTGCGGAAGGGACTAGCATCCTAATCTGTGAGTTGGGCCAATTCACGTCTAATTGACTCAATAGACTGATGAGGAGATTCAAAGATTTTGGAACCTATTACTGGCCTTAAAAAGAAACTGTTTTAGCGGTAAAGTTGGAGTAATACAATCTTTCCCCACTCACTTCATAATTACACTTAATAGGAGCTCAGATGCATGAATGCTTTGAACATTTTGAGCTTTCAGGAAAAAAAGAAAACTAGTCACATATGAGACTTTAGACCTTAAACTCCTTGAGGGGACAGACTGTGTCTACCATCTCTATCTTGCTCTCCCAAGTGTTTAGTGCAGTGCTCTGCTTACAGTAAACACGGTAAATACCGTTATGAGTTACTCGGTGGTATTTGTGATATTTCTGAATATTAGCACATTCCCTGTTTGCATAAAAGGGGGTTTTGGGGTAGGAATGCATGATTATAAGCTCTCCGAGGGCAGGTTTCCAAGTACCTCATAGCACGATCTGTTCACAGACCCTCAGTAAATATTGACGATGTCGATAGGAATGAAGTTGTGATACTCTTAATGTTAGATGGCTGGGTCACAGCCAGTTTCTTGGGGAAAAGGGATTTGCTCTCAAACTCCTTAATTAAGTCTGGCAAGAGAACTGCAGGGAAGGAAAATGAAAACAAATCTCCATGACCCAAGAAACCAAAAAAGGAGCCTGGCTTCGTGGAAAGAGCACAGGCCTGGGGCTCAGAAGGGACTGGGTTCTAATCCCAGTTCTGCCACTTGCCTGCTGTGTGACCTTAGGCAAGTCATTTCAATTCTTGGCCTCAGTTACCTCATCTGTAAAATGGGGATTAAGACTATGATCCCCATGTGGAACATGGACTATGTCCAATCTGACCATCTTATGTCTACTCCGGCACTTACAGTATCTGGCACATAGTAAGCGCTTAACAAATACCATTACAAAAAAAAAAAAGCCAAAGAGTTGGGCTATATTTTCCAGAGGCCAGAGTTTGTCTTCTCCATCAGGGGGTGGGAGGTTGGACCCATCTCTGGGGTGGATCTGGGGAAGAGCTGTGTTTCTATAAGTGATCCTCAAGAGATAAAATCTCTCTGGGTGATAAAATCTCTCTGGTAGCTCTTTGCTTGCTGTTCTCTGATATGTTCCTGCTGGCCTGGGGCCTTGCCTGAAGAAGATTTCTATGTGGTGGAATTTTTGTTCTCTCTGCTCACCCAATACCTGTGGTGAAAGAAGTTAAGGTGAGCTAATCTGTGGTTATTTCAATTTTAAACTTTTTCCATTTCTTTCCCCAAACAAAGCCTTAGAGAAGAATAGCCATAGCCGTGCCCTTTGAAAGTCTGACCCCTTGTACTTGGTAAGGAGGGATATTTTTTCTTCATCAGTCTTTGGAGATGCAGATTTACATCTCTTGGTGAATTCCCATTTAAATTATTTGTCATTGTATCTTTGATTAAAATATTATGTGTCAACAAACACGTTCAATCGGAATCTCAAAGTTCTCCAGAAGATGAATGGAGAGTTTTCTTTAGTGCCTTGGGAAGATTCTATATCTTCCCCATTCCTTTTGAATGTACTGGGCTCGTATATTCCTTACCCAGGGTAAGTGAGCCAGAAAGCCTAAAACAGAGGACACAATACATGTGGATCCGACACGTGGTCAGCACAGGGCTGACCCTGGTTTAGCCAATGGTGAGAGCAATGCTTTGGAAACCGGGAGTTTTGGGTTCTAGTCCTAGTTCTGCCTGGAGCTGGCTAATACGGGAGAAGACCACACATGCATTTCACAATATGCTGCCCCTTTGCCTCCAATCTTGTTGCGTTCAGTGCCACAGTGGCAATGTATCCACTGAATTTACAGTGTCCTATCTTCTAAACCCTACGAACATCACATCTCCTGCAGGAAACCTTCCTAGACTATCATCTCATCATCTCCCCACCCCATTCTCCCTCCTGTGAGTCCCTAGCTCCTCTGCCGTTAGGTACTTACTGCCGCCAAAACTTTATGTACATTAACCTCTCTGCAGCTGCCTCCTCTACCTTTAGTTCATTTTACTTTCTGTTTCTCCCGATAGATCGAGGGTCGGGATCGTTTACCTCCTCTGTTTTCACTCTTCCAACCACATAGTGCAGTGATCTGCATAAAGTAAGCACTTAATAAATGCCATTGATTGATTAGTTATTTTTTTTAATTGCATGTGTTCAGCATTTACTATGTGTTAAGCACTGTTGTAAGAGCTGGGGTAGATACAAGTTAATCAGGTTGGTGAAAGTCTCTCTCCCACATGGCACTCAGTCTAAGTAGGAGGGAGAACAGGTATTTAATCCACATTTTACAGCTGAGGAAACTGAGGCTAAGAGAAGTTATGTGACTTGCCCAAGGTTAAACAGCAAACAGTTGGCAGAACTGGGATTTGAACCCAGTTCCTCTCTCTCCCAGGACTGGGCCCTTTCCATTAGGCCACTGCTTTTTATTAGACAAGACTGGCAGGGACTGCATATGGGCTCTTGGACCTGTAGTCTCTAATGGAACCTTGTTCTTGACAAAAGGCTCCATTATTAAAGCTTACGGTGGCAAAATTCACTAAAGATGGCCAGTATATGTTAACAGATAACAACAGGAAGACACTCAAGCAATGAAATAAGTGGAAGAAAGGTGTTCTGAAAGAACCATTCTGTCCCTGCCATTACCAAATTTCAGAATCCAGGTCCAATTAACGGGGCAGATATTATTGAGGAATCCCTTCCTCTTTCTGTTGGCCTCACAGCTAAGCTCATTCCCAGAAGTTGACAGTTTTTGGACTTTTCTTGTAGAAAAAAAGCAATGCCTTTTCAACAGGGCAGGAGTCAACAAATAGGATCTGAATAGTCTAAAAATGGGCAGGGTTCTTTTTGGTCTGTAACCAGTAATGCAACCAAACTGAAACAGACAGCTTGCTATGACAGTAATACATCACAGAGCTATTTCGTATTCATAACTTTTCAATGATAGCACCTTTCTTTAATTCAATATTGATTCAGCACAGAAATGTTAGTCTATTACTTTTTTCTGACCTGAATTAGGTTAAAAGGGCACTGTTGTGGTTTTAAAACAGAGTTTGAATGGCTTTTATGTTCTGCAATCCAGTAACAATCCCCAAAGGACATTGACAAGAAAGTATAATCTGTGGGAGTGGGTGTTTTGATTATTTAATTGTGACTCCTATTTTAAATTTCATCTACATATAACGCTCAGTGAAAGTCTTTGAAAAATGAATTAATGGTAATAAGATCATCAGAAAACATTGGGGACTGGTGAACTGTTCTCAGGATTAAAATAGCTCTGTGTTTCTAATACTGATGATTCTAGTATCTAGGTAAAATAGTACCTAGTATATTGCAGGTTTACTCTATGATGGGAAAGAAGAAATAATGAGAAGTAGGATTCCCACAGATGGAAACTAATGCGCATGCTTCCTCTAAATCAGTTTCTAAAACTGTTTTGTGATAGTTCATAGCATTTCCCCCAAATATTAGATTAGAGTTGAATTGTGTTCACTAAATAAATATTTTTGAGTGCTTGTGGAAGACAGGATTTAAGGGTAATAATAATGATAATGATTGTGGTATCTGTTGAGCACTTACTATGTGTCTTCTGCTGCTGGGTGAGATCAGCAGTTTATATAATGTTGGTATTTGTTAAGCACTTACTATGTGCAGAGCACTGTTCTTATATGTGTGAGGAATATGAGGCCAAGTTAAAGTAGACGATCTGGAGATTTAACCTTAAATCATTTGTAGAGCCTCAGGAGGGAAAGAGCCTTGGTTGCAGTCTGCATCATCTCAATGATGTTCAACACTGTCAAAGAGAGGTGTTTGGGGATAATTTTTATTTGAGAGGCGGGAGTTTTCTGAGAGTCAAGAATGGGGGCTTTCTGGCCACTAGATTTTTACTGCATCAAGTAAATATTAATTTCATCTTTGTGAAAAATGTGAATTTAATAGGAAACGATGTGGTGGGAGGTGGAGGCGGTGCTGCCACAAGTGACTGAACCAAGACAATATCCGATTGTATCAGAGAATCCTAGATTTGCGTAATTCCCATCACCAGGGTCTCTGTCTAAGAAAACACCACCTGAACATTTTGAGGTGGTCAAATGAGGCCAGGTTAGTAACCTACCCAAAGGATTACCTAGAAAATAATAATAATAATGATATTTGTTAAGCGCTTACTGTGTGCCAAGCACTGTTCTAAGCGCCGGGGTAGATACAGGGTTATCAGGTTTTCCCCCTTGGGGCTCATAGTCTTAATCTCCATTTTACAGATGAGGTAATTGACAAGGGATGGAGCTGGGATTAGAATCCGACTCCCAAGCCCGTGTACTTTCCATTAAGCCGTGCTGCTTCTAAGGAAGCAATTAAAGGAGGTAGAGGTAGCAGACAGTAAAGCAGGATCACCCCAAGCATACTCAAGTGGCTAAAAGGGGCCAAAGAAAAGATAGAAAATGAGTGAGACCGACAGAGTCTGGGAAGACTCATGAAGGAAGGTAAGATTGAGCCTGACCAGATTAACTCTGACCCAGGGTAATAGATGGTTTGGACCAACAACTTGGGTTGGAAATCTGCCACCCCCGGGACCTTGACGATAGGCCCTATGGAGAGTCGCCATCGCAGCAGCGACTAATGACCGACCCAGACTTCGTGCCACCGGTAGAAGGCTTGGCTATTCAGGTGTCAGTACGTAAAGCTTCCTGAATTGGCAGTAATCTCAGGGTGGCCCTTTTTACCGAACAGAGACCTGAGAAAGCGGAATAGCTCTTCGGAGCTTGCGAACTACGTTCTGAGGTCTGTGCCCCTCATCCCCAACCCCTCCAAGTGCTGAGCACAGTGCTCTGCACAGAATAAGCGCTCATTAAATACCATTGATGCTATCAGGGGAGTTTGGGGCTATCCTATCGATCCCCTTAGCTTAAAGTAAGTTCTTCTAATCACCTGCTTGAAGGGGGATTGCCCGTAGAAGACTGGCATCGGTTAGGGCCTGGGGTTCCCGGTTGACACTCAAGCCAAGCATCGGATCTTGTGATGACACAAGAATTATGTCTATTGATCAGAGACAGGAACAGTCTGGGGAGAGGGGAAGGCTTGAGGCTCTTCAGAATAATTATGCACATTTGCAGACTCCTATTATGGGGAGCAGTGACAGGAGTTCCTGGATAGCTAAATGAGGAACAACCATCTAAGAATTTCTTTGAAGCTTGACCCTGTAGGCTCTAAACTCTTTTGTATACATACGCCGGGAAGCCCACTAAAAATCAATCTCTACAGAAGGAAGCCTTGCACATGCCAAGCCACCATGGAGCCAATGGGGAACGAACAAATTCCGGAGACATATATATCATTTATCATCTGGGTTCCTGCTTCACTGAGCCTCCTAATGATGCCTGGGTCCTGAGGCTTTTCTCGTGTGGTGTCTCATGATGATCAAGCAGGAACCAGGGGGATATTTTGCTTAACCCCTCTCTGACCATATATCAGGAAAACTGTAATGAGGGCAAAATAATGTGGCAGCATTCTGACTTCCTTTAGAAGTGAAAAACACTATTAATACCCTTCCAGGAATTGAACTTTACTCTTAAAATAATCGATTACAGAAAATGGGAGAAAAATGTTTGAGCTTTAAAGAGCTCTGCTTTCCTTTCTCCCCCTCCTCTTTCTTCAGTTTGCCTGCGTAAATATCCCCTGCCCAATCTCTAATGTCTCCAGCTGCTTCACATAAAAAATAAGCCCTCTTTGCCTGTATCTATTTTCACAATAAACCTCAGCTCTGGCCTTCTCATTGCCCATGTGCCACTGATAATTCACTCTGTGTTCTGTGATCCCTTTCGGAAGTGGGAATAGTCTCTCCTGTCTCCTGTATGGTGCCGCAGAGCCATCAGCCTGCCCAGCCCATCTTCATAAAAGCGGGAAGTAGTTGTCTGAAGTTGATAATGGGGCATTTAAAATGTCAATCTGTGATCCTAGCAGCAGGGAAGTGTTAGTGCCATCCTTTGTAGAAGGTGCCTTT
This sequence comes from Ornithorhynchus anatinus, assembly GCF_004115215.2. Taxonomy (NCBI): domain Eukaryota; kingdom Metazoa; phylum Chordata; class Mammalia; order Monotremata; family Ornithorhynchidae; genus Ornithorhynchus; species Ornithorhynchus anatinus. Next base: position 43,657,900 of record NC_041735.1, read on the forward strand.
TTTCTCTAGTTGATACAACCCTCGATTGTCAACTCAAAACGAGTGTGCTAGGGCAGAAAATCTCAGTGGACACTATGTCCATCTGAGAGTTGGGATAGAGTGATGTAGCCCAAGGTCTGGTGACAGGATTCATAGAATCCCATCTCGGAGAAAAATTGCAATGTCCACGACAGCTGGAAAGAGTCTGCAGCGCACACTCCGCACTGGCTTGCAGTCATCGTCAATGGGGTGGCTCAGTTTCCCTAGCAGGTGGTACAGTGTTTTCCCCTAAAGAGTCAGGGCCCTGAATAATGAAAATCTCTGCGAACAGCTGCTACTAACCAAAGGGCAGAAAGGCTACAGGGGAATCCAAGGTAGAAAGGCTGGACAGAGAGTCAGAACCATTATGCTCAGGAAAGGGCTAGGTAAAGACTTGCCAGGAAGTGTTTGCGATAGTGATGTTAACTACAGGTCACGATCTCAGTGCTAGTCAAACGCAGGTGGCAAATACCATCGCTAGTGTTGTCCTGAAACACTGTTGAGGGAAACTGTCTTAAATAGACCCCTTTGTGTTGTGACCTGTAGCTGCTTTCGTGATTCACCAAGCTGTAAGGTGGCCCTGAAGCCCGCCATGCTGAAAAGGTCCTGGGCAACTAACAGCACCAGTTTGGCTCATGATTCTGGCTCTTTGGATGAATTGGAATGAGCAGATGACCTGGAAAACAGCTGAGACGATCCCCTATCGGAGTGCATCTCTGTTCCGCAGATCCAACTTGCACGCCTCTAGATTCCGGACCAACTCTGTCTATGCCCACACCTTCTCCATTTGCCAACTGGGAGAAGCTGGAATTGAGGACAGCTCTAGAAAGAAAAAGTGAGGTGGCACTATGTCCGAATAGTAGATTGACTCACTTCCTCACTTAACTTTTCACAATTTGGGCTTCATCTGAACACTTAGTACAGCGGTCTGCACACAGTAAGCGCTCAGTAAATAAGATTGAATGAATTAATGAATTTGACATTCCTGTCACCTCTGGACAAAGCTTTTCATAAAGAAACTTGAATTTGTTTAGCCTTGATTATTTCAAATTGCCAGAACTACTCCCCAGGAGGTTCTGATACAAATATATCTAGGCAGATGGTGGGAGGATGAGCCTTGTAAATCTCTTGTGACCAAAACTCCTCTTTCTTAAAGAAATTTTTCCTGCTCAAAAATGATGTTAAAGGCTACTATCACTCATTTTCCAATTATTTCCATTTTACAAGGAAAAAAACCCCAAAGAAATATATTTTGAAATTTAAAGCTAAAGAACAATAATAATTATTATTATGGTATTTGTTAAGCACATACTATGTGCCAGGCACTGTACTAAGCCCTAGGGTGGACACAGTCCCCATCCTACATGGGGCTCACAATCTCAATCCCCATTTTACAGATGAGGTAACTGAGGCACAGAAGTGAAGTGACTTACCCACGGTCATGCAACAGAGCTCCGTATCATGGGAGTTGAGAGCCGGGTTCTAACACCTGAGTTCTAACACCAGCACTTCCACTGGCTTGCTATGTGGCCTTAGGCAATCAATCAATCAATCAGTGATATTTACTGAGCTCATACCCTGTGCAGAGCAAACAAGTCATTTAACTTCTTAGCACCTCAATTTCCTCATCTATAAAATGGGAATGAGATTCTTTCTCTCTCTACCCCTTATATTGGAAGCCTCATATAATAATGTTGGTATTTGTTAAGCGCTTACTATGTGCAGGGCACTGTTCTAAGCGCTGGGGTAAATACAGGGTAACCAGGTTGTCCCACATGAGGCTCACAGTTAATCCCCATTTTGCAGATGAGGTAACTGAGGCACAGAGAAGTGAAGTGACTTGCCCACAGTCACACAGCTGACAAGTGGCAGAGCCGGGATTCGAACCCATGACCTCTGACTCCCAAGCCCGGGCTCTTTCCACTGAGCCACGCACAGGGTCTCTGTCTGATCTGAATACCTTGTATCTACCCCATTGCTTAGCACAGTCTGTGGACCATAGTAAATGCTTAATAAATTCTATATGATAATAAACAATCCAAGCTGACACCAACAGGAATTTCCCTGAACAGACAAGGGTGGTGTTTTAGCATTAGACTTCTCCAGGAATCCTCAAATTAGCCTGTCCACTTGATTGGCAGATTGCACCTCCTTATGGCCAGGTTCTGGGCTCTGCTTTGGATCCCCCGTTGTGCTGACTGTGCTGCTTTGGTTGGTGGCCTTAGTTTCTTGGATATTTTCCTTATTTTGCTCCTTCTCCTTTTTAGAAACTCCTTTTGTGCCAGCACAGCAGCTGCCTGAATCCTGGTGGTCAGGGAGAAAGGAAAGGAGAGTGGTGGTGGGAGCAATAGTGTGAAAATATCTTCCTTTTGCTGCTGGGACGGTGGAGGACGGGGACACGGAAAATGTTCCCTCTCCTTTAGGAAAATTGAAAAAAAAAAAGATTTCTATCAAGAAACATTATGGCCCAGTGGATTGATCATGGGGCTGGGAGTCAGAGTCTAATCCCTGCTCTGCCTCTTGTCTACTGTGTAATCTTGGACAAGGCTCTTAACCTCTCTGTGCCTCAGTGTCCTTATCTGTAAAATGGACATTAAGACTGTGAGCCCCATGTGGGACATGGACTATATCCAACCTCAGTCGGTAGATGAGATTCCTGCCCACGGGAAGCAGCACGGCATAGTGGATAGAGCACAGGCCTGGGAGTCACAAGGTCAGTGATTCTAATCCCGGCTCTGCCACTTGTCTGCTGCGTGACTGTGGGCAAGTCACTTCACTTCTCTCTGCCTCAGTTCCCTCGTCTGTAAATGGGGAATGAGACTGTAAGCCCCAGATGGGCTTAGTACACTGGCACATAGTAAGCGCTAACAAATGCCATATTAATATTATTATTATCCCAAGAATCTTCCAGTCTACAGGAGGAGACACCTATTACAATAGATTAGGGAGAGGAGAACAAAAGAGTATAAGAATATTTACATGCATATTGTGGGGCTGTACTGGGTGTCAAAATATTTAAGAGATTATATGGCCGAGTTCAGAGTCGGCACAGAAGGGAAGGTGGATGGGGAGCTGAGGGCTTATTCTGGGAAGGCCTCTAGAGGAGTGATTTGTAGAGGGTTTGAAGGTGGGGAGAGTGGTAGACTGACACATATTAAGTACTAGAAGCAGTAATAGTATTTAATAAGTACTTAATGTGTGCAGGGGACTGGGCTAAGCACTTGGAAAGAGTGTCCAGGTGGGAATTAGACAAGACTCTGCCCCTAGAGTGGTTAAGAATCTATAAATATGGGTGAAGAGGACTGGAGATGGACACATTGGGAGCACGGAAACACCAAACACTAAAAGCATAAGCGACAAGGACACTATGCGGTGCACAGAATGAAAACCAAAGTCACTAAGGAGCTGTAACTAAAGGAGCAGAATTTCAGGTTCCTTGTGATTCCGAGTCCACAGCAATAGCCGCTGGTCAGGCAGGTAAGGTAGCTCCAGTTATCCTGAGGCAGTTAGAAAGCCTACAGGGCCAATCAAGAGCAAAGCCCCAAGGATGCTGCGATTTTCCTGCTCCCTCCTGTCCCAAAGACCCCTGTAGGGACGCAAGCAAATATGTTTCAGTTTTCCTTTGCTACCTTGCCATAAAAGTCACTAGTTGATGACCTCAGCAGATGAAAATAATGACTGCTTTTATTTGTGTGAAGGAAGATGTAGATTTTGAAGTTTATCTAAATATACTTGGATTTTTCAAGGAAATCCTATGTGGCAACACATCCCAGTCAGGAACTTACTGATGCTATTTAATGTGATGATTTATTCAAGGCATTTCTCTGAGACATGTAAATTTGGTAGCAACCTCACTAAAAAAATGATTGCAATACCTGACTATTAACAGTAAAGTAAAAATCAATATATTCCCCTGGGAAAAATGAAAAATGGCCTTTTTTAGTATTTTTATTGTGATTATTTATGGTTTTGATGGAAATTAATTTGCAAGTTGGCCATTCTGACAATTTCTTTTTTGAATTCAAGACTCATCTGAAGGTAGAACTTGAAACTAAGCTCAAAGAAGCGAAAGTCCCATACACCAAACCAGAAGGAGATTTTGTGCTATCCAGTTTTGTAAAACTCCCTTTTGAGTGTTGAATAGCTCCTCATTTGCTCAACGTGGATAGAGGGGGGTCCATAATTTAATTCTCATCTTGCCAAGGGTTCTTCGCACGTTGCATATGGTTAAGAGATACCCTTCTGGGATCGTTAAACTGGAATCTCATATCTCTTCGGAGACGGAGTTGGTCAACTCAGGCTTCCTTTGAGCCCCGAAGTGCTGGTGATTCAAAACCGCTGAAATAGTTGACCACATGGAGAAATAGTTTCTGTCTTGTTGAGCTCATCATAACTTAGCATTTCTTGAACTAAACCAATACCTCTCCTAGACAGTACATTGAAATGTGTCTCAGAGACTAAGCTATCCTTAAGCACTTATAAGAACATCCCTTTTTGATGACGTTCAGTCACTGAAATATCTCCCAGGTCCAGGTCTTCTTAATCATGCTTTTATAGACTATCTCCAGAAGATTGGGTCTCAAGCACATATTCACATATCACCCACACATCAAAGGTGATTGCATGCTTTACCATTCTTGAAAGCATAATCAGGTTTTAGATGGAGCAGGCTCCCTGGTATTAGCAGAAAATCCTTCAGCAGATTCTTCAAGCACAGAGCAGAGAAAAAGGCGTGGGTATGGTGAGGAGAGAGAAAGAAAAGGAAATAATATTTTGCAGTTATAAGTCTTGCTAGCTCTGTTTTATCTGTTCCTTAGACAATTTTGACTTCATTTTCTTGAGAAAAAAGAGGTGTGTGTGTGTGTGTGTGTGTGTGTGTGAGAGAGAGAGAGAAAGAGAGAAAAGATTTTAGGCCCAGGCCAGCTATTTTTCACTCTCTATGGACTTTTATGGGTGGTGGGTGGAAGGGGGAGGAGGAGACTAGAGCACTCACACTCTGCTCTGCTAAAGTGTGTGTTGCAAAGTTAGTTCAAACTTTTTAAGAAGTGGAATTAATCTATTCTGTGGCAACATTGGGCAGTTGCTAATTAAATGATACCATATCTCCTAATCTGCAGACATCCCTAGTCCTAGAGGTAAATGCTGAACTTGCTTTTTTAAACCGATAAGACTTTCCACTGGCTGCTACCTGTAAACTGACATTGAAAGCTTTAGGCTCAAAACGTTTTAAATCTCTCTTTTATTCACCTGCCAAGCAAATAAAATTTGTTTAATTTTGCTGACTAGAGAAGTGTTACACGAACATTGCTGTAATTGGTATTCCTAAAGCCGGGAACGGAAAAGGAGATTAGGACTAATCTACTGATTTTTAGTAACTTTTGCCAGATTGGAAGAGGAAAAAAAAAAAGCTCATGGTGCCTCTTCATTCTAGTACAGCTCCTGAGCCCAGTAAGGCCTCTGTAGGTAAGCCATCCTCCTCTATTTTATTAACTGCTTCACCGACTGCTGAATTTTAACATTTGCTTTCTGACGTGATATCTTAGCACCATACTTTCATCCCAACTCAGCCTCTACCATCCACAACAAGCCATGAGGGTTAAGCCAGATGCTAATTCTAAATGTTCACATGCAGTTAATTTTACAGGAATTTCTTCCCCTTCAAGTTCTAAGCCAAGGGTAACTTGGAGCAGAGTTGTGGTGGCGATAAATAATAACCCAGACCTCAGCTCTCTTAAAATTCCATTTCCTCCAGAAAGATTGACTCAATTCCCAACAGCCTACAGCAATTCAACAGACACCTGTGTATCTGTATCCACCTAATGCACATATTTCGATGCTAGGAGACAAACTGCATTCCGGAACTCCGTCGGCCGTAATCTTGCCTGCCGTGTTGCCGCCGTGCTCCGTAAGACAGTATCCCAAAGGAAGTGCTGGCCATCTTGATTCTATTTTGTATTGCCTTATCTCTCATTGCACTGTTGGTCAGAGGGCTGCCCAAGAGGCAGAATGCTATCACAGTTTTTATGGCGGTTTTTTTTGGTATTTTGTGGTATTTTATGGTATTTGGTAAGCACTTACTATGTGCTAGGCACTGTTCTAAGCTCTGAGGTAAGTACAAAGTAATTAGGTTGGACACAGTCCATGTCCCACGTGAGGCTCAGAGTCTTAACCCCCATTTTACTGCTGATGAGGTAATTGAGGCGAAGAGAAGTGAAGTGGCTTCGCAAGGTCACCCAACGGACAGGTGTCGGAGCTGAGATTAGAATCCAGGGCCTTCTGACTGTGAGCTCTGTATTGCCAGTATGAATTTTTGGTTGTGTGATTGGCCCAAGTTTCTTTAGTCTTATGGTCAGCTCATAGTACCCGGCTAATTTGGTGAAGCTCTTTACAATCGATTGGATATCTTCCTGGGGGTGGGTGTAATAATCTGCATACAGCATTTAGTACAGTGCTTTGACCCAGTAGGTCAATCAGTCGGTCATATTTATTGAGGACTTACTGTGTGCAGAGCACAGTACTAAATGCTTGGAAGAGTACAGTATAACAGATATATCCCCTGCCCGCATTGAGCTTACAGTCTAAACTAGGTGCTCCATAAATACCATAGCCACTACTTGAAAAGAGGAAGTAAATTGCTGTTTTTCATTCATTCAATAGTATTGATTGAGCGCTTACTATGTGCAGAGCACTGTACTAAGCGCTTGGAATGGACAAATCGGTAACAGATAGAGACAGTCCCTGCCCTTTGACGGGCTTACAGTCTAATCGGGGGAGACGGACAGACAAGAACAATGGCAATAAATAGGATCGAGGGGAAGAACATCTCATTGAAACAATAGCAAATAAATAGAATCATGGTGATGTACATCTCATTAACAAAATAAATAGGGTAATGAAGATATATACAGTTGAGCGGACGAGTCCAGTGCTGAGGTTGCACGCTGCCTAATCTTTCAGTGCCACCCTCTGCTACTTCCTACCCTGGATTTCCAATAGTTTATCTCTTCCCTACCAATTCCCATTTCCAACTCATGGCATCCCCTTTGTGGGGTTTGGAAAAATAGTTGCATTTCCCCCAGGGTAAGAAAGGCATGTCCTTTATATCACCTTTCAGTATGTTGACTGTAAGCACTTAGCATATTAGCCGACTCAGCTCAAATTCATCACCGGAGTAAAATCTAGCCCCTAACTCTGGCCAGCTTTGTGAGTTACTCTTTTGCTGATGGTCAGGCATTAACCCATATGAACTTTATTTCTGAAATGACGGCTTTTTGCCACCTGATATCCAGATCTCCTGAGGTTATGAATCCCAAATGCTTTGCGATGGTGACATCCCAATTAATTAAATGGGCCACTCTGAGATGCCTGGAAGGATAGGTACAATGCAATTTGTTTTCATATGGCATCCTTCATCTGAACTACCCCAGTATGATTTACAGAGAGATTTAACAGGGAGTTTGAGCACTTCATTGCACTGGGTGCAGGCTGAAGGAAGAAAAACAGCTTACCAAACGTAAGAGAAGAGAGAAAATAAAAAGGAATATTTTGCTATTCCTATTATCAACGTGGAAGCAAAGAGTTGAGGACTGGCAAATTGCTGTAGAGTGAAAGATGGGGACATGTTCTTCCTGAAGATAATATTCGTCGTTGAAAATGACTTAGTGAAATTCATAATCGCTGTCATAGGAAGCAAATTAGTTTCTATGTCAGGCACCGGGATACGTGTCTAATGGCTCACTGTTAGGCTGTTGTAGGTATGCTCGCGTGAAACGTACGTTGAGTCCAATGAAGCACGGTGAATCGTAAGCAAGTGGAAATGCATTAAAACATGGTGAGAAAGTGCCTTGCAATAAAATCAAAATATGCTGCATAGGGAAGAAGTGCTAAATGGGGTGAAGCTTCAGAATACTGATGGACCAGACTTGTATTCCAAGCAAGATATAGGTCCTCTAGGATGATTATCTTGGGAATTCGATGAAAAGAATGACATAAGATGCCGCTGCTGCATTTCAGAACAGAGGGTGAGTCTCAGCCCTGAGACTTCAGGACCAAGAACTTGAATACAGGAATTCATGGCACTTGGTGCAGCAACATTCACGCTCCCTTTTTCTTGCCAGTTGTGTTTCCACTGAGACATTGCATGAAATGAGTGAGAGATTGGGCAGGGATGCAGCACATTGAGAGGTACATGTAAATATTCTTTATGTGCAGAACTCATTTGCAGCCAAAGCGTCCACCGCATAATGATGAAGTTGCACCACAGTGCAATAACCCAGCAGGTTAAGTAAGTACTATGAGAAACACATTTTATATCTGAAAGAAGAGTGATTGTGAACACTTTCAAGTGGACATTTCTAGTAGTTCTCCGAGAGTTTCCCCAAATCAATCTAAGGAAAGAATTAAGGTCCTCAGGGACAACTACCCTGTCTTCACCATTGGTATTTACTGAGCGCATACTGCTTGCAGAGAAACACTGTACTAAGCACTTGGGAGAGTACAGAACAACAGAGTTGGTAGATCCGTTCCCTGCCTATAAAGAGCTTAGTCTAGAGGGAAAAACAGAAGTTAAAATAAATTATGGATATGTACATAAGTGCTGTGGGGCTGAGGGCGGGGGGAATAGCAAGAGCTTAAAGGGTACAGTTCCAAGTGCGTAGGATTTTGATTTTAAAATCAACTTTGATTTTGTACTCTCAGGCACCTGGTAGCATATTCTGCCAAGAGCAGGCACTCGATAAATGATGATGAGGATTTTTTTTTTAGTAACCATATTCTCCAAAGCATAGATATTTTGTTCCTGTTTTTAGCTTTTCCTACCCATTGGTTTGGGAATTGTTGTTTGAGAAGATGATCCGATCCTTAGCCTCCTCATCAGTGTCGATTCCTACCACCTACCATCTCTCCACTGATGTCTTCCTCCCTTTTGTCACTGAGTAAGTGGCTCTTTTCCCCTCTTGGGTTTTGTTTTTCTATGGCTCTCTCTGCTGTGGTGAATTTTTAACTTCCTGGCCTTCCCTGGAATGTGGCCGCCCTTGCTGACTTTAAGAAGCGTGTTAGAGAAAGATCCCATGTGCGAGGGCAGATGTTTGCGTATGTGAGACCGAGTGGATCTGATAAAGTACGTGAAAGTGTCTGAGGAAATTAGAGGATGCGAGAGTGTGTAAATGTGAGGGAATGAAAGAATGTGGGTGTGACTGCCTCTGTGGGATTATTTTTCATTTTGAAGCATCACTTTTTGTTGAGATCATCTAATCACTTGGGCCATCTTAGTTTGGGACCGAAACATCGGGCAATTACTATCAGTTGGGACTTCATGAAATTTCAAAGTAATTTAATCTAGCGAGGATCACATCGCATCAAAATCTTATTCTATAGGAGAACATTTAATTTGGGAAACTGAATAGCAACCTTCCCTATTTTCATAGTTAAAATAATTCATAGTTCATTGTATTCCCGCTGTAGCCCCGTCAAGACCTTGGATTTTACAGTTGGATGAAGAAATAATAATAATAATAATAATGGTATTAAGTCTTTAACTTGTGTTAAGCATAATATTAAGCACTGGGGGAACTACATGGGGCTCACAGTCTAAGTGGAAAGGAGAACAGATGTAAAATCCCCATTTTAGACATGAGGAAACCATGGCACAAAGAAGTCAAGCGACTTGCCTGAAGTCTTCTGACTCCCAAGCCTGTGCTCTTTCCAATAGGCTACTAGGTCATGCTGCTTCGCACATTCATCCCCCTGCAAGTCTTGACCCTTGTTCCACCTCTGAATGCAGACGTTTTAAATTGTTTCAAATTAAGCTGGATTTGAGGTTAGAGCAGGAAAATAAACCCCCATGACTGAATTTTGGTCACAGGATCATTGCTTCCCACTCTTTCCTTACCCCCCTCTTTCCTTCCCCACCCTGCCCTGCCTCATCAAAGATGGAGACCTTCCAGACCACAGACAAATACCCCTTAGAAAGTCACAAAAGCAAATGACTTCTTGTCTTATATGACCTGGTTTTAAAAAAGAAATTTCTTCAAATCTGCCAGAAAAACAATCTTCCCTACCCAGCTGTTATTCATTTGGTCTCAGCGAGTAGTTTGGAAAGTTGGGACCGTTGTGCATTAAACATTTCATTGTGATGGAGGAATGGGGATAGCAAGAGAAAAGCCCTGCACACAGTAAGCGCTCAATAAATGTGATTGAATGAATGAAAAAGGAGGAAAGTTGATTTTCAAATTGATAAAACAGAGATCTTGTGGAATAGGTGTTTAATATTGTAAGTTCAGAAAGTATTTTCAGATCCCAGCCTACCTGATATGCTAGAAAAGTTTCCTTGTATATTCCGATTAGCCCCGATGATTTGAAATTCAATACAGGCAAGTTCTGAGATACTAATCTAAGAGATGTGTGTTGGCTTCTTCTTTGCTTGGCATGAATTCAGTAGACATTAAATGAAAAAAAAATCTGTTTGGGCAATCTTCTCAACTCAGTTGTAGTTTCTTATCAGGCCCCTGGAGAGTGTGGTTACACACATTTCCCACAGATCCAGAAGAGAAAAGCACTAATGAAGACCTCACTAATCCATTAATGCTTATGGGCTTTCATTTATTTCCATAAAGCATTGATATTCAGGAAATAACACACCATAGGCATATTAAAGGCATGAAAGCACAAAAGATTTTGCCTAGAAACTCACTTTGCCTATTACCACCCAGCATTTCCATGGCATCTAAATAGCCACAGGAAGCGCACGACAATGATTGCTGTGAAATTAGGTATCTACACAACTAGCAGCCTCAGGTAGCTAGGAGGTCTCCACAGTAATGGCCAATATTATATATGAATCGAGAAGATTGCCCAAACAGATATTTTTTTCCATTTAATGTCTACTGAATTCATGCCAACCAACGAAGGAGCACATCTCTTAGATTAGTATTTCAGAACTTGCTTCCTGGAGGAAATTCAGTCCTTTGGGGATGAATGTTCTAACTGGCCACGCCTACTGTTGCCGGTGCAGAACGAACCTTTTCCTTCTCTCGTTCAGGCTTTGCCTCGATGACCCAGCGTGGGGCTATCTGTGAGTCTGAATTAGGTATCCCCACTGGAATTTAGACATCTAAATGGGGCAATATCAATCTGATATTATGTTTGTACAATTTTTTTAACCAAGGTTGTTGGATCTTCCCTTGTTTTCTTGTTGCGCTAACCTAGTACCGCTTAAATATTAATACAGAGAAAAGGACTTTCATTCTCATCATATAAATGAATAACTCTAAACATTTGTATAGGTGATCAACGATTTATTCAAACTCAGGAAGATGCTGTAGTCTACCCAGAGAGAGCATCCAGTGTGTTTTTAGGGTTGATGAATTAAATTCATAGGAGCATTACAGACTCAGATTCAGAGGAGCATTACACATAGAATTTCCCTGGAGAGTCAGTAAAACCCATTCCCTTTAGCCATGTCATTTTCAAAATTTTGAGTGAACAAAAATATAAATTCCAAAAAGTACATTTTAAAACATTATTTAAAACATTTCTAAACATTATTTAAAATGAGCTTTTGAAAACTTTTAGTATATTTCCACCATTCTAATATTTGCTCCAGTGCTTTTACAATTCTCTAAAGGATTCAGCTCGTGGTCAGGAAATGTGTCTGCCAACTCTGTTGTATCGTACTGTCCCAAGTGCTTAGTGCAGTAAGTGCTCAATAGATACCATTGATTGATTTATTAACCCCAGACATAAGATATGCAGTGACCTTAAGCCAATGTTCAACCTAACCCAGAGTTTTGTCCCAAAGGGGCAACAGAGAATGCTTCGAGAAACACAACTCTTCTTTTTCCCACCCAGACCTTCTTCTTCCTCTGACTTTCCCATCACTGTAGACGTCACCACCACCCTTCCTGTTTCACAAGCTTGGAATCTTGGAATTAATAATAATAATAATAATGTTGGTATTTGTTAAGCGCTTACTATGTGCCAAGCACTGTTCTAAGCGCTGGGATAGACATAGGGGAATCAGCTTGTCCCACGTGGGGCTCACAGTCTTAATCCCCATTTTACAGATGAGGGAACTGAGGCACAGAGAAGTTAAGTGACTTGCCCACAGTCACACAGCTGACAAGTGGCAGAGCTGGGATTCGAACTCATGAGCCCTGACTCCAAAGTCCGTGCTCTTTCCACTGAGCCACGCTGCTTCTCTATAATGTTGGTATTTGTTAAGCGCTTACTATGTGCAGAGCACTGTTCTAAGCGCTGGGGGAGAGACAGGGTCATCAGGTTGTCCCACGTGGGGCTCACAGTCTTAATCCCCATTTTATAGATGAGGGAACTGAGGCACAGAGAAGTTAAGTGACTTGCCCACAGTCACACAGCTGACAAGTGGCAGAGCTGGGATTCGAACTCATGAGCCCTGACTCCAAAGCCCGTGCTCTTTCCACTGCGCCACGCTGCTTCTCATCTTTTTCATTCAACCCACAAATTCACTCTGTTACCAAATCCTGTCCGCTCTAAAACCGACATCACGGCATCGCTAAAATCCACCCTCTTCTCTCCATCCAAGCTGCTATTACGTTGATCCAAGCTCTTATCCTATCATGTCTTGGCAGCTGCATCAACCTCCTGCTGACCTTCCTGCCTCCTGTTTCTCCGCACTCCAGTCCGTACTTCATTCACTGTGCTGCCCAGATCATTTTTCTCAAAAAAATTCACACCGTGTTTCTGCACTCCTCAAGAACCTCCAGTGGTTGCACCATCTCTCTGCATCAAACAGAAACTCCTTATTATTAGCTTTAAAGCACTCAATCAGTGCCTGGCACCTAGTCAGTCAGCTTGCCCCCTCCTCTCTCACCTCACTGATTTCCTAGTGCAACCCAGTACTCTTGCTTAGTTCCTCTATCACCAATCTGCTCACTGTTCTTCAATCTCTCTCTCTTCCCCTCTCTTCTAACTCTCTTCTACTAACTCTCTTCAACCAACCTCTTCAAAGCTCTACTGAGAGCTCATCCCCTCCAAGAGGCCTTCCCAGACTGAGCTTCCCCTTTTCCCTCTGCTGCCTCTGTGCCCCTCCTTCACCTCTCCTCAGCTAAGCCCCATTTCCCCCCCGTTTCCCTCTGCTCTTCCCCCTCTCCTTTCCCCTCCCCTCAGGACTGTGCTCATCTGCTCATTTGTATATATTTTTATTACCCTATTTATTTTGTTAATGAGATGTACATCCCCTTGATTCTATTTACTGCTACTGTTTTTGTCTGTCTGTCTCCTCCGATTAGACTGTAAGCCCGTCAATGGGCAGGGATTGTCTCTATCTGTTGCCAAAATTGTACATTCCAAGCGCTTAGACAGTGCTCTGCACATAGTAAGCGCTCAATAAATACTATTGAATGAATGAATCGATCTCATCTATCTTCCAACCTTATCTGCATCCTGCCTCTGTCCTAGAACTATTTCCCTCTTGATTTCTGGCAGATGATCACTCTCCTCACCTTCAAAACCTTCAAATCATGTCTTCTCCAAGAGGCCTTCCCTAAGTTCCCACTTCTCCTACTCTCTCTCCCTTCAGTGCAGCCCTTGCACTCAGATTTGTAACCTTTATTCTCCCCACCTCAACTCCACAGCACTTATGTTCACTTCCGTAATTTATTTATTTATTTTAATGTCTATCTCCCCATCTAGATGGAAAGCTCCTCATAGGCCGGGAACAAGCATATCTACCTACTCTGTTATACTGTACTCTCCCTACCGTTTAGGACAGCGCTCTACACACTGTAAGTGTTCGGTAAATATGATTGAATGAATGAGTGAATGAACAGTGTACTGTTACCCTCTTTGGCAGCCATCCTTCAAAGTAATGAATTTCATTCAATTTTTACTTTTGAATATTAGACAATAACCTATATTTGTCCTAGTTTATTCCCCTATACGAGGAATGACATCAAAGGATTTTTCACTGAGATAATAGTGACTGAAGAGCTAGCGGGCAGCTTGCAGAGAATATGTAGCAAATTTTGCAAAGAACAACCTTCCAAAAGTTTTCACAGCAATCAGATAGTAAGTCATCTTTTGCTGGAAGACTGTGTTAATGCCTTTTACTTTGGTAGAGGTTGGTGTTCAGTTAGGATCACTGGATTCTTAGGGAAGGAGAAGGTGGTGCGTTTTCCAGAGCAAATCACTATCTCAGCCACCTTCTCCTCACCCCTTCTCTGACCCATCTACCGGGAAGCCAGAGACTCGAATTGTTGCGATGGGATGGGTTATTTTTGTACACAGATCAGGATGGCAGTTGAGAAGTAGCATGGCCTAGCAGTAGGAGCACAGGCTGGGCGGTAGAGGGGTCAATGTTCTAATCTTGGCTATGCCACTTATCTGCTGTGAGACCTTGGTCAAGTCACTTAACGTCTCTGGGCCTCGGTTTCCTCAACTGCAAAACGAGGACTCTATACCTGTTCTCCCTCCTGCTTAGACTGTGAGTCTTGTGTGGGACAGGCACTGTGTCTGACCTGAGTAAGCTCTTAACAAATAGCCCGGGTCATTATTATTATCGTTATGCTAACTGAAGAGTTTCTATTTAGCGTACATTTCTTCCTCGCTACAGACTGAGATGGGGAACTACTAACTTTGTTGGTTTTGTGAGTGTTCAGTTACAGCTAAGATGGAACTTTTATATACTGAGTGATTTGGCTCAGCTGTCTTGAAAATACTAAGTCTGAGGTGGCCAAGTGTCATGAACTGAAGATTACAGACTAAAAATATATTACGGCCAAGAAAGAGGATCAGTTCCAGGAAGCAGAGGGTAGCGGAATTAAGCAAGGGACAGTCGGGGCGGGTAGGGCCGGGTGCTATACCTTTCCTAAGTGTGGGCAGGGGCTCCACTGTCCCTGAAAGAGCTGGAGCAGGCCATGATGGTGGCAAAATTGTTTTCATACTGAAATGGCAGTTCTGACCACTTCTGTTTTACCATGACTGGGCTGCAGCCCTATCTGATTTTTTTTCACCCATGATTGAGTCATAAGCGGGTTACCTGACTTTGCACAGCAAGGTGCACAGTAGGTGAAGAAGAGCCCTGTGGATCTCGTGGCCCACAGTTTGGTCAGCCGTGCCCCAAATGTTCAAGCCTTTCTGGGAAGAAGGAGAAGGTTCCCACACTTGTCAACATTGGATTTACCTATATTATTTTGTCTAAAATTGCCAGGGACCTAGAGTCTTTGAAATTTTTACTGCCAGAAATTAATCAGTCACTCTTTTTCTCTCTCTCTTCTTTCCTAGTTTCCTCACTTCTATTTTTCCCTCCTTCCCTTCCTTTTCTGAGAGTTGCTGTTGGGAATGCTGACTTAGCTCTTCTAATCATGATGTTTCCAATAGATGCCTGCAAGAGCCTGTTGTGAAGGGAATTAAGCGATAATGGGAAAAAAACTGGAACTACATCCTGGAGTTTGGGTTCTAGGCAAGTTTCTTGTGTAGGCAAATCTCAGATGGAATTCTCTCAAATAATACGCTTTTTTATGGCTCTTACTAATAATGGCCGCTACTCATTAGACAAGCAATGACACCCGATTTGAAACAGAGCTGTTTCTGGTGCCTCAGGGTATGAACATGAGAAATAACAATTGGGAAAGTGAACTCTTTTCAGATGCAGAAATAGGTTTTGGATTGACTTATAGTGTCGAGTCGTCCGTGACCCATAGCAACACCGTGGACACATCCGTCCCAGAACGCTCCACCTGCATCTGCAATTGTTCCAGTTGCGTATTTTTACCAAGAAAACCGTCTGGATA
The DNA here is from genome assembly GCF_004115215.2 of Ornithorhynchus anatinus. Lineage (NCBI taxonomy): Eukaryota > Metazoa > Chordata > Mammalia > Monotremata > Ornithorhynchidae > Ornithorhynchus > Ornithorhynchus anatinus. The sequence goes on from NC_041735.1 coordinate 43,673,685, forward strand.
CACAAGTGGTTTAAAATTGCCTCCTTTCATGCAGTAAACTTGAGTCTCCGCCCTTGATTCTCTCCCGAGCCACTGCTGCCCAGAACAGGTGAGTTTTGACTCGTAGCGGATTGTCTTCCACTCACTAGCCACTGCCTAAGCTAGAAATGGAATGGGTGTGCCACTGCTTGCCACTCCCTCCCGTAGTCAAGACTGGTAGAGTACTGGAATCTCTCCAGGTGACCCTGAGAGGGGAGGATTTGTATTACTTCATCTTTAATGGGCTTCCAACATATTATATCACCCAAGTGGCATGACCTTGTGGAAAGAGCACAGGTCCGGGAGTCAGAGGATCTGGGTTCTAAAACCGGCTCGGCCACCTGACTGCTAAATGACCTTGGACAAGTCACTTAACTTCTCTGCACCTCAGCTTTCTCACCTGTAAAATCGGGACTCAATCCTACTTCCTCCTCCTTAGACTGTGAACCTCATGTGGAACTTCACTACGCTAGAGCATAGCACAGTGCATGACACATATAAGTGCTTAAAAAATATTATATTTCACCACAGCCCAGCAATTTCGGTTCTCCTGTGGGCATCTGGGAGACCTGGAATTGTAATACTCGGGAAGTGGGCATGATCATCTCCTCATGGTTTTATCTAGGGCTTTGTTAAATTCTTTGGTGATGTTTGGGAAGTCCTTTTCATTGCAGTCGTGGAGATTATGCAAGTTGACTTGAAAACAAACTTGCTTACTACATGAAAATTTCTCTTTCCATGGCTATTTAAAAAAGCTTACTAATTCCTAGATAGCACTAATGGAGATTAAAATAATCCATTAATTTATTTCCTCTATTATAATTAGGTTACATTTTAAAATAATATAAAGTGGTGTAGTTTTTCAGCATCAAGTTGCTCTCCTTTTGAAAATTCAGAGAAAATGGAAGGATCACAGAGTGGTACCTAGAAAAGTTTCTTGTCATTCAGATGTAACGGACACTAAATTTCTTTTGGAGTAAATTTTATACATCTTTAGCAGTAACATGCCTAATTGATTATTTTTTTTTTTGTTAAGCACTTACTAGATGCCAGGCATTGTACTGTAATTGATGACAGCTTTACCACAGCACTTGAGCAAGGGAAGCTTAGGTAATCGTTTTTAAGTTAGAGGACCTTGGAGTAAAAGTAATATTGACTGTTGCTAGGAAAATTTATGTTTTTTGAACCATTGCCTTGCCAACTGAGCCCTGTTACCAGTCCAAGGGATAGAACACTTTTCAGGGAATCAGGAGACCTAGTTTCAAGTCCTGGTTTTGCCTGTCAGTAAGTTAGGTGAGGCCTGCACACCCTCTGTGTTACGCTACATTCCTGCCCACATTCTTGCTCTCTTCCTTCTTGTGCCCCAATGGGAGCAGAAGTAATAGTATTTATTGAGGTTTTACTTTATCTCATTGAATGTGTATTTTCTAGCTATTTTTCAAGAAGAAAAGTCTCATTTATTTGCCTAGTGAATATTTATGGACTCAGGACGTAGCGAAGACCCTACCAGTGGTAAAACAAGTTAGGTGTATGTTCTGCAGATGGGTATAGTGTAAACAAATGTTCTAAGCATATAGAGAGCTTGGTTATTGTCCATTCAATTCCTGAAGAGGCAGCAGCAATGTTTGGTGACATTATAACCTATATACTTTATTATATACTATATATTATAGTGTTTATTAAGCACTTTCTTCTGTGTGCTTGACACTATACTAGGTGCTGAGAAAGAGTTGAGGGGTTCATTAGTCACCCCAGTTGGAAAATTGAATAGAAAAGGTACCTTAAAATGTGTGCCTCTTTGGAGCCTTTTAAAAAATTTTCAGGCGATGACTTTCAGAGTCATAACCAATCAAAATCAGACAGGAAATTAGTCCCAGTTTGGAGAGCAAAGTAAAAATCTCCAAAAATATGCAAAAGAGAGGGCCGTGGGGAGGCGAAGCAGGAGATGGTCGGCAATGAGAAGGGCAGGTCGCTGCAAATAGCAAATGTATTAGCAAGGCAGAGGTCAGTCTTTACAGGCAGAGGGTCACCAATAGGTGGTGATTTGCAGATCAGTCTTTTCGGAAACACCTCCCCCAGCCAACAGTAGCACGTATACAAACATAAAAGGCAAGATGTATTTCTGAATGAAGATGAGGCTTTAAGCATGTTCTCTTCAGGCACATGAGCTCTTAACCAAATCAATTCCAAGTGCCTTTCCACATGGCGCTCAGTTTAGTTCGAACCAGAGCAAAGGTAGGGTCTGGCTCTTATTAAATTAGCTCTTAAAGATGTCATTGTTGGTGTTATCCCAGTCGTCACCCCCAGCCTCCCACCCCATCTCAAAAAAAAAGCACTGGAAATTCCAGGAAAATGCAAGTAGAGATCAAACTCTCAGGATGAAATAAAATGAAAGGCAAAACAGCAGCCAATTTGGCAGCTTTCAAGGGGCTACATCTGGGACTGTTTGAGGATAAATTGTTTTAAAAAGCCTGTGGTATCGCATAAAATCTGGGAAACTTGTTCTGTGGTACTGATGGAAAGCTTTTTAATGGAAAAGAGTGATAATGCTCCCTCTATTCCTGCAGCCTGCTGGCAGAGCTGTAAGAGTTCTACAGCTGCTCCGGGCTCAGGTGATGTCTTTTTAAAGCTTATATTATGGTAACCTGATATTAACCAAGGCTCTCTTCACCACCAGGATCAAACTGTACAAACAGCAGGAGGTACATTTGCAGCGTAGATTTCCTGGTGATAGGAACTGTGTATCTGCCACCTGAAAAAATATGTCCCTGAATGCCAATTCTCTCTCTCCTAACCATAGCCTGCTCACCTGGTTTTGACACATCGGTTGAGTTTTAAAGTTAGGCATACCAGGCTAAATTGCGACACCTCAGTCGAACAGAAATACTTGAGATTTTTTTATTCTATTGTCAAAGAAGAACGGGGGCTTTCAGTCGCAAACCTAATTTTACATAAATAATCTCTAAGATGCTGGGTTTCCAAGTTACTGTGTTATACTGGCTCTGTGGAAGGGGGATACGTGCTCAAGTGATAAAAATTATCTGGGTAGCTACATAGCACACTATGTAAGGAACACATCTACAGAGTAGTTATTTGAATTTTGTTTTATCAGATCAAGTTTTCTTGCTTTGAACGAAGAACTTTAGAGAAATGCTGCAGGCAAAGTTAAGCTTTCCAATCGCAGGATGTGGGCAACAAATTAGATTTTAGATTATATGGAAAAATCCCTCGATTCCCTTTTCAGAACCTTGCATTTCTGTTTTCTTTCTATTGCACACAGTAAACTAACAGCCTCATTCCTATAGTTTAACCGGTTATGAACTTTTAAAAATCTCAAATTCCTTCACTTTATAGTCATATCCTGCAGAGTTGGGTTTTTTGAAAGAATAACATAAAGGTGCGCAGGGTAGGCATCAGTCAACCGATCAGTGGTATTTATTGAGCACTTATTGAGTGCTTGGGAAAGATGAAGTGAACCCCTCCCACAAGAAGCTTGCAGTTTACAGGCATCTGTTTACTACCCAATTTCCTTGACGTGATGATTCTGAGGGTTAATTGGAAGGGCCCACATTTGTTTGAGATGGTCTGGGGGTCTGGAGGAGAAGGCAGGCAGGAAGAGGTAGGCCTTGCAAAATTTGCCAAAGGTCTTTAAGCTTGTGCTTCATCTTGTGACTGGATGCCTTCATATAGGATTCTGGGCACAAGACTTGCTAACTGAAATAAAGCTGCAACTATGATTCCTTTGTGGTTTCTTTTAAATTATAGCCCTTAATTCTCTACTCTGGTGGGCTATCTGAAAAATTTGATTGAATTAAAGCCCTTCTCACAGGCTACCAAGTCTTCCTAGGGAAATAAAGGATGTTTTGTGTAAAATTTAGGGTGGAATTGCCTCCAGATAGTTTGTGGAATAGATTTGGGGATATTTTTTAAAGAAAACCCTGTGTGCCTGTATTTGATCCCTGTAAAAGTAAACCAATTTTTGCTGGCTACTATTTATAAGATACGACGTTTAACTGGAAAATGGGAATTAAGAGTGTGAACCTCATGAGGGATAGGGACTGTGTCCAACCTGATTAGGTTATATCTCCCCCAGCAATTAGAACAGTTCTTTACATACAGTAAGTTCTTAACAAATGCCATCATTATTATTAACTCTAGAGACGTTGATAAATTAATATCTACGATCCTTCCCCTGCTACCAGCTTGAGGAAAATGCACCTTTAGATGGTCACTCTTAGCCTAATGATACTGGCCAGTATAATAATGAATCAGTTGCATTTATTGAGTGCTTACTGGTGCAGAGCATCGTACTAAGAGCTTGGGAGAGTATAATATGACAGAGTTGGTGGATATGTTCCCTGCCCACAGGAGCTTACGGTCTAGAGGAAGATCTAATGAAACTTGTTTAGCACTTACTAAATGCCACGTGCTAGAGAAAATGCAGTATAATCAGGTCAGACACAATATCTTTCCCTCATGGGGTGCACCATCAAAGAGAGAGGGAGAACAGTAGGCAAACCGCGGAGTTCGTATCAGAACCCAGGTCTTTTGACTCCCAGCCCTGTGATCTTTTCACTAGGCCAGTTGGCCAGATTATTTCTATGTAAGGAACGTTAGGGCATTGGAGGGCTGAACTGGAATCATTTTATTCTCCACAGTACTACAAGAAGCAGCATGGCTAGTGAAAAGAGCCATGAGAGTCGGATCTGATCCCGGCTCCACCACTTATCTGCTGTGTGACCTCGGGTAAGCCACTTTACTTCTCTGTGCCTCAGTTCCCTCATCTGTAAAATGGGGATTAAGACTGTGAGTCCCGGGAGGCACAACCTGATTACCCTGTGTCTACTCCAGTGCTAAGAACAGTGCCTGGCACATAGTAAGCACAACAAATACCATTATTATTATAATTGGAACTGCACCTATAGTGCAGGATGAGATACACGATTCTTCTTTTCTCTTGGCACTTTGGGCAGCTTAAGGACTTGTACGCTTGATTCCAGAACAAAACAATATTTAGGGAGGGAGCTCCTACAGCATCCACCCTGCTGCTGTAGATGGTAACTCTCGTGTCTTATCTTTGGGATTGTCGTTACTAATTCAGAAGTTTAGTCGATGTATTTTGGCAAAATGTGACCCTAATCCCACGAGGATAGATAGTTATAGTAGGTCAAGGAAGGGAAGAAAGAACAGGTAAGGAAAACTAAATTTTACCATGGGTTCAATTAGTAGAAGTGAAATGATATTTTCTGTGTTTGAAGATGCTTGTTCCTTCAATACACAGGATATAATCTCTTCTTTTTTAACAGATCTTTATGCCACAGAGGATATCATCACTGTAACCATGGGAAATTTCTTCCATTTTTTTTTTTAACCTTAGCAAATGTGATTTACATGAATGCGGTGTTATCCAGATTTGTAGATACTCTACCTTGGTACCAAATCCATCTATTGGTTAGAGATAAACAAATCAAAATGAATATAGCCAGTTATATCATTTTTTTAAACTTGAAAAAGCCTTATCAATAAATGATACTGTTGCCATGAAAAGCATGTAGTGTAAATGTATTTTCTGCCAGCCATACATTAAAATCTCGCAAGGGCAAGGGAAATTGAAACTGTCTTTCTAATGGCTCATAAATCTTGAAAATGATTTGAATTCATGGATTAAATGTCAGCTTTGAAAGCATTTGGTGATTTATTTCGAATCTTACAAGAAAGAACATTTCTACTGCAAATCAAATGATTGCATTTTCATATTTTGCATTGGCTTCTTTTGGAACACTCTCCTTTGAAAATATAGCAAAGCGAACTTATGTTTTTTTATCTTACTAAATGCTTTTGCATCGGATATTTCACTGCTAATTAATGGAGCAAATTGGACTGAGGCTGTTGAAAGAAAAGTTGCCCATTTGAGGAAATGGGCTTCAGTTATAGCCCAGAAAGAAGTATTTCAGGCCATGATCTCACCTTCAGACTGCCCAAAGGAAGAAGTGTTTAATCTCCTGAATAGAATTCATGTTGATTGCCATGTTCGGAGAGAAGCATTTTCTCAGTGAAGGAAAGGGTGGGTGATTTGGAGAATTGTGTGTGTGTATATACTTACATATAGTATTTATAGTGATATATCACATTGAATATTTATATATTATTCATTTATATTATATTTATATATATGTTTCAGACACTGTTCTAAGTTCTGGGGCGGATACAGGCAAATCGGAGTGTTCACAGTACCTGTCCCATGCTGGGCTCACAGTCTCAATCCCCATTTTACAGATGAGGTAACTGAGGCACAGGGAAGTGAAGTGATTTGCCCAAGGTCAAACAGCAGGGAAGTGGCAGCATTAGGATTAAAACCCATGACCTTCTGATTCCCAGGCCTGTCGTCTATCTTTTACGCCATGCTGGTTCTCATGGTCTTAAAGACCATGGTGGTTCATCAAAAAACAGCTGAATTGGTCAACAGTTGAATAGTAGTATTATTATTATTACTATTAGTAGCAGCAGTGATATTTATTAAGGACTTACCGCATGCAGAACACTATAATAAGAGCTTGGGAGAGGACAGTATTGCAGACCTGGTAGACCCTTTCCCTACCCACAAAGAGCTTACAATCTAGAGCAGTATCGTATTTCTGAAGGGCTTAGCGTATATCAAGCAGGACTGGATTAATTCTCCCTGGCTTTTGGGGCTAATTGATTTTAAGTGCCACCCGCCCAAGCCATAGGAAATCATAAGCCAGGGGCAAGGGGACGGAGGTTTTCTGCACAGTGGACGGGGATCGCAGGCGGCCCGGAGCAGCTGCTGTGCACCTTGTAATGACACGGGAGAAAGGCTGAGGAGGGAAGATGAAATCCCACTCCGGCCCAAGAGCGTTCACGAGTGCATGGTTGGCACTTTCTTTGAAAGCCGCGGCAAGAGCACCCCTGGCGATCTCGGCCCGAAGGGCCAGAGAGGGTGGGAAGGAGGTAGAATAAATCCTGCCACCGCAGGCTTCTCGGAGCAGCTGGAGGGAGCCGGAGACCTCTGACCCCCCCCTGCCTTCCTGCCTGCCTGTCGGCTGCTCAAGAGTCAGGCCACGCAGTACCTTCGGGTTTCCCTGAGCAACCTGACCACAACAGTAGGGGCAAATGGCCCTGTATGCTGACCTATATGCACACATACATGCGCACATGCATATCCCTAGGTCAGAGGTCATCCCCTACTGGGTAGAACAGCCCTACCCCTAGGCCTCCTTCTGCTCCTTGGGGGCTGCTTTTGTTGGCACCCACCTTAAAAACCCACCATCCTTCCTTCCTTATCCCTGGCAGTGAGGAGCCAGAATTACCCTGCCTGTTTACTTGTTTTGATGCCTGTCTCCCTGCTTCCAGACCGGGAGCCCGCTGTGGTCAGGGATTGTCTCTGTTTGTTGCGGAATTGTACTTTCCAAGTGCTTAGTACAGTGCTGGGCACACAGTATGCGCTCAATAAATACGATCGAATGAATGAATGAACGCCAGAAGCCCCATTTCGTCTGCCACGAATTACAGTAGATTGTGATGGCGGGGGCAAAAGTGATAGAGGCCAGCATATTGTGGGGTGTTCATGCATTCGTTCATTCGTTCTAGACTTCCAAGTTTCTAGGTGACTGAGGTCCCCACTCGAGGTTCCGGAGGATCTAAGTTCCAAGCGGCTCTGGCGTCCAGTGGCTCCAGCGCCCAAAGGTTCTAGATCACCAGGGTTCTAGGTGCTCGAGGTCCCCGCTCCAGGTCCCTAGGGACGGTCTAGGTTCCCGAGGCGGCTCCGGCGCCCCGAGGCTCTAGGTTCCTGAGGTTCTAGACTTGCGAAGTTCTAGATTACGGAGGCGCTAGACCGCTGAGGTTCTAGATCAGTGGGGTTCTAGGTGCCTGAGGTCCCCACTCCTGGTCCTCAATTCAATCCTAGGTTCTCAATTCATCAATCGTTTCTATTTAGAGCACTATACTAAGGGCTTGGAAAGTACAATTTGGCAACAAATAGAGACAATCCCTACCCAACAACGGGCTTCCACTCTCGAAGGGGGAGAAAACAAAACAAAACAAGTAGTCAGTAGCATCAATATAAATAAATAGAATTATAGATCTATCATTAATAAAATAAATAGAATAATAAATATGTATATATATATATATATATATACACAAGTACTTTGGGGCGGAGAGGGGATAGATCAGAGGGAGGGAATAGGGGCGATGGGGAGGGGATGCAGAGCAGAGGAAAAAGGGGACTCAGTCTGGGAAGACCTCCTGGAGGAGGTGAGCTCTCGGTAGGGCTTCGAAGGGGGGAAGTGAGCTAGTTTAGTGGATGTGAGGTGGGAAGGCATTCCAGGCCAAAGGTAGGACGTAGGCCAGGGGTCGACGGCGGGACAGGCGAGAACGGGGCACAGTGAGGAAGTTAGCGGCGGAGGAGCGGAGTGTGCGGACTGGGCTGTAGCATGAAAGAAGGGAGGTGAGGTAAGAGGGGGCAAGGAGATGGAGAGCTTGAAGCCATTAGTGAGGAGTTTTTGTTTGTTACGAAGGTTGATGGGCAACCACTGGAGATTTTTGAGGAAGGTGGTGACATTCGGCGGGAGCTCCCACTTAGGCAAAGCCAGTCGGCTGAGCCCTTACAGCCCCCCACATCAATTCAGTCTTATGTCAGGCGCCCTACTGAATGCAGGGGTAAACATTAGATAGTCTGTTCAGGTGGGATCTCTAAACCACAAGAGGAAAATAGATACACATACAAAATGGGAATAATCAATCAGTTGCATTTATTGAGCACTTACCATGTGCAGAGCGTTGTACCAAGCACGTGGGGGACAGTACACTATAACAGAGTTGGTAGGCACCTTCCCTGCCCACTGGAGAAGCAGCGTGGCTCAGTGGAAAGAGCACGGGCTTCGGAGTCAGGGCCCATGAGTTCGAATCCCAGCTCTGCCACTTGTCGGCTGTGTGACTGTGGGCAAGTCACTTCACTTCTCTGTGCCTCAGTTCCCTCATCTGTAAAATGGGGATTAAGACTGTGAGCCCCATGTGGGACAACCTGATTCCCCTATGAATACTCCAGCGCTTAGAACAGTGCTCGGCACATAGTAAGCACTTAACAAATACCAACATTATTATTATGAATTGAGAGTCTAAAGGATAAATTATGGATGACAAATTACAGACAGTGAGAGCAATTCAAAAGTCAGCAACCATTGATTAAGAGCTACTAGGAGGGACAGTCCTCTGGATCCTCAATACTCTCGGAGCAGAATTCTTGGAAAGGAACAGCACAGCCTCCTCACGCTCCCACAGGCTTCCGAGTGCCCCACCGTTCGGCTTCAGTCTGGATCTCCTCTCCCCTGAAATGGTCGTGAATGATCGTGGGGCCTATTAGCATTCAGTCCTTCAGAAATCTTCACCCATTTTAAACTCCACTTTCAGTTGATGTAAAATTGGAGTAATTTTAATTTAATTTAAATTGAAGTGAAATTGACATAATATATAGGGAATCTTTGAGTACGGTGCCAAATTGACGATTAAGGTACGGGATAATCAGGAGAGTACACATGAAAATTTCCATTTCACGCAGTTAGTAGGTTTCACCTTGAGAGAGTTTAAGTTTAGATAGGAATGTATGCATTCCTGGATATTGCTGGAAAATAGAAAATGCAGCCTGTGGGGCGGATTCCGGTTGCTAAGTGATCGGTGATGTAGATCTCATCGTGTCTAGCGTGCGTGGGGCTGGTAGGATTTGGGGACTGCTGACAGATCTCTGTCATGCTGAGAGTCAGGTACGAGTCAGTCATGGAGTAGCACCATTTTCATCTCTTAAACTCCTCTCTTCCTCCCACTTTTAAAGGTCCTTGTGTTTGGTTAAAGTTAAGGGGCCCATCTTTCCAAATGATTGTCTACCCCTGATAGGTAGAGGTACATCTATCTGTATACCTGCCACATCGATTTAACAATTAGCATCCACGGCATTTGTTGAGTGCTTACTCTGCGTAGAGCAGCGTTATAGTAAGTGCTTGGGAGAGTACACTCCAGCAGAGTTGGCAGACGCGTCCCCTACCCACGACGAGCTTCCGGGCTAGAGACGTGCTTACCATCAATAGTATTTCTTGGTCAACTGTTTTGGGCAGAGCACCATTCTAAGTTCTTGGGAGAGTCCCATAGAGGTGAAAGTCACAATCCTTCAAGGAGTTTGCAACGTCTAGAGCTACATTTATACCTGTGGTTTATACCTGTGCCGTCTTTCGTAATGGGAAATGTCAACAGCGATGAAGTTATTTTCCCATTTCTGGATTTCCCACCTTAAGCAGGATTTGCATTTGAGTTATTTGTAAATGTGCAATGATGTGTGTCCTTTTGCAGGTCCTCGTAGTCCAGTGAGCTGGAGAGCGGAAATTGTGGTGCGGACAGTGACAGTTGATGTGGATTGGTTTTTTTCGTGCCATTTAAAGGCATCAGGCGGTACCTACATCCTTATTAGACTGGAACTGTAGCATAAAGTGTTTTTACCATTACAGCACTTGCAACTATCCTGCCAAGCCAAGGATAACTGTTTTGTCCCACACTGGTTTGAGTTTTATCCAAGTGGGTTCTTTCTGAAAAGGTTTATCCCTACCTAATTATTCACCAGTGGTTTAAAAAATGAAAACACACACACTAGCAAAACATGGGCAATCAGCATGGGCTAGTGATTACAGCAAGAGCCCTGGAGTCAGAGGTTTCTAAACCCAGCTCCGCCACTTGTCTGCTGTGACTCCTTGAGCATGTTGCTTCACTTCTCTGTGCCTCAGTTGTCTCATCTGTCAAATGGGGATTAAGGATGTGAGCCCATGTGGGACAGGGCCTTGTCCAACCTGATTTGCTTGTATCGATCCCAGAGCTTAGTATAATGTCTGGAACATTCATTCATTCATTCATTCATTCATTCAATTCACTTGTATTTATTGAGTGCTTACTGTGTGCAGAGCCCTGTACTAAGTGCTTGGAAAGTACAGTTCAGCACACAGTAAGTGCTTAACAAATACCACTGTTATTACATAATATACTGAATGTTCCCAAAAGCAGGAACCTAACTGCAACTGCTCTAAAGTTCTCCAAGCATTTTTTTTCCTACACTTCACTTCCTAAAGAGAAATATTCAAATCTTATTAAAATGACCTCTGCTACATGCTGTGCCAGGTTGGCTCAGTGGAAAGAGCCCGGGCTTGGGAGTCAGAGGTCGTGGGTTCCGCTTCCGCCACTTCCGCCGCTTGCCAGCTGTGTGACTTTGGGCAGGTCACTTGACTTCTCTGTGCCTTAGTGACCTCATCTGTAAAATGTGGATTAAAACTGTGAGCCCCACGTGGGACAACCTGATCACCTTGTATTCCCCAGCGCTTAGAAGAGTGCTTTGCACACAGTAAGTGCTTAGCGAATACTACCATTTTATTTTTTTATCTATCATATTGGATAGGAAATTATATATGAACAGCTTCTCAAAAGCCAATTGTCTTTCTCAGAATGTATATTTCTTCAGCAGTGTCAGACTAGCCTATTCTAAGAGAAGCAGCGTAGCACAGTGGAAAGAGCATGGTCTTAGGAGTCAAAGGACATGGGTTCTCATCCTGGCTCTGCCACCCGTCAGCTGTGTGACTTTGGGCAAGTCACTTAACTTCTCGGTGCCTCAGTTGCCTCATCTGTAAAATGGGGATTGAGATTGTGAGCCCCACGAGGGACAACCTGATTACCCTGATTCTCCCCCAGTGCTTAGAACAGTGCTCGGCACATAGTAAGCGCTTAACAAATGGAACATCATTATTATTATTATTATTACCATGTTAAGTTTTGAGGTTTTTGGTAAGCATCTCTGCTTAATTCCTCTCTGCACGGCAAGCAGACCCATCCCCCTGTATTTGGTATGCCTCTTCTACCAATTCTCTAGTTTACTACTTATGGAATATCAAATCCTAAATCCTCATACTTATGCAGACCCTATCATTTCTGTTAAAGCGACGGATGAGTAACTCTTAAACACATACAGAAAAATGCACGTGCGAAATATTCGAATCATCCAGTCCTCAAAAGACACTTTTATCTGAAATATCCATCTATTCTGGCTGCCAATTTCTTCCCTGAAACTTCTGAACAAATCCAAATTATTCAGTTTTTTTTAGATATGTTGCTCAGTCACCCATCTTCCTCGGTACTTTGAAAATGTCTTTGGAAAAGTCTTTCCTCAAAAACACGACACCAACATAGCAGTCTTTTGGAGAATGGCTTATTTACAAAGACACACATAGCCCCACTTTGATTCCTCCAGAAAAGCAGACGCTAGTAAAGGCTGACTGAATTCCCATTCCCAGGCTAACTTGGAGCAGATGTATATGCTCCAAACATCTTTCCAGCTAGTAATTGGCCTCTACCATTTGAGAATTTTGAAGTGGAAATTTCTAATCTACATACCCACAAAGTTAGACTTGCTTGGAAAGTTTCAAGGATAGCTATCTTTAGAATTGCACAGGTGTCTAGATAATTACTAGAAGACCTACATGCCGTACTATCTGCAATCACGTATGGACATGAGCTACAGTTTTGCATGGAGCCTAGGTTAGAATTCAAGTCTTAATAATAATAATAATAATAATGATTATTATTAATTTGTTCAGTGCTTACTAGGTACTGTACTAAATCCTGGGGTGGATACAAGCCAATTAGAATGTCCTATAGTCCCTGTCCCACGTGGGACTCACAGTCTCAGTCCCCATTTTACACGTGAGGTAACTGAGGTACAGAGAAGTGAAGTGACTTGCCCAAGGTCACACAACAGACAAGTGGCAGAGCCAGGTTTAGAACCCATGACCTTCTGACTCCCAGGCCTGGGCTCTATCTACAGTGTCATGCTGCTTCTGATATCTTCTAAAAAAGTGCAGTTTCTCCATTTAAATCTAGCATTTTCTAAGGACTCAGTGTGTATTTTGGCTCAGAGTGTGTGATTTTCAACAGTTTATTTTTTGAGTGACCAGTAAACCGTAAGACCTGGAAATATGGCTGCTGAGGTATTTTAGGGCACAATTGTAATAGACAGCTTCTGGGGCTTTAGGCTCTGCCCAGATGAGTTGGTTGATTAGTTAGCGCAAGGTTCGGCATGCAGTAAGTGCTTATCCTAACTAATCGACCAAGTGCAAGGTATATATCGGCGTGGTAGATAAATTATCCACATGGGACTCAATAATAATAATAATAATTTGGGTATTTGTTAAGCACTTACTATGTGCAGAGCACTGTTCTAAGCGCTGGGGAAGATACAGGGTCATCAGGTTGTCCCACGTGAGGCTCACAGTTAATCCCCATTTTACAGATGGGGTAACTGAGGCCCAGAGAAGTGAAGTGACTCGCCCACAGTCACACAGCTGACAAGTGGCAGAGCTGGGATCTGCCATCCATCTAGACGGGGGTTGGTCAGATAAGCATTAACAGTGGCGTACAGGCACAACAAGCCACGGAGACGACAAGACAAGGTGGCGAGGCCGAGACAAAAGAATGGACTTTGGAGACCTAAGCCTGCAGACTCGCTACTGCTGCAGGTAAACAGGCAGTTCTAGCGGCCTCTTTAGCAATGTAAAGATGATCAAGGTGGTCTTCTAATAATGACAATAATAATGACGACGGTTTCTGTTAAGGGCTCACTCTTTGCCAGGCACTGTTCTAAGCTCTGGGATAGATAGAAGGTAATCAGGTTGTCCAACGTGGGGCTCCCAGTCTTAATCCCCATTTTACAGATGAGGTAATTGAGAAGTTAAGTGACTTGCCCAAAGTCACGCAGCTGATAAGTGGTGGGGCTGGGATTAGAGCCCACAACCTCTGACTCCCAAGCCCGTGCTCTTTTCACTAAACCACGCTGCTTCTCTAGCATGGGTAGTATCCCGTGGCGTTGGGGAAGCTATTCCATGGCGGCAGGAGTAGGATCTGGATGCTAATAGGGTCCGGATGCTAAGAGGGACTCTGAACAGACTGGGACCCGATCCCTGTCCGCTCTCTGCCCAGAGAAAGGGGTTTCCGGGGTAGAGTTTCCTTAGAGTCAAGTGGTTGTCAGGTAAATATGACAGAGCAGGGATACATCTCCTGTTTCTGTTGTTCTCTCTCATTGCAGTATACTCAGTACGTCCTCAGGAAACCCATTACTATTTCACAGGAAACGTGACAAACCAATTCCCAAACTGTCCCCAAAACGGTCTCTTTAGCCTAAATCTAATCGTAATCCCAACCCTCCTTCTAACCCACATGGGTTCAAGTGAAAGGAAATGATCCAAGTTGTCAGTCATGGTGCGGTGATAGGGAATTTAAACTTTAATATTAGAATATAGATGCCTTTACCCTTTCTAATTTATTCCAATATGCCCACCCTTTTCGGGGTACTGGGATTAAGGAATTGAGTCCCAGGATGTTCTGGGCATCTAAAGTGAGCGTAGACAGAGTGTGTCTCAGCCTAAAGACTGAAATTCAAGCCATAAAAGGGAACGAGAGTAACTGGATAGTGCTGCAATTTAGACTGACCGGATTCCAGCACATTTTTACATTTTTGTAAAGTTGCCTGGGACCAGTTACAAAAATCTGAGACTGGTCTAGCTAAACTGGGCCATATAATCGATCTACCTAAAATGAGTTCAGTCGCTTAATTCTTGCCCTTAATATTTCAAGGAAAAGAGATATATATCCCCATCTATTTAAAGGATTACTAGCTATTATGTCCTCCCATGCCCATTACTTGTTAACAGTTTTGGTTTGTCTTTCTCTCCTCATAAACTGAGAGTTCCTTGAGGGCAGGGGGCATTTGTCTTGCTTCTGAGGTATAGTCCCAAGGGATTAGAACAGTCCTTGGCATTCAGAATTTGTTCAATAAACACTGCTTATTGCTTGATAAGGCAAATTAAGTTTGACAGATTCTGGACTCCACCTGTTGGACCTCTTGGCCCCACAATAAATTCCATCAGCGGCAGTAAAGGAACTAAAGTTCCCTCTATATCTTGAGAAACAATAAGAAATTCCCACAAGTGATAGATAATAAACCCACTGCAGTGACCATTTGGTTAACAGTGGATTCAATCAATCAACCAGTGGAATTCACTGAGCACTTACTTTGCACAGAATTCTGTCTGAGGGCTAAAAGTGAACTGAACATAAAAGAATTTGGTAAAGAATAATTTTGGGAGGTACCCAGGCCATTATCGGTAGCTGCGGAACTCCCTTTCAACTTCTCCCTGGGATCTCAAGTAAGTCTTTTGGTGATAAAATTATTTTGACCCAGAAAGGTGTTCATTCTGGAAAAAACGCTTCCTTACCCTCCTCACCCACCCAGAACACAGTGGTAAAAGGCCCAAAGTAGACGTGCAAATTTATATTTTTTTCAAATATAACAAGACTTTCAGTTAAGGTTTCCAGGGCAAAGTATAAAAATATATCTCTCGGGTACCGGCGAGATGCAGGGATCAGAGTTTCTTCTTAGAAGCTACGTGTCCACTTTATTTTTAAAACATTTTGCACAGTCTATTATTATGTCCCATTTCTGCCTCATTTCCTTTCTTTTTAAAGCTTCAATGCTTTTATGCTTATAGGTTTAACCACTATTGTTTCTGCTGTTCTGCCAAAAATTAATGCTCCATTCCTGCAGCTGTTTTTCCTCTAGACTGTCATTTTCGCCAAGTCTGTTCAGACACACCATGTATTCAGAAGCTTTATCTTAGCTTTTTCCTTTTCTTCCTGACCCACTTTCCCCTATGATTAGGGGTGCTTAGTCCACCCTGCGAGGAACGGCTCTGCAGGTGTTACTGTCATTTCCAGCTCCTCCCTCTCAAGCTTTTTCTCCTCACCAGAGAGAAAAACAACTTTAAAATGAATAGGTCACCAATATAAGTTTAAAGGGGAAGTTCATTTTCCTAAAATACTCCTTTTTTCAAGGACTCATTAACTCTATTGAGATTAATGATAATAAATGTATGGAATTTATAGAGGACTTACAGTGTGCAGAGCACAGAACTAATGATAAACCCGAAGAATGTGTAAAACTGAATAATCTCAAATCACTGGGAGATGAGATTTGCCATGCCTATGCTTAAGGACACCCAACATTTATCCTTAAGGTGCTGGTGAATGTTGTTTTCTCCAGGCTGTACGGCTCTGAAAGTTGGCATGACGTATAGGGGAGTCAGGATCTGCCGGGGTGAAAGCTATCAGGAGTGCATTTGTGGGGCTTCTCTTAACTAGATGTTACCATGCCCCATATTTCCAAAGTTAAAACTTACCTCGAGGTATTTGTCTCCATCCTTGTTTCTCTGCCGCCATGCGATATATAATAGTAATGATGGCATTTGTTAAGAGCTTACTGTGTGCAGAGCCCTGTTCTAAATATTGAGAGGGTACAAGGTGAACAGGTTGTCCCATGTGGGACAATCCCCATTTTACAGATGAGGTAGCTGCGGCACAGAGAAGTTAAGTGACTTGCCCAAAGTCACACAGCTGACAAGCAGCTGGGCCGAAATTAGAACCCACGACCTCTGACTCTTAAACCCGGGCTCTTTCCACTGAGCCATGCCGCTGCTCATCAAGGGTGCTGTTAGGTGAGAGACTAAGGAAAGAGAAGAATTATGTATTATTCTTTCCTTTGGAGAAGCAGTATGGCCTAGTGGACAGAGCATGGGCTTCAGGTCAAAAGATCTGGGTTCTAATCCCACTCTGCCTCTTGCCAGCTGTGTGATTTTGCATAGGTCACTTAAGTTTTGGGCTTCTTTTCCCTCTCCTCTCAACCGCAACAGGGGCTGTTTCTGTTCTGATTGTCTTGTACCGACCCCAAGCACTTAGTACTGTACTAGGCGCTTAACCAGTACCCCAATCTGTGTCATTATATACCATTATCCGGAAGCTCACGGTTGTGACATCTTAAACCGGGAAGGAAGGAAGGAACTTAGGACTCCGTGAGAGAGTCAGGATAATTGCATCTAGGAGCTTGAATCTGTCCCAACACAAACTATGGTAAACCCCAAAATTAAGCCTTCTGTGTCTTTATTGGAATGTGGGTCATGGAGGGAAGGAAGCCTTTACTCCTTTCACTTGGGAAGAACACTGACACTGTTTAGGACTGTGAGTGAAAATTACTCACAGTACTGGAAGCAGGAAGTGTATTTTTAAAGAAATTCTGCTTCAGTGTTTCTAACCCTGAGGACTCCCTCCCCATCCCCATCTCTACTCCTTTCGTCCCCTTTTCCCCACATCCTCCATCGAGCCGACTTTACGGTGTGCTGGAGATAAACTTTTCTTTGTGGTTCTCATTTGGGAATGCTGGGAACATCGTGGCATAAACCCGAGCACCTGGGAAAATCTGGGAGGCATCAGAAATTTTGCTCCCCTGCCATTTGGGACAGAACATGGAAACTAGGTCTAGGTGATATGTGGTTTTGTCATTGAAGCATATTAACCTAGGGAGTGTCAGAATTCTTATATTAACTTAATACTTTTTTTGTCTCCAGTTACTCCAACTTATGGCGTATAGGAAGAAACATACACATTGCAAAGGAAACCAATTTAACATTTCAATAAGAACCTTAACTCGTGCATTTAGTAGCTTTGGCATTTCTAGATTTGTTCCCAAGACGTATCATCAGTGGGAATTTACAACATCACTCTTCAGTGGAAAACCTATGTTGTTTTCGACAGTGCTTTTAACTCCCTGCCTACAGAGTCAGAGGCTGGAATCCTTTTTCAGTGAGCTGCTGTGAGATTGCCTCATATGGCAAAACACAAATGAATCTAGCTAGAAAAGCTTGTCGCTTGAAAACGATTAGACATTCTGGGTTGCCTGTGAAATAGCCTTAGCAATCAAGATGGTGCTGACTAGGAAAACAACTCTAAAAGTAGCAAGAAAAAGCATCACACAATAAATGAGTGGGAATCAAGTGCCCCACACTTTAAAACCAAATGTTTCTGCTATAACCTAGCAGCAATAAAATATTCCTCCACTGAGATGATGAAAGAGACAATACAGGAGGAGAGAATAACGGGACCAGCAGGTCACCAACCAAACACACGCCGGCAGCTGTAAAAAAACATTATGTTTCCTTCCATGCCGGGCGTATTATGAAGTTTACATATTAGCGTTTTCTGTCTTGCAAAATATTGCCATTTACGATCTTTCCAATACTATTTCTCAAAGCATCACTCACTTATACCTGGTTAGCGGGACCAAGAGCAGCAGCAGTTTTAGATCTAAAGGAATATCGGAGGAAAAGGTTCAGGCAGCCCTCACTGGGATAGCCTTTCCAGCGTGTGCAACCGGGGAGGACAAGTCTGAAGTGCGACCGATAGAAATGGCGTGGGCCAAAGATTTGTCTTTCGCCATGCCGATGCTTTTGCCACCTTCAGCCCCTGTCACTGGGTCTTCCTCGTGGTTTCCTGACTTTCCTGAAATCTCTGGTCATGGAGAGGAATCCTCTTCCTGCTTGCCCTGGGCCAGGCTGGCTGGTTGGTTGACCCTAGTTACCGTCCATCGTGTTGCTTTGTGCCACTGCTAGCCAAGGACCGTTCCTAATTCCCTTTGTCCAACGCCCAGCTCGGTACTCTGCACATATGTGTGCTTAATGAATGGATTGTGAGGGCGAAGTGCACACATTGGGTAGGAATTAGATAAAACAAATGAAGCCACTCTTTCTCGAGGGCCGGAAGTTGTTGCAGAGACACATCCCGCTTTCTAAATCAGCCACTGAATGAACTGTCCATGAAAGTTTGGAGCCTCGCTCTGATTTTTACAAATAAAAGGGACGACGTTCGAGATGCTTCAGAGATTTCGAGCCGTGAATTAATTGAGCAGAGCAATATCAGATTTGACTTTCCGCAAATTTTTCCTCTATCTGTACCTGTACCGTGGCTCTGGGTTACAGAATAGCGTGGCTCAGTGGAAAGGGCCTGGGCTTCGGAGTCAGAGGTCGTGAGTTCGACTCCCGGCTCTGCCGCTTGTCAGCTGTGTGACTGTGGGCGAGTCACTTCACTTCTCTGGGCCTCAGTGACCTCATCTGTAAAATGGGGATTAACTGTGAGCCTCACGTGGGACAACCTGATTATTACCCTGTATCTACCCCAGCGCTTAGAACAGTGCTCTGCACATAGTAAGCGCTTAACAAATACCAACATTATTAATAAGAGTCTGAGGAGAAGGACCCTTGGTGAATGAAATTACATTCTAGGATAGTTGGCTTAGGTTTGGCACCGGCAGCGTCGTCCTCCTATTAGGGATTAATCTTGGGAAATCTTCTGACCAGGTGATAATGAGCATATACCAGGTATTCATTTCATTAACATTAAAGTTTAAGCAGTGAAATTTTTCAGCTTTGCTCATTCACATTTGCTTGATCGTTAAATTAATAATAATAATAATGTTGGTATTTGTTAAGCGCTTACCATGTGCAGAGCGCCGTTCTAAGCGCTGGGGTAGACACAGGGGAATCAGGTTGTCCCACGTGGGGCTCACGGTCTTCGTCCCCATTTTACAGATGAGGGAACTGAGGCACAGAGAAGTGAAGTGACTTGCCCACAGTCACCCAGCTGACAAGTGGCAGAGCCAGGATTCGAACTCATGACCTCTGACTCCAAAGCCCGTGCTCTTTCCACTGAGCCATACTGCTATACATATGTGTATGCATGTATATATATATATATATATATATATATGTAAGAGGAGCAACGTGGCTTAGTGGAAAGAACATGAGCTTGGGAGTCAGAGGTCTTGGGTTTGAATTCCGGATCTGCCGCTCGTCTGCTGTGTGACTTTAGGCAAGTCATTTAACTTCTCTGTGCCTCAGTTACCTCATCTGTAAAACGGGGATTAAGACTTGTGAGCACCAAGTGGGACAACCTGATAACCTTGTATCTACCCCAGCGCTTAGAGCAGTGTTTGGTACATAGTAAGCGTTTAACAAATACCATCATTATTGTTATTATTATTTTATATAGAGTCCTTTAACCAATTACAAGAAACAATGAGAAATAGAGTGGTTTAGGGAAAAGAGCCCCGGCTTATGGGAGTCAGAGGTTGTGGGATCTAATCCCGGCTCCGCCACTTATCAGTTGTGTGACTTTGGGCAAGTCTCTTAATTTCTCTGTGTCTCGGTTACCTAATAATAATAATAATAATGTTGGTATTTGTTAAGCGCTTACTATGTGCCGAGCACTGTTCTAAGCGCTGGGGTGGACAAAGGGGAATCGGGTTGTCCCACATGAGGCTCACAGTCTTAATCCCCATTTTACAGATGAGGTCACTGAGGCCCAGAGAAGTGAAGTGACTCGCCCACAGTCCCACAGCTGACAAGTGGCAGAGCTGGGATTCGAACCCACGACCTCTGACTCCAAAGCCCGGGCTCTTTCCACTGAGCCACGCTGCTTCTCATCTGTAAAATGGGGATGAAGACTGTGAGCCCCACCTGGGGCAACTAGATTACCTCGTCTCTACCCCAGTGCTTAGAACAGTGCTTGGCACATAGTCAACACTTAAAAATACCATTATTATTATTATTATTGCTAACAATTCAATTTTTGCCCTGGGGAAAAATGGCAAATTGAAAGCCCAAATAAAATCGTGATGAAATCTGAAGCCATCCTGAGCTGAGCGCTCTGAAACAATGCTAGGAAATTCTTTATTATGTGAATGTGATTAGTGGATTTTAAAGATGCCAAAAAAATTGCACAACTCTCCTCTAGTTTGAGGTGAAGAAAACATGAAGTGGTTCAATATCTTATAAGAGAAAATCAGTATCTCATTGCAGTTATGTAATACGCTCAAGATAGATTCGAGCAAACACTGATAGGCATTGGGCTTGTGTAAAGCAGAAAATCATTCTTTTGTCTAGAATGTTAACAATTTTTTTTTAACTTTTGAATGAAGAAACGTGATTTTCAGCATAGAAACTGGTAGAAACATGAATTAATCAGTAGGTCTAATTGAGCCTATACTCTGTGCAGAGCACCGTATCAAGCGCTTGGGAGAAAGCAGCGTGGCTCAGTGGAAAGAGCACGGGTTTGGGAGTCAGAGGTCATGGGTTCGAATCCCGGCTCTGCCGCTTGTCAGCTGTGTGACTGTGGGCCAGTCACTTAACTTCTCTGGGTCTCAGTTACCTCCTCTGTAAAATGGGGATTAAGACTGTGAGCCCCCCGTGGGACAACCTGATCCCCATGTATCCCCCCAGCGCTTAGAACAGTGCTTTGCACAAAGCACTTAACAAATACCATCATTATTACTATTATAACAGAGAAAGTAGACACTATCCATGCCCTCAAGGATTTAGAGTCTATTCACTGACAACTTTCGTAAGGAAGAAGAATCATATTTACTTGGGGAGTGAAGGCAGGAGGGTGAAGAAGGCATCAATGCTGTTGAGCCTTTCTCACTAGTTGGGCTTTTCCAACTGTTCTAATTTTGCTCAAATCTGCTATTTTTTTACTCACTTCGAAAATTATTTTGAGTTACCTGTTGGAGTTTCTTGCCTTATTCCAGAAGGATTCTGGAAATCATAGGCTGTGCTCTTCTTTTGAGAGCAATTCTAATCACTTTACAATCACTAAATAAGTTTCACAGATTTTGGTGAATTTTCATATGACCATCAAAACTAATATTTCCTAATATGATTTATGTCCATATATTTGAATCTATGACATTTTCAGCCTCTTGTTTAGATTTCAAACTTCAAAATTCTTTCAGATAGATCATCTCTGGTGATCCTGGTTTCTCAGCCATTAAGAAAGTTGAACACCAGTTCTTCAGTTTAATACGGAACTTTACGTTCCTACCAAACCTAGCTCCCCAAACCCATCTTGATGAAGCAGCGGGGCTCAGTGGAAAGAGCCCGGGCTTGGGAGTCAGAGGTCATGGGTTCTAATCCCGGCTCTGCTGCTTGTCAGCTGTGTGACCTTGGGCAAGTCACTCAACTTCTCTGTGCCTCAGTTCCCTCACCTGTAAAATGAGGATTAAGACTGTGAGCCTCACGTGGGACAACCTGATGACCCTGTATCTCCCCCAGCGCTTAGAACAGTGCTCTGCACATAGTAAGCGCTTAACAAATGCCAACATTATTATTATTATCTTCTTTATGTCCTCGTAGCACTGGGGAGATTAGGTTGGGGGTGGGGAGGAACGGGTCAAATATGGGCGACGGTTCTTGGAACCAGTTTGGAACCGGCCTCCTTAGAGTTACAAAAATGGGCTTAACTGATTGGGCTCATTACCCGTTTCACTTATGCTCGTATTGACTTTTGTGATAATCGAATACATTATTTTGCAAACTTAGCCTTCAAGATGGAATAATGAATGGATCATTGACTGAACTGCAGTCAATAGGCTATTACAATTTCCCTAATACAGCAATATTGGAACGCTCCAGTTTGCTTGAAAGCTACATTTGCTGAATAATGACTATAAAAAATGGATATGCATAATGATAAAGACATAGAAAGAACCCCAAAATAGCCTGACAGAGGAAGATTCAAAAAAAAGATAACTTCATAAGAAGAGGGAAAGAGTTCTCAAGGTTAAGTTGTTTATAAATTAGAATTTACTCAAGTCTGAGATTATTGCTGCACACTATTAGAATGGGAAAAAACAACACCCTTTCATATCGTTTGTATTTGAAGAGTTTACAACTACAGTTATGATTAGACAAATCCCAAATTTCAAAGAAATCATTGCATCGACAGACATAGTAAAACTTAATGTTTTCATTTCATTTAAGATAGACTTTTCACCTAGGCAGAATAAGGAAATATCATTTTAAAAGAAATTATTTCACAGGTGTCTGCCTGCCTCTCTAGACTTTAGGCTTATCGTAGGCAGGGAAATGTGTCTATTATATGGTTATGTTGTACCCTCCCAAGTGACCAGTCTAGAGCTCTTCACACAGTAAGGGCTCAATAAATAAAATTAATTGATATTCTTCTAATTTAAAGCTCTTCGGTTCATGAGGCCTCGCCACTCCTGCTCAATAGTTATATCTCACAGTTGAACTAGGCAGTTGGAGGCCCAAAACCCTATGGAAAGTCATCTCAGTGTGTCTAAAGCCAATATTTTCTGGAGAGCTCAAGCGGTTCTGGCAGCTCCAGGTGGTTACATTTGTCACCACACTCCACTGCAGTGAGAGGCCTCGCTCTCAGCACTCAAGGCTGATTATTTGTCCCATTACTTTGGAGAAATCCCCTCTGCACAGGGGGACTGCACTGTAGGGGTAGCCAGTGAATGCTGTGAGGGAAATCCCAACTCACCTACAGCAGTTAAGAGGGCTACACTGTGAACTGGGAGAGGAGAGAAGGGAATTTTTAGCAACAGAGCGGCTCAGTGTCCTCCTAATAGATCATCTGAACGATCCTAGCCTGGCTATGTGTTCAAGCTTTTTGTCCAAAGAGCTGGAAGCACTTCTCCATTTATCTTCATCACCTCTCTGTGAGGTAAGGAAGGGTGAGATTATTTATTATTACCTATTCTCTGAGGCCCACAAAAATCAAGTGAATTGTCGAGACCACGCGGTTTTTCGGCAGTGGTAGCGTCCAGAGTAGAATCAGGTCATCTGACTCCTAGTTCAGGACCCTATTGACCCCCTGATGGTTGGTATATCCATCATTAAAGTACAAATGAAATCATTTCCTGATCAGCAGAGAGTAATAGAAAGGAAACTCTGCTCTATGGTCCCCAAAAGGTCAGATCCCAATTCAACATAAATGTATATTGGTTTGCCTTATTTTATGCACAGTGCTCGGAGACTTCATCTTGCTTAGTTTATGGAAGCTGAATAACTCCCAAAGTTTAGAAAAACAAAATTAAATTTAAATTATTCCAGCAGGATGCTCTCCTTGCATCATCTGATGTTCTTTACCTCCCCCCTTTTCTCTCTCCTCTTCCTTTATCCCTAGAATACAAAACAACAGTGAAGCTATTAATTGCTTTTTAAATCTAAGGGTATGTTTGCAAATGACTTATCAGGGTTTAGTGAGACAAATCCCTCCAGCAAGGTGAAAGCAGCTCGGGATCCAGAGGAGTGGTTCTAATCCCTAATCCGCCACTTGCCTGCTGTGTGACTTTGGGCAAGTCACTTAACTTCTCTGTCCCGGTTTCCTCAACTGCAAAATAAGGTAAGATACCAGTTTTCCCTCCTGTTGAGATTGTGAGCTCGATGTGGGACAGGGACTGTGTATGGCCTGATTAACCTGAGTCTACTTCAGCACTTAAAATAGCGCTTGACTCACAGTAAGGGCTTAACAAATGCCATAACAAGAAATTATCTGATGCGTAAACTTTGAGATTATTTTCAAATGACTTTGCTTTTGATGATCTTCAGATTTAGGTAAGAATAATTACCCTTCTCAATGCCATTTGTGTAATTGGATTGTTTGCCAAATTCCAAAGGGTTCTCTAATGCAAATCTCTAGCTTTTTTATGGTATTTGTTAAGCACTTACTCCGTACCGCATTGTTCTAAACAGTGAACTAGATATACCGTAATCAAATTGGAGACAGCCCATGTCCCACATGGGGCTCACAGTCTTAATCCCCATTTCACAAATGATGTAACTGAGGCACAGGGAAGGGAGGTGACTTGCCCAAGGTCACACAGCAGACAAGTGGTGAAGTGGAGATTAGAACCCAGGTCTCTCTGACTCCCAGGTCCAGGATCTATCCACTAGGCCATGCAGCTTCCCCCATTTTTGTTAGTTGTTGCAGGAATTGGGGACCTCAAACTTTTTGCCACATTGCTTCACTTTTTTTCTCAAGTTATTTAATCGTATTTAGTAACTTCTACTAGTAATTTCAGACTTTAAAAAGAAGTGCATTAGGAGGATGAGAAATATCAGTCAAGCAGAGCATTGCCCTGTGCTAGGGTTTCTTGCACTCTATGTCTGGGGAACTATTGTGATCTTTTTCTAAGCATGTTTCATCATAGGTGCTTATTGATCAACCCTGGTGGAAATAGAAAAGCATCTATAGTTTGAACTTTTCTGAATACGTAAAATTTTGAAAATCATTTAGCAGAAGGCACGTGATTTAAACCATCCTCTTGATTCACACTTTTTTTTGGGGGATGGTTAGTTGTAAACCCTGATTGTCATGCCAATAATAATTATGGATTTCATTAAGCTTTTTTTATATGCTAGGCTTTGGAGTAGCTATAAGGTTATGAGAGCTGATGTCCGTTTTTGCCGAGGAGAAATAAGAATCCATTGCCTTTTTGATCTGCAACATAGATTCAACATGCGTGTCCTGCAGAGGGTATGGCTATGGGCTGAAATGGGACACATCCTAAGTAATTCTGTTAAGTCTACTCTTGTAGAAAAACACTTCTAGGAAAGCACTGATTCTCTCTTGCGCTTGGACAAGTGACTGGGCAAAAAAGAATGCTGAAAGATGGAATAAACTCTTTTCTCTTCCATATGTAAGAAACACAAGTTCTAAATTCTAAAGGCGACACGAATTATTTAATAGGATAAAAGGTTTGGAGCTCCCAGAGTAGATAATATCTAGTTACATTTTGGTAGAACACCTTTAGATTCTAAGCTCATCAAGGGAAGGGATCATGTCTTTTTAATGATAGTCTTCCATGTGGCTACTTGATCGAACAATCAGTAGAATTCATTGTGTGTCTATTGTGTTCAGAGCACTGTACTAAGCACTTGGTTGTGTAGTAATAGTATATATTCCCTACTGACTGTGTAGAGCACCGTACTAAAATCTGGGAAAGAATACACAGGTGGGAATTAGACAGCATCCCTGTCCCTCAGGGGTCTCACAATCTAAGATATAACAATAACAATGATATTCGTTAAGGGCTTACTATGTGTCAAGCACTGTTCTAAATGCTGGGGTAGATACAGGCTAATCGGGTTGGACCCAGTCACTACCCCGCCTGAGGCTCACAGTGTTAATCCCCATTTTACAGGTGAGGTAACTGAGACACAGAGAAGTGAAATGAGTCGCCCAAGGTCACACAGCGGACAAGTGGCAGAGCTGGGATTAGAACCCAGGTCCTTCTGACTCCCAGACCCGTGCTTTATCCACTAGGCCAAGAGTGGGGAGAGACGGGACTGGCGGCAGACACACGAGGAGAGATGAAAGAAAACACTAAGACGGCATAAAGACATGGACAAATACAAAAAGGAAAATAAACCGGGAGGGTACCGTGGCTAGAGGAGCAACACCTCAGGCTCCTTGTGTCCAACGGTCACAACCTCAACCTCACAGTGTCAGCCAAAGCAGCAGCTGCTACAGTCTCCCCAAGGTATTGTAAAGGCAGAACAATTCGGCTCCTTTTCTCTTTCCTCCTGGAGCAAGGTGGGACAGGTCATCACGGGGAGCTGGTGCTGAGTGGCAGCATGGTGGCGGTCGGGACGAGGGGACACTAAGGGTCCTAGGTGGGACGGTGGGAAAGCGACAGTTTCCCGTAGGAATTGCTAGAGCACCTGGTGGAGAGGAAGGCTGCCGGTGTGCGGCTGCCGCTTAAATCCCCGAGGTCAGATGGGAATCGGCGGCCCTAGGGGTCAAGGCAGGGAGCCGGCAGGGTTCCCAGTGGAGCACAATGGTCCCTGCACTCAAGGAGTTGATTATATAACAGCATGATTGACAATCGTGAAATATTTTGGTTGTTAATAACAGAATTAGGGAAGGATAAATAAATATAAATGAGTGAATATTAATCTAAGGATAAAATACAAGCGCCGAGACTGGCTGTTGGATGTGATCTGGGAAGGTGAAGCTTAATTTTGAAACGCTTCTTGGAATAAGTGGACTTTTGGTAGGGTTTTGAGGATGGGGAAAGCTGGGGTTTGGTGGATTTGACGGAGAAAGGAGATCCAGACAAGAGGAAGGATGTGAGTAAGGAGTCAGAGGCAAGAGAAGTAGAGAACAGCAGAGAAGAACAACAGAGAGGGAATGTGGCTTAGCGGAAAGAGCCTGGGCTTGGGAGTCAGAGGAAAGGGGTTCTAAGGCACTGAGCTTCTCTGTGCCTCAGTGATCTCATCTGTAAAATGGGGAATAAGACTGTGGGCCCCACCTGGGTCAACCTGATTACCTTATGTTTACCCCAGTGCTTAGAAGAGTGCTTGGCACACAGTAAGCGCTTGATAAATACCATTACTGTCATTATTACTATTAAGCCACCATGAGAAGACTAGTTTGGTGGGAACAAAGTGAGAGCTGGGATGTCGTGCAGAAAGAGAGATGATAAGTTGGGGGAGAAAGCTGATGGAGTTGTCTGGAAAGGTCAAGAGTTTCTGAGTTTCTAAAGAGGAATAGACTCTAAGCCCGTTGTGGGCAGGGGTTGTCACTGTTTATTGTCGTATTGTGCTTTCCCAAGTGCTTAGTACAGTGCTCTGCACGGAGTAAGTGCTCAGTGAATATGATTGAATGGATAACTATTTGAGAGTTTTGAAGAATGAAGAATAGACAACAAAGTGGATAAAGTCTGGACTGGAGAGGGAAGAAGCTGGAAGTAGGGAAAAGCTAGCCAATAAAGTAGTCCAGCTAGGATAAAAACAGTTCTGTATTATTTCCATGAAGCCTTGCTTCCCAAGGAATAGAAGACTGGCTTGAATGTGAAGTTAATGAGAGGCATCAAAAATGTCGTCGAGATTGTCAGACTTTGGGATCGAGGTCTTAGTAGTGGGATGAGAAAGTGAGGAAGGAGAGCAGATTTAGCAGAGAAGATGAGTAGCTCAGTTTTAACTCTATTAAATTTAAGATGCTGGCTAGCCATCTACATGGGTTTGTCCCAGAGGAAGGAGGAATTCTGAGACTGAAGAGGAGATGGGAGGTCACTGAAGGAGATGTATATTTGGCCGTCATCTGTATAGAGATGAAAGTTAAAATCATACGAGCTAATGGGTTACTCTAACGGCGGGTGAAACGTTGAAAGAGGAGACGGCCCAGAACCGGTATCGAGAAGAAAACCTGGCCAAGGAAATGGACAGTGAGCGGTCAGAGAGGTAGGATATTGTGTAAAACTAGTGCCGGAAAAGTATTTAAAAAGAGACAATAGGCAGTTGTGTTAAAAGCAACATAAAATGTTAAGGAGAAGACTTTTAAATAAATATGAGCCTATAAGGTTTTTTGCTATATGTTCAATTGGTGGTGATGATGATGATGGTTTCCTGTTATAAATGACCAATGAGTCCCCGTTGAGTCATGAAGACTTTGGACTGAAAACTAGTGTGGAGGAATTGATTGTAGTGCTAATGGTGGAGCGGCACTCACACTCATTAGTCGCTTGTTATCTCTGAGACTAGGGTGTGGGTATAATGGAGTTAGTCGGTAGGCAGAGGGGCAGCACATGGCGAAACACATGGAAGAATTGTACAGAGAAAATGGATCTGGGGCCCAGATGACTGTAGAACAATGTTGATGCTGTCCCGTAGCCCCGTAGACAAACAGGCTATGCCAGAGTAGCAGCTTGGGAAACCGTTGCGGTCATCACTGTTCACGTTGGTCAGCTATTTCCGGCATTACTCCATGAAAATTTGAACCACAGCTCATCCCAGTGAGCTAGGTGGGGGGTGAAATTCATTTTAATGTCTATCAGTTAATTTTAAAGTCTTTCTCCCTCTCTAGAAAGGGACCTCCTTGTGGGCAGGGTTTGTCCACCACCCTATTATATTGTTCTCTCTCAACTGCCTCGCACGTCGTTCAGCGTACAGTAAGCCCTCAATAAATACATCGATCGATTGACTGAAATACTTAGAAATAAGGGAATTCCGGCCAGGCAGTGCCCTCAGCAGTGAAAGGTTCTGACTGAAGATCCGCTTAGGATGTCTCAGGGTTGGACAGATTCAGTTACTGTTATTGTGGACACATTTTACAAGTTCAAGAGGTGTGTGCTTGATTTTAAAGAGGTCATCAGCTACCCCATCCTTTGAAAAGTTTACTTGATATTTAGAGAGGTCAATTAGAACAAGAATGTCATTTTCTATTACAGTGGCTTCTCCTCCCATAAAGTCTAATGATGCAGTTTATTTTTTCTAATCAATATCAGTGGAATAGACATATAATGACTCGTCTCTGATGGGCTCCAGAGACCAGATTTTTTTTTTTCTCCATTCAGGCTAAAAAGAGCTTATCCATCAGAATATATGGTTAAATATAACTCGATGTGTGAATAAGCAGACTGTGGGTGATTTTAATTTTTCTTGAACTAGGTCATAGTCATCTAACTAAATAATTGGTAGCAATACATTCATTAACTTCAATTAACAGGCATGTTTCCATCTTGGAACTCGTAGATACAATTGGACATGCACCAATCATGCTAAAAGTCTTCAGAAATACATTATTTTGGAGAGCGATTTGAAACACAGGATAAATATTTAGAATTGCATACACGGCCTATTTTTCTGGAGAATTGTTAAATTATCTTCTGAGTTGCACACTGCATCTGGATGGGTTCCAGATTTTCCGTAGCTTCTATAGACTGGGTCTTCTTGGACCCAGCCATATTCATTACTCTCAGTTCTCTTTTATTTTGTAGCACTCCCAATCTGATGTTCGAGTGCTTCTATGTGACAGATGTTATAAACATAAACTCTGTCAAACACTAGAAGCACCTCTTGCAAGCAATATGAGGCAAAATTCTTCACCGAGCTGGTTAAAGTGACCTAAAATTTGAGTGTGCTTGATAACCTTAATCCATTCATTCACGCAGTAGTATTTATTGAGCGCTTACTATGTGCAGAGCACCGTACTAAACGCTTGGAATGTACAAATCGGTAACAGATGGAGACAGTTCCTGCCCTCTGACGGGCTTACGGTCTAATCGGGGGAGACGGACAGACAAGAACAGTGGCAATAAATAGAATCAAGGGGAAGAACATCTCATTAAAACTTAGCAAATAAAAAGGATCAAGGTGATGTACATCTCATTAACAAAATAGATAGGGTAATGAGGAGGAGGTAGCGTGGCTCAGGGGAAAGAGCCCGGGCTTGGGAGTCGGAGGTCGTGGGTTCGATTTCCGGCTCCGCCACTCGTCAGCTGGGTGACTGTGGGCAAGTCACGTCACTCCTCTGTGCCTCAGTGACCTCATCTGGAAAATGGGGATGAAGACTCTGAGCCTCATGTGGGACAAACTGATGACCCTGTATCTACCCCAGCGCTTAGAACGGCGCTCTGCACATAGTAAGCGCTTAACAAATACCA
Source organism: Ornithorhynchus anatinus (assembly GCF_004115215.2). Classification (NCBI taxonomy): domain Eukaryota; kingdom Metazoa; phylum Chordata; class Mammalia; order Monotremata; family Ornithorhynchidae; genus Ornithorhynchus; species Ornithorhynchus anatinus. Next base: position 43,703,875 of record NC_041735.1, read on the forward strand.
ACATTATTAACCTTAACCTCTAGTAGTAAATACCTGTATTTTGTAGGAAAAGGACTAAGGTAAGGTAACCCCTGATCAACGCTATTCATTTATTAGGAAATGTTTTTGTGTAAATTCCTTGTGGGCAGAGTATGTTTCTCACCACCTCGGTTGTATTGCGCACTCTCAGGAACTTAGGATAGTGCTGTTCACCCAGCAGGTGCTCAGTAAATACAAATGATTGGTTTGTTAAATGAGGCGTATGACTTTCAACGGAAGAAGACTTGGAATCGACGGTTTGTTTTATCCCAGGAACTAATAAGGCAGAAAGTAAAACTGTCCCTAAGTGAAATGAGCGGGGAGTGACGTGGGTTGCCGAAATAGCCATAACCTCCAAGAAGGTAGCTTCGAAGGAGAGCCAAAATTCAAACGAGTCAGTTCTGTAAATCAGCTCGTCTCTAGACTGTAGACTTGTTGCGGGCAGGGAACACTGTCTACCGAGTCTGTTATATTGTACTCTCCCCAACACTTAGTACTATACACACAGTAAATGTTCCGTGAATATGATCTACTGGGGAAGCAGCGTGGCTCGGTGGGAAGAGCCTGTTCTTCGGAGTCAGAGGTCGTGAGTTCGACTCCCGGCTCTGCCGCCTGTCAGCTGTGTGACTGTGGGCGAGTCACTTAGCTTCTCTGGGCCTCAGTTACCTCATCCGTAAAATGGGGATTAACTGTGAGCCTCACGTGGGACGACCTGATTACCCTGTATCTACCCCCGCGCTTAGAACGGTGCTCTGCGCCTAGTAAGCGCTGAACGGATACCAACATTATTATTGAATGATCAGGGCAGTGGGGACGAGATAAAGCAACCTGGAGAGGGGGGGGTCCGTGATGATCAATGTAGCTGCAATGGACAGCTGATCCAGGAAGGAAAAAAGCACAAGGAGAAATGACCAGATAGAAGAAGACTGGGCTTCAAGTGGCTCCCTAACTTGTCTGCTGTGTGACCTTGAGCAATTCACTTAACTTCTCTGGGCTTCGGTTACCTCAACTGTAAAATGGGGATTAAAACTATGAGCCCCGTGTGGGACATGGACTGTGTCCAACATGACACACGTGGCTCAGTGGAAAGAGCACGGGCTTTGGAGTCAGAGGTCACGGGTTCGAATCCCGGCTCGGCCACTCGTCAGCTGTGTGACTTTGGGCAAGTCACTTCACTTCTCGGTGCCTCAGTTCCCTCATCTGTAAAATGGGGATTAAGACTGTGAGCCCCACGTGGGACAACCTGATTCCCCTGTGTCTACCCCAGCGCTTAGAACAGTGCTCGGCACATAGGAAGCACTTAACAAATACCAACATTATTATGATTAGCTTGTAAGTACCCCACTGTCTGGCACATAGTAAGTGCTTAACTAATACCATAAAATATTTTTCTGAGAACATGGATATAGGTTATATGGATAGAGAAGTAGCGTGGCTTAGTGCAAAGAGCTCGGGAGTCAAAGGATGTGGGTTCTAATCCCGGCTCTGCCGCTTGTCTGCTGTGTGACCTTGGGCAAGCCACTTCAGCTCTCGGTGCCTCAGTTACCTCATCTGTAAAATGGGGATTAAGATGGTGAGCCCCACGTGGGACAACCCGATTACCTTGTATCTACCCCAGTGCTTAGAACAGCGCTTGCCACATAGTAAGAGGTTAACAAAAACCGGCATCATCACATAGGTTGAAGTAGAATGTTCCCATTGAGTCGGAGGCCGGGAATCGGCCATTAACATTTATTATGTTTGTGGAAGAGAGCAATCGACCAATCAGTGGTATTTATTGAGGGCTTAATTAGACTGTAAGCCCGTCAAACGGCAGGGACTGTCTCTATCTGTTGCCGACTTGTTCATCCCAAGCGCTTAGTACAGTGCTCTGCACATAGTAAGCGCTCAATAAATACCAGTGAATGAATGAATGCTAAACACTCGGGAGATTAAAATACAGCAGAGTTGGTAGACACATTCCCTGTTCACAGAGAGCTCACAGTCTAGACTGATGACCCTGAGATAGACACAGAAAGGGTAATAATGGAAATAATCTTCTGGATTGTGGCAGTAAATTAAGTTATTGAAAAAGACAGTGAGATTCTTGGTCACTGACGTCTCAATCTTCAAATCAACATGGCAAAAACTTAAACCTATGTAACAGCGGGAAGCTGCTCAGGAGGTCGTGATTTCTGGTAAGCAGAACAAATGGCATTAGTGTTCAAGGACGGTCTCCGTGCTGAAATGATTGCAGGCCAAGAAGGTGTTTGTTACCTTCGGAAGGAAAGTGGTCCACCGCTAGGTTATTTAAAATCAAAGAAAGCCTTCAGGAACCTTAATCTCCTCTCAAGCCGATGTTGGAATCGAGCTTTGGGTACTCACTTGAGTGAGCCGTTTAGGTGCACAAACATACGTTCTCTACGGTTCAACCTTCTTTTGCACAAATCTTTCGGCGTTCAGATTTTAGTGCGATTCTTTTCCATACGGCGAAAGGCATTCAAGTTTTAATACGGTCAATTCCGCCTTGCTGCAGGGAATAATGAATTACTCTTTATTTAGCGGAATCAGTGTTGTCAGAAGGAGTTCTCCAGAGCTGCCCCGGCACTGATGGAGTGCCTTTTTAGAAAGGGTTATCAATAACACTATGTTATAAGGAGACATCCCACAAGGACATTTTCTTATTTGGGCTCTGTTTTCCTCTTGTATTGTGTTTGCCACAAACTCACTTAAATCTGTTTTATTTATGAGGCACCTGTGTGGGCTCCTTCTGATCCTTTTCTGTTATCAATAGCCCTCAGCCGTCTGAGTAAGTTAATATGCCCCTTTTCCAAACAGAAAACCATAAACCTAAGAACAAAACCTCTTTTCACATTATTACGTAACTGTGCAAGTCCTGAGGGCTACCTCCTGCACCGTAAATAAAACCGTATTGATTTCTGCTGGGCCACACAATCTATTTCGAAGAATTCTCTCACATCCCTGTATGAGACTGCATGCAGCGCCTGCATGACTGTCTTCAAGCCTATGCGGGAGAAGGACTGAACAAGAGAAAATACACGTGGACGCTGGGAAATGGGTCCCTAATATTCACACTATATTCTGCCCTAGTCTTGTATCGTTCCATAATACACAAGTCTGCCTTACCCGCCGCACGTCAGTCATTCTGCGACAGGAAAGCCTCTGCCTGTTTCCCCGGAGTAGCTGCCAGCAACTTGCCTGGCAGAAGGCTGGTGTAGAAATGTTCATTCATTCAATCGTATTTATTCAGCACTTACGGTGTGCAAAGCACTGGACTGAGCCCTTGGAATTTCTGCCTTATCTGCCACCCTGGCAGAAGACGGCTTTACTGGTAAAAACCAGAGGTGGCGAGTAATTATTTATGAGGTGTTTATAATCCAGCGCCTACGTAAGAAGCAGGATGGCTTAGTGGAAAGAGCACAGGCTTGGGAGTCAGAGGTCGTGGGTTCTAAGCCCACTCTTCAGCTGTGTGAGTTTGGGCAAGTTACTTAATTTCTCTGTGCCTTAGTTATCTCATCTGTAAAAATGAGGATTAAGACTGTGAGCCCCACGCGGGACAACCTGCTTACCTTTTATCTACACCAGCCACATAGTAAGTGCTTAACAAATACCATCATCATCATTATTATTATTAAAAGGTATTGAATATCAGGTTTGATGTATGAATTTCTTGAGCTGGGAAACAGTGTGGTCGAGTGGATAGAGCACAGGCCTAGTATCGGAAAGACAGCTCCGTCACTTGTCTGCTATGTCACCTTGGGCAAGTCACCCCGATTAGACTGTAAGCCCGTCACTGGGCAGGGATTGTCTCGATCTGTTGCCGAATTGTAGATTCCAAGCGCTTAGTACAGTGCTCTGCACATAGTAAGTGCTCAATAAATACTACTGAATGAATGAATGAATGAACTTCTCTGGACCTCAGTTACCTCCTCTGTAAACTGGGATTTAAGACTGAGCCCCATGTGAGAAAGAGACTGTGTCCAACCTGTTTACCGTGTCTCTACCCCATTGTTTAAAACAGTTCTGGGCACATAGTAAACGCTTAACAAATGTTATTATTATTATCCAGGCTACGTGGAGAGGGTTATTATCGTTTTAGAGGAAAAAAAGATCAAGAGATTCACGTGCATGTTTAAAGTCTGTTGATTGTTGATAGACAAGGATGGCTCACGTTCTACATGCGGATTGTGGCATTTGTCATATAATTGCAATTTCTTCTCCAGCCATCTTTTTGCAAATCTCTCTTGCCATTTTTCTGTCTGAATAATTCTAATTGATCTTCACAATCTTCTAGAGATCTGTAGTGTACTGTGAGAATGCTTTTGGACTTTATAAAATAAAAGTGAAGGTAATGATAAACTATGAACGACATAAGGGTGTGTTCGCCGTGACGCATCTTGCAGAAGTGGAAGTAATTTTGTGAAAGGGAACGTGGGGCAGTTTTGCAGAGTGTGGCTCACAAGGAAATCTGAACCATTCCTCTTAGCAAGTTCTAGAATACCCTTCTGAAAATCATGCAAACTGCTCTTGAAATGCACTTTGCATCCTTGTGTAAATGACTGTATGAGAAGGAGTTAATCAGCTGTCTTTGTTAAATGTGTTTTTCTCTGCGTAGGAGGGCTTGCCAGGTATTCGTTTCCCCTGATTTGCAGCTGCTGTCATCACTGCTCTTATATGATTGATATGCCTGCCCAGATACATTTGCAACCCGACACTAACGCTGATGAAGCGTTTGACGATACTTCGCTATTGAACATTTCAAAAAGAACTCACCGGAACTGGATCTGAGGGGCCTATTTTCCACCTTGTGCCTCCAGGTCAGGGTGACATCTTTGACATCTCGTCGGCAGTCCTACCATCCCTACTCCTGTGGGAAGTTGTGTGTTGAGGCTTACACCGGCATGATGAAAATGTAGCTCGTGAGAGATTAATTCTCAGCGGTAGATTTAATAGCATCCTTTAGATCGGTGTTAGGAGGCAAATTCCCTCCGGAGGAGTGGACTGTTTGTAGTTAGGAGGAATCCACTGTTCTCTAAAGCTGCTTCCTGCTAACTTGTTCTGTTTGTCTGTGAATGAATACTGTGAAGTCTGATGAGTATGTCAGTATTTTTTCATTCATTCAATCGTATTTATTGAGCGCTTCCGTGTGCAGGGCACTGTACTAGTAGAGTGCCCTCTGCCTAGTAACATCTCAATAAATTCGATCGATTGATTGAGTGAGCTTGGTTCTTCTCTTCTATTAGCTCAAGAGGGAGAGATCAGAATGCCAGAAAGTCTTAGAGTGGCCTCCTTTTTAAAAGAACCTTCTTCGGAAAGTGGAGGGCGTCTCCCCTCCCACTATGGCAGAGCACAGCAGGAAAGGGTGCCTTGTAATGGATTGTTTATGTACTGTTTGATTGATTTGTTTATTCTACTGATGCAATCCCGTGGAATCTGTTCAGGGCAAGCCCTGTGCTGGGACTGGTGGGAGCGTTTTCATGATGATTCTAGAGCAACAGCGCCTGGGAATAACAGCAGCCTTCCCACTCCCCAAAGGCCTCCAGTGGATGCTCATCCACCTCTGCATCAAACGGAAACTCCTTACCATCGGCTTTAAAGAATAAATCAGCTCATCTCATCCTACTTTACCTCACTAATCTCTCACTACATTCCAGCCAACCCACTTTGCTTCTCTAACCCCAACCTACATAGTGTACCGCGATCTCATCTGTCTTACGGCCGACCCCTCGCCCGTGTCTGCCCTCTGGCCTGGGCCCCTCTAGACGGTAAGCTCCTTGTGGGCAGGGAACTATGTCTACCGCATCTTTAATAACGTATTCTTCCACGCGCTTAGTACAGTGCTCTGAAAACACCGCATGCAGTAAGCACTCAATAAATACGATCGATGGATGGATTAATTGGAGCTCACACCCCTCCTAGATCGGCCAGACCATCTCTCGTCTCGCTTTCAGAGCTCTACTGAAGTCACACCTTCTCCAAGAGACCTTCCCTGACTATCCCTTTATTTCTCATATTCTCTCTCCCTTTTGTGTCATCTGTGGACTTGAATTTTTAGCCCTTAAGCACTTGTTATTCCCCTCACACTCAGACCGAGAGCCCTTTACTTATCTATCCCTATATTCTTTCATTTCCCCTAATCTGTAGTTTATTTTAATGTCTGTCTCCCCTACTAAAGTGTAAATCCCTTGGGCAGGGAAAGTATTTATCAGCTCTATTGTTCTGTCCCAAGCACCTCCTGTAGTGCTGCAACACGGTAAGTGCTAAATAAATAGCACCGATTGATTGGGAAGTAATTATTCTCTATGGCAGGATAGAAGTCTTGTTTAAAGAAAGAATATAGATAGGGATGGAAGAAGGGGCTTTGACTATGAAGGGGCTTTGAATGTAAAGGGGAGACTTAGGTTCATTATATTTCTGCAAACACTAGACTCCTTCATTGTTTGAATTTGCGCATGGTGCGCCCTTTCAATTACTCATTTAATTACTTTACAGAATTAAATCAAGTGAGAACTACTGATTAGCAGTTTCCATCAGACCTCTGTATAAACCTTTCCCGATGCTAGCATATACCAAACATTTCATTCTGCAGTACACGTGGCCCAGTATGAGGAAACGTGAAAGAGCACCGATCTTTGCTCCGGATAGAGACAAAATGAGACCCCTTTAGGCATGCAACTGTATGTATTTCTTGACTACCGGTGAAAGACCTCTCATGATGTACTGTTCTTGAAGGCCACAGGATCGGATGAACTCGTTAGCTGGAATGTTGATTAGCCTACTGGCAGCCCTTTTGAGTGGAGCAAAGTAGGCCTTTTTATACAGTAAGCAAATGTCCAGCCCACGGTCTAGATTTCATCACTTCCTCTAAGGAGAATGTCTTCCTGCCTGGCTGAAACGGCATTGCACTTTCTACTCAGGGGTGAAGAAATGGAGTTCCACGGTCTTCTGGCTTCCCTTTTAAAAGTAGAGCCTAGAATTTTAGTTCCAATTTTGATGGACCTTCGAGGGGAAGAAAAAAATGGTCCAAACCTATTGAGATTGGGAAATTGATGCCTACCGGACTCACTGCAGGGGAGGGTGGACCTGAAGGATTTGGGGAGCCCTTCAAGTACCCTAAGCGCAGCACTCATTTTCAGCGTCAGAACGCCGCCCGTACCAATGAGAGAGAATGCACTTCCTGAAGTCGGGAGTTTGGGGAAGATTGTAAGATACCACAAGGACCCCTCAAGTCTGTGTTTTAGACCTGGCTAACAAGGCGTAAAAGAGATGTGATGACTTCAGTGGTATTTATTGAGCGCTTACTGTGTGCAGAGAACCGTATTAAGCATTTGGGAGAGTAGAATGTGACCGAGTTGGTAGATACGTTCCCTACCTAGAAGAAGCTTACAGTCTGTAGGGAAACGATTTGAGAATATGGACGAGAGAGGAGAATCTCCTTTAACCTGTTATGCTTCTGTTCCGTCTTTGACAAAGCATGTTTTCATTACATATTTTGGGTGGAGAGCTGGTAGGGAATTAGGGAATGTGAACCTCTCTGGTTGAGGCCATGCAAGGGTGGAAGAAATGGGCCTACACACATGCATGGTGTCAGTCACGGTACATGTATGATAAGGCAGGATTCATTGGGAACTTAGCCCCTACATTGTAGACGAACAAATCGTATCTCACATCGCTTGGGGAAACAATGAAACTCCATAAAGCCAAGGAAGTGCAAATTCTGTAAAGTATCACCTTGGTATCTTGCTCTGAGGTTCCATGATTCTATTTATCTTGATGATGCTGTCTGGTTTGGTTCTGTTCTGTTTTTGCTTTGCTGTCTGTCTCCCCCGTTTAGACTATGAGCCCGTCATTGGGCAGGGATGGTCTCTATCTGTTGCCGAATTGTCCGTTCCAAGCGCTTAGTACAGTGCTCTGCACATAGTAAGCGCTCGATAAATACGACTGAATGAATGAATCAGCATTTTCTCCATTAACATTCGAGATTGTTAGAAATCTTTATTTGCTTCTCTGATCCTCACATCCCTGCTCTCACAAAGCTAACAGCTCAGCAGGGGAGACAAACACTAAAATAGATTATGTATTCATATAAGGACGGGCACATAAACCCATGTGAACTTGGCAGGAGTATCTAAATGTTTAGGGGGTGAGACAATGCGTAGGTGAGGCACTAGGGAGGGAAAATAGGGTATGGGGATGAGAACTTGGGTAAGCCTTTCTGGGAAAGACATGAATTTAGTGAGCTGTGAAGAAGGGGACAGTGCTGATCAGTCAGATAAGAAGGGGGAGGGAGTTTCAGGCAGGAGAGAAAACTTGAGAAAGGAGTCAAGCGCAGGAAAGATGAGAGCAGACCACAGTGAGTAGGTCGGTGTTAGAGAAGTGAAGTGTTTTGCCTGCATTGCAGTGAGTAAAGAGTGGGGGTAAGTAGGACACTGGTTGAATAAATTTCCTTCCTACCTCCTGAAAGAGATGATACTGTGAATATTCTCTGTGCTTTACAGGAGCTGCACTTAAAGCTCGAGAATACTTATGCAACAACTAACAGTTGCCTGGGCTTTCTGACAGGGATAAGGATGGCTGGCCAGCCGCTGATAATGTGGGCCTCTGGCTGTCGGCCACCAAAGAGGGGGTGTGGACAAGGCCCTTGGTATCCCCATATTGGAGTATGGGTCCAGCCAACTCCGAGTAGGGACTGAAGTCAACAAACAAGAGAATACTGTATATATTTCGAAAACACTCCGAAAATTTTGTAATTTGAAGACGAAATGAATTTCATCGTATGTCAGACGGTTCATTTGGTACGTATAATTATGCCATCAAATTTGCTAATGATATGAAATATGTATTACTTGGACTCATTCTCAGGTGACCAGCAAACAAAGACTTTTCCAAATACCAGACATATGAGAAATTAAAGACAGAGGAGAAACTAGGAACTATAAATCCTTCATGACTCCTCATAAATCTGGGTGTTTAACCGACTCACTAAGCAGCTGTTTTGTGGTTCAATTGGAATGATTACCCAGAGGTTCTAGACGAAAGAGAATTGGAAGAAGTAGGTTCTGTTGATTCCACGAAAGCTCTTAATTTAGGTGAACAGTTCTGATTTTCCCAAAATAATTGAGGCTCTAGTCCCGATGTTTTAAAATGTACAAGTAATCTTCTAAACTCATGTATCTTTTTGGTCAAAATCCACAGTATGGCTTCGCCCATTCTCTGCTCCAGGTAATAGCAAAGGATTTCTCAAGTAATTATGACTGCAAATAAGTGGTGTGTCATGAGCATTATCATTTTCTCAGTATCATTTTGTTGGTAGGAAAGCAGCATAGCCTAGTGGATAGAGCATGGGCCTGGGAGTCAGACGGACCTGGGTTCTGATCCTGGCTTTGCCACTTGTATGCTGTGTGTCCTTGGTCAAGCCACTTCACTTCTCTGCGCCTCAGTTTCCTCATCTGTAAAATGGGGATTAAGACTGTGAGCCCCACGGGGGACAGGGACTGTATCCAACCTGATTAGCTTGTATCTACCCCATTCCTTAGAACAGTGCGTGACACAGTCAGTGCTTAACAAATACCTTCATTTATTATTACTCTGCCACCTAGCTCTATGTCAATTGGTTCTACTGAGGCCATCTTTGGCCCTGGACCCTAGGTGCAAGTGATCGCAAAGTTACTTTCCTGAGAACAAAATGCTGCCAAACCCAAACTGCATCCACTGATTGTTGGCTGGCTCAATACCTTACCTCAATAATCTCCCAGTCACCATCTTGGAAGACCGTTAGGGATCCTTTAATGGATCAAAGCCTAAATTTACAAGTTGTTTCAAGTGTAAAGGCATATTTCTGTAATTAAAATAAAAAACTCCAGAAGGACTACGTCTGTGGTCATTCAATGTTTATCACTCACCAAGTCAGGTTGAAGCAAATGAGTTTGTAGTTGTTGTTTTTTAGTAAATTAGAATATATAAGGTCATTCAGGGCTGTAGGTAATAATCTTTTCACACTAGAGGTCATAAGAAAGTAATTGTAAAATTGATTACTTGCTCGTACTTCACTTGTCGAGATCCAAAGCGTTCCCCAGTGGCTCTGTAGATACCTGGCCTGGAGGGTATACCATTCACTAAGGGATCTGGCTGTCCTCCAGTTTGAAAGCGTTTAAAATAAATAGGAAGTGCTAAGGAAAAAAACAAAACAGGCAGAGTGTGTTTTGACGGGGTTAGGGTATTCAGCTACATGTCTGACTCAAGTGCGCATCTGACGTACTAGTACTATTAAGTGTTTTGATAAATTACGCAATTTACTAAGTTTCTGATAATAAAAAAGGATCAACCCATCACTTGCCTACTTGTCTTTCAGGTTGATGAAATAACACTCTAAGGTTTGTTTAGAAAGTAATTGAGAAATCCAAATAAACTATCTGGAGTGTATCTGATGTGCCGTAATATGTTAATAAACATGAGCCGAACTGGCACTGTTTAGCTTGAATAAATTTGGGAAAGGCAACGAGCATGTTGTGAACACAACAGAAACGGGTGGATTTATTTATCTTGTAAAATAAACAGTGAAACCACAGGTCGAAATATCCCTCTATATGAGCTAAGGCAGTGACATAAGTCTGAGCTGAAAAGCCCGCAGGATTTGGCAGTAGATTGGATGTGAAGGATAGCGAAGCGTCGAGGCCGACACCAAGCTTGCGGGCTTCTAGATTGGTGGTACTAGACTGAGATGAAAAAGTTAGGGGGAGGAGGGCAGCCAAACAATATCCCTACCAGTGTCATAGGAGGAGCAGAATAGGCAGTGCCTTGGGAAGCTGGGAGAGCAGCAACGAGGGAAATACCACTCTGATTGTTTGGGCAACTTTATGATGTGGCCACTTTATTGAATGCAAAAAGTTCCTATTAGCAATAATAATAATTGCTCAGATCTACATCTCCGCCCCTGTCCTCTCCCCCTCCCTTCAGGCTCGCATCTCCTCCTGCCTCCGGGACGTCTCCACCTGGATGTCGGCCCGCCACCTAAAACTCAACATGAGCAAGAGTGAGCTCCTCATCTTCCCTCCCAAGCCCGGTCCGCTCCCAGACTTCTCCATCACCGTGGATGGCACGACCATCCTTCCCGTCCCGCAGGCCCGCAATCTCGGTGTCATCCTTGACTCGTCCCTCTCGTTCACCCCACACATCCTATCCATTACCAAGACCTGCCGGTTTCACCTCTACAATATCGCCAAGATCCGCCCTTTCCTCTCCACCCAAACGCCTACCTTACTATTACGGGCTCTCGTTATATCCCGGCTAGACTACTGTGTCGGCCTTCTCTCTGACCTCCCTTCCTCCTCTCTCGCCCCGCTCCGGTCTATTCTTCACTCCGCCGCCCGGCTCATCTTCCTGCAGAAACGATCTGGGCATGTCACTCCCCTTCTTAAACAACTCCAGTGGTTGCCTATCGACCTCCGCTCCAAACAAAAACTCCTCACTCTAGGCTTCGAGGCTCTCCGTCACCTTGCCCCTTCCTACCTCTCCTCCCTTCTCTCTTTCTACCGCCCACCCCGCACGCTCCGCTCCTCCGCCGCCCACCTCCTCGCCGTCCCTCGGTCTCGCCCATCCCGCCGTCGACCCCTGGGTCACGTCCTCCCGCGGTCCTGGAACGCCCTCCCTCCTCACCTCCGCCAAACTCATTCTCTTTCCCTCTTCAAAACCTTACTTAAAAATCACCTCCTCCAAGAGGCGTTCCCAGACTGAGCTCCTCTTCCCCCTCTACTCCCTCTGCCATCCCCCCTTTACCTCTCCGCAGCTAAAGCCTCATTTTCCCCTTTTCCCTCTGCTCCTCCACCTCTCCCTTCCCATCCCCACAGCACTGTACTCGTCCGCTCGACTGTATATATTTTCGTTACCCTATTTATTTTGTTAATGAATTGTACATCGCCTCGATTCTATTTAGTTGCCATTGTTTTTACGAGATGTTCTTCCCCTTGACGCTGTTTAGTGCCATTGTTCTTGTCTGTCCGTCTCCCCCGATTAGACTGTAAGCCCGTCAAACGGCAGGGACTGTCTCTATCTGTTGCCGACTTGTTCATCCCAAGCGCTTAGTACAGTGCTCTGCACATAGTAAGCGCTCAATAAATACTATTGAATGAATGAATGACTGAATTGCGGTATTTGTTGTGTACTTACTGTTTGCCAGCTTTGTACTAAGTGGTCAAGTAGGTACAACAGAATTGGGTCGGACACAGCCCCTGGGCCGCACGGGCTCACACTTTAAGTAAGAGTGAGATTAATAATAATAATAATGTTGGTATTTGTTAAGTGCTTACTATGTGCAGAGCACTGTTCTAAGCGCTGGGGTTTACAGGGTAATCAGGTTGTCCTACATGAGGCTCACAGTCTTAATTCCCATTTTACAGATGAGGTAACTGAGGCACAGAGAATTTAAGTGACTTGCCCACAGTCTCACAGCTGACAAGTGGCAGAGCCGGGATTTGGACCCATGACCTCTGACTCCCAGGCCCGGGCTCTCTCCACTGAGTCATGCTGCTTCTGGAAAAGAGGGGAAAAGAGGAGCAAACTTAGGCACAAAGAAGTTAAGTGACTTTCCCCAAGTCACATAGCAGACAGTGGCAGATCCAGGATTAGAATCCAGGTCCTCTGGTTTCCAGGACCAGGCTCTTTCCATTGGGCCAATTAATCTTTTCTCTTCTTATATATGTCCAATTCACCATCTTTAATAATAATACTGAGATTAAGATGTTTTCCCCAAGTCAGTCCTTATTCTGCCATTTGCTGGTGGAATTGGGAGGGTTGGGAGGGGATTGAAATCTCATCTCAAAAATGCCATGTGTCCAGTGGTTGTTCAATAAATGTTTCTTTGACTGTTCTTAAGGTGCTGAGATACAGATTTAGCATCCATCACGTAAACATAATTTTACTGCTTTCATAATGATAATTACGGTACTGTTATGGTATTATGGTATTGTTAAGCGCTATGTGCCAAGCACTGTTCTAAGCACTGGGGATGATACAAGTTAATCAGGGTAGACACAGTTCCTCGCCCACATGGGGCTCACACTCTTGTCCCCATTTTACAAATGAGGTAACTGAGGCACAGAGAAGTGAAGTGACTTGCCCAAGATCACACAACAGACAAGTGGCAGAGCCGGGAGTAGAACCCAGGTCCTTCTGACTCTCAGGTCCTTGCTCTACCAATAATAAGCCACTCGGCTTCTGAACACAGAGGTGGCTAAAATATGATCACTGACCAGCCAGACCTTTTTTTTAATGTATATTTTCCAACACTGGACATCCTGCACAAAAAGTAATGAGCTCTCCTCAGGAGAAGGGGGTAGTCTTTTTGAAAGCCAATATCATTGTTGTCATACCAGCCCTGACACAATGACACTGTGAACACTTTGGCCCAGTCTGGTCCATTGGGCAAAAATAATTCCTATGCTCTGTCTGTCCTGCAGGTCATGTAGTTTTGGATATTTGCAAATTTCTGCAGGTCCAGTAGTGGCATGAATCTTCTAAGGTAATTGATTTTTCCCAAAGCACAGACTCGCATTGGTTTTGAAAGGAGCAAAAACCTTTTTGAAGGAATAACTCGATCGTTTTAGTGAAATTGCTCCTGTTGGAAGCTTCAAAAACCTGCTAGGACTAATTTTCAATACAAACACCTCCACATCTGAACAAATTGGAGACTAACAATAGCAGATACTCTTACTTTGCCTCAAACAATGGATGTAGTTATGCACCATTAGCAATTACAATGAAAGTGACATAAGTCTAATTCTTATTTTTATAACACTGGAAAAAAGTACATGCATTTTCCAAATTTAAGAATATTTATTCTTCCTCAAAAATTAAATTGAGAACTTCAATAATCTCTCCTCAACATTCTTTATTGTTGTTTGCTGTCTTTCTGCATCGTAAGCTGAAAGAACCGAAAAATGGTTGAATTTGGCTGAATGAAATCACTCTCCCTTAGGTAACTGAACTAAGACAAAAGGTGAAAAATTTCCTTCCATATGGATAGGTTTTCATTGTTTTGTTAAAAGAATTCTGGAAGTAATAAAGAAATGGAAAATTTACAGTCACATTCTAGGCCAGACACCAGGAATATTTAATAGTTGTTAGGGAACATGTCCACCAATTCTGTTATATTGTACTCTCCCAAGCACTTAATACAGTACTCTGCACACAGTAAGCACTCATTAAATAATAATGTTGGTATTTGTTGAGCGCTTACTATGTGCAGAGCACTGTTCTAAGCGCTGGGGTAGACACAAGGGAATCAGTTTGTCCCACGTGGGGCTCACAGTCTTCATCCCCATTTTACAGATGAGGGAACTGAGGCACAGAGAAGTGAAATGACTTGCCCACCGTCACACAGCTGACAAGTGGCCGAGCCGGGATTCCAACCATGACCTCTGACTCCAGAGCCCGGGTTCTTTCCACTGAGGCACGCTGCTTCTCATTAAATCATTAAATCGTTAAATATGATCGACTGATTGTTTTCTTGATCCAAGCAGGGGCCATGGGGGAAATGGGAGGGGTGTATAGATGTTCCTCTTGAATAAACCCTGATTTGAGCCTTAAAAATGCAGATGTCCTGAATGGGTATATCTTGGGGTAGGTTTTCCATAGACTTACATGCAATGGATGCCTGGTACGTGAAAAATTTCAGTGTAAATCCCTGCCTCGTGGGCAGAGAATGTGTCATGAAGTTCTTGGTTTGTTTTTTTCTAGGTGCACTGCATTCGGTGAGTATTCAGTAAATGCTTCTACTATTACTCTACTGCTTTAGGTGGAAACAGTGAGGCCTCTGAATGCTTTCGGCAAAGGCCTCACTAGAGAAGCTAGCTGGCCTAGCGGAGAGACCAGAAGGGTAGAGTAGAGGAAGGAGTGAGGAAAGCGTGAAATTACCTGGAGCAGTTGGATTGAGGTGGTTTGGAACCTCAAGTCCCCCTGCCCACCCTTCTTATCCAAGTGGTCAAATGGTCCTTGATCATGGATCCTGCCAAACCGGAATGAGTGGTAGAGGAGAGGGGGTTTGCAACACCTCTCCTCCTTTCTCTCTTTCCGCCGCCCACCCCGCACGCTCCGCTCCTCCGCCTCCCACCTCCTCGCCGTCCCCCATTCTCGCCCATCCCGCCGTCGACCCCCGGGCCACGTCCTCCCGCGGTCCCGGAACGCCCTCCCTCCTCACCTCCGCCAAACTGATTCTCTTCCCCTCTTCAAAACCCTACTTAAAGCTCACCTCCTCCGAGAGGCTTCCCAGTCCGAGCTCCCCTTTTCCCTCTGCTTCCTCTACCCGCCCCTTCACCTCTCCACAGCTAAAAACCCTCTTCTCCCTTCTTTCCCTATTCTCCTCCCCCTCTCCCGTCCCATCCCCTCAGCACTGTACTCGTCCGCTCGACTGTATAGATCTTCATCACCCTATTTATTTTGTTAATGGGATGTACATCACCTTGATTCTATTTATTTGCTATTGTTTTAATGAGATGTTCTTCCCTTCGATTCTATTTATTGCCATCGTTCTTGTCTATCCGTCTCCCCCGGTTAGACCGTAAGCCCGTCGAAGGGCAGGGACTGTCTCTATCTGTTACCGATTTGTACATTCCAAACGCTTAGTACAGTGCTCTGCACATAGTAAGTGCTCAGGAAATACTACTGAATGAATGAATGAACACTGCCTTAATCTGGTGGGGAGGAGGAGTGGCCGGAGGACTCGACGCCCGTCCTGGATGCCAGGACAGTCGCGTTAGTCATCTCGCGTCCACATCGAGCAGTCAGTAATATTTATTATTGAACACCTATGTACAGAGTTTTGGGAAGGGTTTTACAGACTAGCAGGGGACGCAGACACTAAAACAATTTTTACATGAGGAACAAGGAAGGTGGATAGACTGGCCAGCGATTGCTGAAGAAATAGGGTACGGTGCTCTATGCGTCTGTGGGTACATCAGTGCGGAGCTGACACAGAAGTGCTGAGGAGGAGCAGTGTAGACATGGTTCCCGGGCAGTCACCCACCTCGCCATTTCAAACATCGGACGTGGGGACTCGGTGATGGAGACCAGGACCCATCTCTCTTGGGGGAGAGTTTTTTCCCCCCAACTCTCACTGCAGCACTTCGGTCAAACAATCAATCAGTAGTATTTGTCGACTGCTTGCTCTGTGCAGGACACTGTACTAAGTGCTTGGGGGATGTGGATGGACAACTCCTGGAGGTTCTTGAGGAGTGGGATTCAACTTCCCACGCTGGGGAAGCAGCGTGGCCCAGTGGAAAGAGCCTGGGCTTCGGAGTGAGAGGTCATGTGTTGGACTCCCGGCTCTGCCACCTGTCAGCCGTGTGACTGTGGGCAAGTCACTTCACTTCTCTGGGCCTCAGTTACCTCATCTGTAAAATGGGGATTAAATGTGAGCCTCCCGTAGGACAACCTGATTATCCTGTATCTACCCCAGCGCTCTGCACATAGTAAGCGCTTAACAAATACCAACATTATTATTATTATTATTATTCACTTTTCTTTAGAAAGATGATCCAAGTAGCAGACGAAAGTATGGACTGGAGTCGGGAGAGGCAGGAGGCAGGGAGGGCAGCAAGAGCTGTTTTGGTTGAGCATGAGATAGAACTTGACTTGCTACAGAACTAGGAAACAGGAACAGACATTTGAAGGGGATAGTGGGGACCCTATTCCAGACATCTTTAAGCAAAAACTAAGCTCCATCTATAATTGATGTTTTGCTCATTCATCTTACTGAAGTCCAAATATGGGATCAGATCATTTCTTGTGATCCCTTCCAGTGTGATGATTCTCCGAATTCCTGAAGCAAACAGATTTCAGGTATTTGGATGTCGGAAAGCGAAAAGGAAGACACACGCTGGGTTGGTACTTTTCTTTTGCAACTCACTTGCAACATCTAAGTTTGCCCTTGTGGGCTGTGGAAGATTTAGGCTTGCAAATGCTTTTGGGTAGTATTTACTTGAAAAAGGCATTTCACTTCACCTTTAATTTTATTG
This sequence comes from Ornithorhynchus anatinus, assembly GCF_004115215.2. NCBI lineage: Eukaryota > Metazoa > Chordata > Mammalia > Monotremata > Ornithorhynchidae > Ornithorhynchus > Ornithorhynchus anatinus. Next base: position 43,720,902 of record NC_041735.1, read on the forward strand.
GGCAGCTTTTTGACAGATTGGGGAACTGCAACTGCAGAAGGTGATTATGTAATCAATAGGCCATGAGTGGATCTCAGTGCTGCAATTAACATGTTATTGTACAAATCAAGTGAACAGAAAAAGGCAATTTGTTCAACTATTCACCAGAACTCTACAGTCGGTGGCTAGACAATGAGCTAGATTTATGCAAGGTTTGAGGGAGAAGAAAGCGAGTCAAAGCATCAGGGCCTTTTTCAATGCATTAGTAGTCAATCCTCCAGTCGGACTGAATTCAGAGTAGGTGTTAGGGATCAATAATACATTTAATTAAGAGTTTATTGTTTTTGCTAATGACTTTCAGAAGGATTTAAAATCCCCCACAGAACAGTTTGAATGGAGTTTTAGAACATAACTAAGTCTTCCGCTTTTAATATGCAAGTATCCAATTCAGTATATGACCCAGATTTTCTCTGCTGAAAATATTTCATTTCTAGCCTTCTCCTTCTAGTAAGTATCCGGGTGGATGACAATCAAATATTCATCTACTTTATCTCCTATTCGGTCTCAAGCTTGTTGCAAAAATCTGTCGTGAAGACTGGATGGATACCTCTGGAAAGAAGAAATACTGACGTTGTAAACTCCTTTACAGTTTCATTCTAAAGAATAACAAAATAGGTACACTCTCTTTGTTATAATTCTTTTCTCCTTATTGTCTGGAGTAGTAAAGTAATCTGATAGACTCGTTCTCTTCTCAAAGCAGCCAATTTAGAGGTAGTCTATTAGTGTTCACCACTTACAGCAATCGTGTTTGAAACTTTATTTTCTTTCCCCCGGAACACAAAGGGCTATGAAAAAGAAGGGAGCGGATCCTTTTGGGGAAGACGGTTGGGTAACACTCCCGTGTTCGGAAAGAGCCCGGGCTTGGGAGTCAGAGGTCGTAGGTTCTAATCCCGGCTCCCTCGCTTGCCAGCTGTGCGACTTCGGGCAAGTCACTTAACTTCTCGGTGCCTCAGTTACCTCATCTGTAAAATGGGGATTAAAACTGTGAGCCCCATGTGGGACAACCTGATCACCTTGTACCCCCCAGCACTTAGAACAGTGCTGTGCACATAGTAAGCCCTTAAATACCACCGTCCCAGCGCTTAGAACAGTGGTCCGCACATAATAAGCCCTTAACAAATACCACCGTCCCAGCGCTTAGCACAGTGCTCTGCACATAGTAAGCGCTTAACAAATACCAACATTATTATTATTATTATTATAGTACAGCTTCCTACCGACCTGAAAGAGGTAGGGCACGTGACTCAGAGCCTAATGTTCTGAGGGAGAAGCTTACTCACCCAAGATGAGAAACCTATTTCACAGGAGCTGAGAGATGCAAAAAAAAACCCCCCAAAGACTTCTTATTTGGGTGTGCAAATTGCAGGAAAATCTACTGACTGGATTGCTTTTGGAGTAGGGTTTGGATGACCAAACCCTTTTAGTCTTTTAGACCGTGAGCCCGCTGTTGGGCGGAGATTGTGTCTATCTGTTGCCGAATTGTACATTCCAAGCGCTTAGTACGGTGCTCTTCACACAGTAAGCGCTCAATCAATGCAAGGGAATGAATGAATGAAGGGACTGTAATTAGTCAATCCCTTTGATTCATTGATGGAAGAGACCTTCTAGGCCCAGTTCTGCTTCCAGTGGTGAAGTTTCTGGCCGAAGAAAAACCTAGGATATTCTGTGAAGTAGATGGGCCCGGCATGAATCTTGAAAAACAGCAGGCTGTGGTGGATCGCAAAGCCCGCAGAGGCTGAAATGGCAATCCTTTGATAGGTCATGGCCCTATAATATGATACTGGGATCACCTTGGCCATAAATTAATTCAACATGTAACGTACTTCCATGTGCACTTTACAATGTGCTGCACCCTTACCTCTTGCTCACTGGGAGCAGAACAACGGATCAAGGGCTTGGGAGACTACAGCGTAGGAGACGGACGTGATTTCTACGCTTAAGGATCTTATCTAGTGGTCCCGGAGGGAGGTTCTAGCACCGCCAATCATCAATGTTCTGTATATGCCAGGCCTTCTGCTACCAGCAACTAACCAAAACCGGAACCAACATCTTGGGTCCTTTCATAGCATCGGAGGGAAGGAAAAACAATCCAGTTCAGGTCTGGCCTAGAATAGCGCTCCGCACGGAGCAGGGGCTCAATCAATACGAGTGATTATTGGCCTAAAGCAGAGCCACATACTGAGCGTTAAGACTCCATTGCCTCTGGTTGCCTTAGAGTAGCCCCGTGACTTAGTGGAAAGAGCCCAGGCTTGGGAGTCAGAGGTCGTGGGTTTTAATCCGGGTTCTGCCACTTGTCAGCTGTGTGACTGTGGGCAAGTCATTTAACTCCTTTGTGCCTCAGTTACCTCATCTGTAAAATGGGGATTAAGACTGGGATACCCACGTGGGACATTCTGATAACCTTGTATCTTTCCCAGTGCTTAGAACAGTGCTTGGCACATAATAATCGCTTAAGAAATATCATTATTATTATTATTCCAAACAGGAAGCCAACAGCAGGCCTCCACATCCTAAAGTTAGTTCCTAGAATGCATAAAGTCTTTTAGTGTCTTGTCTCCAACTCATACTTTCTTTACTTTCTTTTACGATCGATGCCTCTAGTTTGGTCCATAGTTAGCACGGGGAAGCAGAGTGGCCTAGTGGAAAGAGCACAGGACTAGGAGTCAGGGAACCTGGATTCTAGCCCGTGTTCTGCCACTTGCCTGCTGTGTGACCTTGGGCAAGTCACTTAACTTCTCTGTGCCTCAAGTGACTGATCTGTAAAGTGGAGATTAAATATCTGTTCTTTCACTGGAGTCTGTGAGCCCAACGCAGGACGGGGACTATATCTGTTCTGAATGTACAGCGCTCAGCACAGTGCTTGGTGATTAGAAAGCGTGTAACAAATGCCATAAGAGTAATTATTAATGTGGAGAGCAAACTGGCTAGCATCTTCCTTCTAAAAACCCTTAATAGACTGACCAGACTAAGCTCTTTGAAACATTCAGAGCTTCTTCACACCTTTTCTTTTCCTTCTCAAACTCCACTTTTTCCTGTACCTCTCCCCGTTCTCCCCATCCGACCTCTCCATCTCTTCTGGGGCTTCTGTCTCTCTCTTTCTCTCTCTCTCGGTTCTTCAAAGTCATTTTGTTTGGGTACGCTTATGCCCTCTTTTGCCTTTGTGCATGATTTTATAACTGGGCCATTTATATCTTTGAGTTTTCTGGTTGGTGGGTCTGTGTGACTCTGTATCCCGTTTATAGTCCTATTTTCTTGAGTATGAATTGGTGCCTGTTGGTGGGGGTGCAGTGGGTGGGTACATCTGTGTGCCTTCTCCGCATATTCTAGCTATTCGTAGGTGTTTCCATTCCTCCGGGTGCATGCATATGTTTATGTTTGCCTCTGCGTGCTTCCGTATGTGTTTTAGTTTATGTGCCGTATCCGGTCTTTCCATGTGTATCCTGCCGCAGCGGATTGCAATCGGAGGGCCACGGAGGCTGGATGAAGGTGCGTGCTATGGCAATAGTGGCTAGGAGTCACTGGCGCTCCTCTGGGCTGCGTGATGGCATTGTCTAGCCCTACTTGTTTCCCCCTTGGCTTTGGGAACAACTCTCAGGGCTTCCCAGACTCCAGTCCCCCATTTACTGGCTCCTCCCAGAGTCTGCCCCCTCTTCCTACCCCTGAGTTTGTCTGTCGGGTTGGTCTGGGAAGCAGCAACAGCAGCTGGTCAGGGAGTTTCCTGATCTTGCTCGCGGCTTCCCAGAATCCTCCGTCTTTTCCCTCGCCCTCAGACTCACTTTATGACAGTGGGGATTTCACAGAAGCAGCAGCTCAGAAGGTCCCATCCTGCAGGGAAACATGGGTTAAATTTCTTCTCAAGCATTTTCTCTCAGGGAAAAATCAATGAGGTATATCTAAGGTAAGAAGAAAAATAGGAAAAATTTGCAGTTCTCCACTTCCCTCATCGCTGCAATGAGCGTGCATGCAGCTGTTCCCTGGGCAATGATTTGTCCGTATCCGTCATGGGGACGCATCATGATCCCTCTGCAGACAATGCCCCGTGAGCCATTCTGAAGAAAAACATGTCCAACTCTAAGACACGCATAACTCTTTTTTGGTTTTTGTTTGGGGTTTTTTTTTTGAGAGGAGTGGTTTGTATTTTAATTTGCATGATTGGGAAGCAGCATGGTCTAGTGGAAAAATCAGAGGCCTAGGATTCTGATGACCTGGGTTAATAATAATGATAATGACGGTACTTAATTAGGTTGGACAAAGTCCCCGTACCACATGGGACTCACACGGTTAATTCCCAATTTACAGATGCGGGAACTGAAGCCCAGAGAAGTTAAGTGATTGCCCAAGGTCACACAGCAGACATGTGGCGAAGCTGGGATTAGAACCCAGGTCCTTCTGACTCCTAGGCCAGGGCTCTATCTGCTAAGCCACACTTCTTCCTGACGCTGCTACTTGCCTGCTGTTTGACCTTGGAGAAGTCACTTAACTTCTTAACCTCAGTTTCCTCAGAACTGTAAAATGGGGATTCAATGTCTGTTCCCCTTCCTACTTAGACTATGAGCACCATGTAGGACAGGGACTGTGTCCATCCTGATTCACTTGTATCTACCTCAGCCCTTAGTACGTTGCTTGACAAATACCATGATTATCATTATCATTGTTATTCACGATAATAATAAATTAGTTGAGTTCGACCATTAAAATTTTGAGAATTACACAGTTTTCTTCCAAGTATTTTCTCATTCATAAAGCCTCATTTCAATATGTCTACTTATCACAAGCTCTTAATATCATCAAGGGCTTTAGTTCAGTCATGCAAATTTAGCACTAATTGGGTGGACAGACTTTTTTTTCCTTCGTGATAAGTGTTCCTGATAGCCACTCTAGCTGAGATAGGAACATATATTTTTGCATAGGGGCCAGAGTGATGATAAACTAAAAGGCCACATTTAACAACACTATTTTGTAATTACAAAAGGGCTTTACACGCATTCTCATTCATCCCTAGGCAGTAGAGAGTAATATTGCCCTCAAATGGTCCGGGCCCTTAGTCTTGAATACTGTTTGTATTTGTTCACATCTTACTTATTCACAGAGGGTATCCGTGTAAAGATATATGAGAAATAAAACAGCAATCCGGAAGAGATTCTCTATTGATTCTGCTCCTAAAATCCTGAAACAGAAGAATTAGGCCAAGCTTAAATGTCCTTTATTTTGGAAAAGCATTGCCTGGCAAAGAATTTCAGAGTACATATTGTATTGCGTGTGCTCATGCTTCACATATACATCCCATGTTTCTGGGGATGGTGTGATTTTTTTGTGTGCCTTTCCCCTCAAGCTCCTATTTAAGGGTATGTAATTATACCTAAAATGAACTGAAGACAGCAACTCATCACTCTGAATATTGGGGTGCCAAAGGGAACATTTTCTGATAGATTCTGTTTTAAAACACTGCAGATCATGAGCTTACAAAAGGCTTTTGAAATGAAAATTCTTACAATAAGTGAATGAAGCCATGTGTAAAATAGTCACAGTAAGGTTATAAATATGTAAAGTCACTATCCTATTTTATCCACTATTGGCGTACTGCTTTCGAAATAGACATACACTTCCGGGATGTCTATTTCAGCTCAGATTGTGTGGTGAATAATCTGGATTAACTGCTGCCACAGCCATTACATTCTGACGTGGATTCTATGTCTGTAGGAAAACTTTAGTAAAATTTAGCTTTGTTGCAGCCTGCCATGTCGAAAGAAAATTCTCGTGTAGATGAATAAGCAAAATGCTTAAAAAATGGGAAGTTGATATTTCCTAAAACTTTTTGAATGTCATAATAATGATGATAGTATTTGTTCATTCATTCAGTTGTATTTATTGAGTGCTTACTATGTGCCAAGCCCTGTTCTAAGCGCTGGAGAAGATACAAGATAATCAGGTTGTCCCACATGGGCCTCACGGTCTTAATCCCCATTTTACAGAGGAAGTCACGGAGGCACAGAGAAGTTAAGAGACCTGCCCAAGGTCACTCACAGCTGACAAGTGGCGGAGCCGGGATTAACACCCACAACCTCTGACTCCCAAGCCCATGCTCTTTCCATTAAGCAACGCTCCTTCTTTATTGTTATTCTAACGGAGCTATTGTTTTATTTTTCCTTGGTAACATTAATTGCAGGTATTAAAATGAAAGAAAATCTGGTTGCATAGTGACCTTATGTACTATAAGGCTGTTGCTGTACTGGTTGAAGTTCATTGGACTCAAAGAGAATGTTGTGGACAGTAGGTCTCTTAAACAGGAAGGAACAAGGGAAAATAGAGCTCTTTTTCAGTCTTAGCATATGTCACAAGCCTCCATCCGTCTTGAGCAGTGACACGTCCGCGTCCTTTTGATGATATAGAAAAGAGCGGTTTCTGACTGTTATCCGTCACAAGAGATCCCAAAATAATGAGCTCATATCTTAGCTCTTGTCTCGAAAAGAATCTGGCACCCGAAGAATGAGCTTTAACTCTTTCTGGTACCCTTTCAAGACGGTTCGTGGAAGCAGTAAATGTGGCCTGAAAGTAAATCAGCTTTTCAAAGATGTCAAACAGTACAGTTCTAGGGAGTAGGTTTTTTTGTGTGATATTTAACCACTTCCTATGTGTCAAGCACTGTTCTATGAACTAGGGTGGATAGAAAGTAATCAGGTCAGACACAGTCCGTGTCCCATATGGGGCTCACATTCTAAGTAGGAGTGAGAACAGGTATTGAGTCCCCATTTTACAGTCGAGGAAACTGAGGCACCGAGAAAATAAGTGATCAGCACAAGGTCACCAGTAATAATAATAATAATAATAATAATGTTGGTATTTGTTAAGCGCTTACTATGTGCAGAGCACCGTTCTAAGCGCTGGGGTAGGTACGGGGTAATCAGGTGGGCCCACGTGAGGCTCACAGCTAATCCCCATTTTACAGATGAGGTAACTGAGGCACAGAGAAGTTAAGTGACTTGCCCACACTCACACAGCTGGCAAGTGGCAGAGCTGGGATTCGAACCCATGACCTCTGAAGCTCCAAGCCTGTGCTCTTTCCACTGAGCCACGCTGCTTCTCTCTAATGTTGGTATTTGTTAAGCGCTTACTCTGTGCCAAGCACTGTTCTAAGCGCTGGGATAGATACAAGGTAATCAGGTGGTCCCACGTGGGGCTCACAGTTTCATCCCCATTTTACAGATGAGGTAACTGAGGCACAGAGAAGTTAAGTGACTTGCCCAAGGTCACACAGTGGACAAGCGGCCGAGCCGGGATTCGAACTCATGACCTCTGATTCCCAAGCCCGGGCTCTCTCCACTAAGCCACGCTGCTTCAGACAAGTGGCAGGGCTGGGATTTTTCTTTTTTTTTATGGTATTTGTTAAGCCTACTATGTGCCGGGCACTGTACCTATGTTCTTCGGTAGGTACAAGCTAATCAGGTTGGAAACAATCAATGTCCTACTTGAGGCCACAGTTTTAGTACCCATTTTACAGATGGGGGAACTGAGGAGCAGAGAAATTAAGTGACATGCCCAAAGTCACACAGCAAACAAGTGGCGGAACTGGGATCAGAACGCACGCCCTCTATCTCCGAGACCTGTGCTTTTCACACTAGGCCACCCTGCTTCCCAGGAAGGCAGAAAGATGAGTGAACTCAATGTGCGGTTCATGTGGGACAGATTCAATCCTTCATTCAATAGTATTTATTGAGCGCTTACTACGTGCAGAGCACTGCACTAAGCGCTTGGAATGTACAAGTCGGCAACAGATAGAGACGGTCCCTGCCCTTTGACGGGCTTCCGGTCTAATCGATACTATGCCCTACATGATTACCTTGTATCTACCTTAGTACTTAGAACATTGACTGACACAATTAAATATCATAATAACGATAATAATAATTCCATGTCTAAACCAGGCAGATTGAAAACATTGTTACAGAATCCACATTTTTCGTGAAGGCCTTGAAGAAAGCTCTTACATTGGAGGATTTGATACTGGTAAACTTGTCTCTAGACTGCAAGCTCTTTGTGGGCAGGAAATACGTCTGTATATTTTACTCTCCCAAGAGCTTAGTACAGTGCTCTGCACACAGTAAGCACTCAATAAATACAATCGATCGACCGATCGATCGATTGATGTTACTCTTTGGGAAAATTCAGCATGGTAGGACTCTGGAAGCTCTGAAGTGAGGAGGTGCGATCAGGCGATCTTTAGACTGTGAGTTTGTTGCGGGCAGGAAATGTGTCGGTTTATTGTTATATTGTACTATCCCAACTGCTTAGTACAGTGCTCTGCACGTAGCAAGCACTCAGTAGATACAATTGGTTGAATGAATGACTGAATGAATAAATACTATTAACTGATCGATTGACTGAGAAGCCACACTGAATCTGGTAACTTGACCCATGCAGTTTCCTTGTTTCACCTTCAGAGACTCCACCAAACCCCATTAAAAGATATGTAATGATACGTCAGTATGTCCCAAATTTCGGGCTGATGGATTTTTTTTCTGCTTCTCTTTTTTTCAAAAGCCCTACTCAGAAATATGAAATGACACGTAACCCAGACTGAAGACGGCTTGTATCCCTGTGGATATGTGGGTGAAAAATCGGGCCTTCTTAAAATAGATTTGATATGACAAAACCAAGGTTGATGTGCAACTGACTTTGGAAAAGTAACAAGTTAGAGAACAAATTTATTTGTCTCCATTTTGAAAATTTATATAATCATGAATTCACTCATCTCACAGTTTCATCTGCTTGAATCTGGAAAGCTTTAACCTAGACCTTTTAATACAATTATCTCTTTTACGTCTGCATCAGACCGAGGACACTAATTAGGGAAATCTTCTACGGTTAAGCATTAGGTCACTATATTATGTGATTCATCAACCTGGGACATACTTCATGTTCATCACAAAATCCAAAATACTTAGTGTGATTAAATAGATGAGCTTGACTGCTGCTGATGAGGTTACTTAAAATAATTTTTGATTTCTAAGGAAATGAAGAAATATAAACTCATTGTAAAGAATGTTCAGTTTTATAGCTACCTGTGCCCAGAATGACTAGTTACTTTCTCTATACCCCAGTCACGGTTAGGCCTTGGCAAGGGAAGCAATTGGTTGATGGTCACCTAACCAGGCCAGGGCTCTTCTAGCTTTCCAAGACCACCATAGAACACAACTTTGGACCCATACTAATACTAATAATAATGATAATTGAGGTATTTGTTAGGCATTTACTATATGCCAAGCACTGTTGCTCAGTCGGACACAGGTTGGACACAGTTCTTGTCCCACATAGGGCTCATAGGTCTTAATCCTCATTTTACAGTTGAGGAAACTGAGGCATAGAAAAGCTAAGTAACTTGCCCAAGGTCACAAAGCAGTCAAGTGATGGAGCCGGGATTAGAACTCAAGTCCTTTGATTCCCAGGCCATGCTCTTTCCACTAGACCATGCTCCTCCTCATTCTGTCCTCCACCCTGGCTCCTCCCCAAATCCCTAGAAATGGGGACAGAAGTTTCAGGAGTTTTGGAGCCAGTTAATGGAGAGAAAGGATGGCGAGAGAATGAATAAGTGGAAGCCTCCCCAAAGTCTAGCATCATAAAAATTTGTACTGCGGTCCTGAGTCAGTCTGACAGATTCAGATGCACAGATTCTACCAAGAGGAATGTTTTAAGGGTATAAAGATCCTAGGGCTTCTCAACAGTGATGTGGTTTATCAATTCAAAGTCCAAGGTGCCCTGTCAGATATACACTGAGGTAAAGCGGGCATGTATGGCATCCAGGGCTGTCCATCCTATTTCATACCACCATGCTTAAGCCTACGTCGTGGGACCTGGGAGCTGATGTCAGAGTGTTTTCAATCTGTCAGGAATTATGCTAATGCAAACATATAGGATATTAATATTTGTTATGAAGAGAAAGAAGATGTTTGGGATAGCAGACTTTCAGAGACAATTTTCCAAAGACACACTAATAATAAGAAGAGACAAATAGAGAATAAGGCAGGTTCACTTATGCGTGGATCATATAAATGACTTCTTGTAATATAAAATATGATACGAAGACATATAGAGCTCTCTATTTTAGGCAGGCAAGATAATCAGGGATATGGAGAAAAAAGGGTAGACTGAAGATGGTGTAGAGGGTTAAGGAGAAGTTCTTCAGCACCGAAAGAAGGAGTCTGAAGGGAAATGATTAAAATCTACCAAACCCTACAAGTATAGAAGTGGCGTTCACCGAATACCACATCTTTTGGGCACGGGAACACCAGTGAAGCTTGAAAGGATAGCTTTGCCTACTGTGAGTCCCATGTGGGACAGAGCCTGTGTCCAACCGGATCATCTTTTACCTATCCCAGTGCTCAGTACAGTGCTTGGCACATAATAGTTGCTTAACAAATAGCATTATTATTTTATTAAGGGTAATAATACCAATTGAAAAAGAAACATAGGGTAAATATATGTGGAAGCAGCATGGCCTAATGGATAGAGCATGGACCTGAAAGTCAGAAGGACCCGGGTTCTAATGCCGGCTCTGCCACTTGTCTGCTGTGTGACCTTGGACAAGTCACTTAACTTCTCTGGGCCTCAGTTGCCTTAGGGACTGGGTCCAACCTGATTGCTTTGTCTCTATCCTGGTGCTTAGAACAATGCTTGATACATAGTAAGCACTTAACAAATGCCATCATTTTATATTAATTAATTACCATAGTTGTAAAGGCAGAAACTGTATCTGACTGGATTTGGGGGATTGGGTCAATATTTTGAGAAGCAGTTTATAACTGGCCCTAGAGGGAAAGATAAAGGTGTTAGACTGTATATCCCTAAGCATAAGAATGGCTAACGAAAAGGACAACTTTAATGATTTATTACCTACCGGGACTACAAAACAAAGAAATTGAACTAGTGGCATGGTTCCTCCAAGCAGCCTGTTGCCCCTGTTGGCATCTGGGCTGAAGGAGACAGAATGTTTTTGTTTATGCTCTTCAGTCCTTTATTCACTCTGAGGGACAAATCTTGGTCTCTGAAATGGTGAATTGCATATTTTTGTCCCTACAGCTTGGCACATTTAGGAGGAACCGTTGGCTTTGTATAGTTTTTTAAATAAAATGAATAATGGTATTTGATAAACATGTACTATGTGCCAGCTACTGTACTAAGCACGGAGATAGTTATAAAATTATCAGTTTGGACACAAACCGTGTCCCACATGGGGCTCACAGTCTTAATCCCCAATTTACAGATGAGGGAATTAAGGCACAGAGAAGTTAAGTGACTTGCCTGAGGTCACATAGAGTGAGGATTAGACCTCAGGTCCTCTGACTCCCAGGACCATGCTCTATCCACTTAGCCACACATCTCTGGAGTTCATTCTTGGTCTTTTCCCCACAGAGGAGCCATATGAGCGTGTATGAGAATCTTAGTTCAAACGGTGAAATTACATCAGAGTACCTTTCACAGTTGCTAATTTAGAGGGATAGCTCATAATATCCGGGAACACAGCTTGCCTTGGATTTGGAAGAGTGTCAACTGCCCTAAAATGATCAAGTAGTTGTGTGGTCTTTGTTTTGTAGTCTGGGTAGGTAATAAATGATTAAATTCATGTGAGTTTACCAGACCTTACTGTAGCAAGAGAGGAGATAGTCCATTATTTCAATTTTATATACCCACCCCCCAAACAACACACACACTATTTTCTGTTTGGAGAGCAGAGAAACAATGCTCTCCACCCAGGGAAATGCAAGAATGCATTATCAGAGCACTCTCAGTGAATAATCATCCTGCTTGAACAGAACTTGCAAAGAATAGCCTTTCACATACGCGACATCTACTGTATCATTCGACTCGATCCTTTCTGTCCCGCACTGAAGATTTTCAATGACTCCATGGTGAAGTTTTCATCCCATATTAAAATGGATAAAGCTGTGGGATGATGATGATTACGATGACAATGGCAATTCTGATGGTGGAAATGGTTCGACTCATCACATTTTGCACTTTTTTATTGGAAAGTTTGATAATCAGCAGAAGAGTGTTTAATGTTTTGAGAGACTCAATTTGCATGAAAAAAACGTTACAAAGTCATTCAATTTCTTCAGTTTTTTTTTTATTTTCTATCAGCTGAACCATCAAAACACAGAGTGGTGTGTACTGGCAGGAGATAGAAAATCATATGAATAAAAATATTATCTTATCTCAAGTCTCTCTTCCCCAGAAATAATATCTAAAAAATGTACATGGATTAGATGAAGAAACTTACAAATAGGTACTGGGGAGATCAAGGAAGCTCATTTAGAAGCTAAAATTAACACAGTGTCGCTGCACACAATATGACTTATCCAAATGCTTTATAAATGGTACTAAATCTGCAGAACAAAATATTTTCCAATTGGACAAATTTACTCAAGGGTCTGTAAGGCATTAATTTACATACTTCACTCCCCAGAGCTCCCATGCTGATTGTATAGTCCTACACTAGTTAAAATATTCTCAGTGCTAAAACTCTATTCAAACCTAATTCAGACCAGCTCTCACCTGCTAGCATCTTTTGAGATTACTCATTTATTCCTCCCTTGATTGCACACTTTGTTTTGTTGAAACCCAATTTCCTTCTGCTGGGGTTCCTAAAATAGAACATCACTAAGGATTCTCTACCAACTGAGTAGATAACTATTACTCCTGTTTCAGACCATAGTCTCCTGTCAAAAAAAAAAAAAAAGCTTTTCAAAGTGTATTCTTTATATCTTCTTTAGGAAAGAATCCAGATAGCCTTTTCCTATAAGCAAATGAATCAAATTACAATATATGTCTTTTCATTTCAACTTTAAAAGGAAAAAAACCAAAACCCTCAGATGATGTAAACCAGGTAAATTGATATTTTGCTCCAATTTTTAAAAAAATCCTGTTTCTGATTATAATCGAGATGTTACAGTAAAGAGGTTCTCAAAATAAGTGATGCAATCATTTTAACATTTTTTCTTATTACTAACCTTTGGTGCCGGTTTTTTTGCCCTTAAAGTAACATGCAGTTTAGCAAAGGAAAATTCAGCAAGAACTTTGAAGTTGATTCCATCTCAGCATTTAGGTGTCTCAAAGGAGCTAGAGGTTCTACTTTTTAAAAAATATTCATTCATTCATTCATTCATTCAACAGTATTTATTGAGCTCTTACTATGTGCAGAGCACTGTACTAAGCGCTTGGGATGTACAAATCGGTATCAGATAGAGACAGTCCCTGCCCTCTGACGGGCTTACAGTCTAATCGGGGGAGACGGACAGACAAGAACAATAGCAACAAATAGAATCAAGATTATATCGTGATCTACTGATGCTTGTTGTTCAAGTTCTTAATATGCAGGCTACAAATGACCTACAAAGGATCTGTGAGCAACTTTGATTTATATTCATTTTTTATGATGATTCTTCTATGAATTCAGCATGCGGATCCAGCTCTTGATTGACTTCACCTCATTGGTTCACTGAGTGAGATGATAAGAAATAGCATTCAAAAGACAACTGCCTGTCATTAAATGAAGATGTGGGATTCACAATTTAAAAGTGTGTATAAAAAAAATTATCTCTATTTTTAGTGAGAAGGCTGCTGACATCACAATTCCTGTTGGCTTCCAAGGCCTGATCAGTCTCCTTTTAAATAATGCAATGCATAATCTGGTTATTGGATGTTCATCCAGTTTAATTGATCTTTCCCTTTCAATAGAAACAAATTGTTAGCTCCATGCAATAAATACAAAATGATAACTTTCAGCTCTGAAACTTATCGGTTGCATATACCGTATGACAAGACTATCAGCAATCATTATCCTGCCAAACAGTAGCTTGGAACTTGAAGTCATCTCATAGAAAAATGTGGCACAGAGCAATCAAATATGTAAATGAACCGTAGATCCTGTGCATTCTTTCAGTTACTGCCTGCCCCATTGATATACGATGTTGCATCTCCGCATCTGGTAACCCTTCGGGTCAGAGATGTTACACACTTTGTTGTAACTTCACATTCCGTGCAACTGCCAGATTTTGACTTTAAATAATCCCCTTCTGCCTTGCCCGCCCACCTGTGTTATAATGCCTCGGCGATTTTTTTCATTTGGAAAAATGGTTCTGGGAAATAATATGATATTGATTTTCTTGGCTGGAATGGCAGAAAGGAAATCAGGGCAGGAGAGATCCTAGAAATTGTGATTTAACTTTTCTGTGGGATAAGTAGCTGCGGGCCTCGCTTTAAGGAGGTCAGCAGGACATGTGGGCGAGGGGAACACTAGGGAAAGATATTTTGGGATCTGGGTGATGTCTGGGTTTCATTTCAGAAGCACATCATTTGAAAGGCACAAAAGAGAGAATTACCTATAAAATAATCTCTAGTCTTACCAAGTGAGACATTGCAGATCATTCCCCTATCTTCCTTTACGTAATGGTCTTGTTGCAAAAATTATTATATTGCTTAGAACTATGAAAGTAAAATGATGTCGTTTTCTGGTACTGTAATATGCAAGTATATTACTTAATGTATTTTATCCTCCTTCCACTCCATGCTTATACAAAACCCGTATTATATTTTCATTACCTATGGGAAAAAGATGTACTTACATTTAGCACAAATGAGAATTTTCAGTTACAAATATCAACATTTACTGCCCGGGATAGGGCATGTAAAGCTTTTTCCAGGTTGCTGAAAGTATTGGGAAATACATTTTGCAAATAATATTTTGGTTGTTTCCTGGTTTAAATCCAAAGGAAGCGGCACATGCGAAAAGAAGTTTGAAAGCGAATGAATCCATTTTATTAGGCATTTTTATGTTTGGGCACATACTTTGAAAACAGATTACATATGTTTTAATCAGGGGGGTGCTAGTGGTTTAGAAAGCGTGCAGACCTTCTGAAAGGGGATTGAGAAGACAGTAGAATTCCAAAACACTGATTTGTCTAATTTTGGGTGACAGACCTCATACATCGAAGGAAGGATTCTCTTTCCCATGATCCATATTTAGGGAAATTCTTAATATCCTAAAGTGAATTGAACTATTGTCCTTATATGATAACCTCTTAAACGAAGTGTTACATGAAGTTGGGATCTGCATTTCAATTGGTTGTAGACCAACATTTTGACTTTCTTGACTCTGAGAACCCAAATTCAGATACTAATCCTTTATTTAGCAAGCAGAACTCTTCTATTTAATCGTCCTGAACATCAAATCCTTGTTTAATGATGTATACTCTATTTAATTAATCTGAATGCGTGTCTTCCTAGGGCCAAGAGTTCCTAGTGTTAAAAGTATAACAGTAGTCTAACGGATCAAATAGGAAAAAGGAAGCTATAATGGTCCTTGTGGTCAGGGAACATGACTACCAATTCTCACTGTATTATACTCTCCCAAGCGCTTAGTATAAGCTCTCAATAAATCCCACTGATGGCAAGAAAATTAGTCCTACAGAATTTAAAAAGTGAGATACCGCAAACATTTCCCTGCAAATCAATTGGACAACTTGACGTTCGCCTTTTATTCATCTATTCTGTAAACTTCTTGAGGGCAGGGATCATGTTTACCACCTGCATGGTACTTTCCAAGGGCCTAGGTCAGTGATCTGCAATAATAAGCGCTCGGTAAATCCCACTGACTTATCGACCGATTATTCACGGAAGCCGTATTTTACTTTCGCCCTATATAATTGTCTATTCTGGGATCTTATAATGGAGTAAATCAGATTCCCATCAAAGCAAAGGGAGAGAACTGATGATGGAGTCGCCCATCGTAAATGTTAGACTGGCCTAAATCCAGTCACGAAGATTTTGAGACTGAGAACCTCTAGAATGGAAGTTCACTGTGGGTAGGGTATATGTCTATCAACTCTGTTTTAGTGTAATAATAATGATAATAATGATGTTATGGGTTAAGCTAAGCACTGGGGTAGATACACAGTAATCAAGTTGTCCCATGTGGGGCTCACAGTCTTAATGCCCATTTTGTAGTTGAGGTAACGGAGGTACAGAGAAGTTAAATGACTTGCCCAAAGTCACACAGCTGATAGGTGGCGGAGCCGGGACTACAACCCACGACCTCTGACTCCCCAGCCAGTCCTCTTTCCACTAAGAGCATATGTACATATGTATACCACATACTTGTTTAGAATTACATTTTCTTTGCTTAGGAAATGTAACCTGTTGTCAAAAATCAGGTACTGTTTATGGAAATAACTCTATGAGCTACAGGGCTTAATGTGTAATTTGCCATGATACAAATACTTGTGCACTTGTTTCACTGTTCTCATTCCTGGTTGATTTTTGTGTAGGAAGCTATTCCTTGTTGACAACAGCAGATTCCATGCTAGTTACCTAGGTTTCATTATTATATTGGATTACAATTGTGTAGGCTGTTTCTAATGGTGAATGGAAACGTTTAGAACCAACTAAATATATCATCGCCTTTATGCTGTTAAGTTTCTGCTGTAGAAAATAGTATTTTCTCTGCTTGTTCGGTGCCAGTAGGCACATTATTAGGTGTTCTTGTTCATTCTTCGGTCCTATATTTCCGAAAGCACTAAATTGGAATTTTAGTCAGAAGAAGACATGTAACTGTGCATACATGTAACATATCACATCGTACTCTCCCAAGCCCTTAGTACAGTGCTCTGCACAGAGTAAGCGCTCGGTAAATATAATTGATTGATTGTTGCAGGAAGGAAAAAGTTGTATTTATGTTAACTTTCTCTGGAATACCATTTTTTTTCACTGCCTTATGAACACTCACTCACATGTGTTTCATGTAGCAGTACATGTCAATTAAATTGAAAGTCCAAATGTGAAATGTAGCTCTTGGGAGCCGTCTATGGATTGAGGAGTAATGTGCTGGCTTCTATTTTTAGAAGCATTTGGACTACATTTTAAAGATTTAAGTAACTTAGGGCTGTGTCAACTGGGCTATTTCCTTTAACATCTGTATGGAAGGTGGAAGTCTCCAAGACAATCTTTGGGAATATTCACATCTGGGAAGATGACAGCTGCTGTTCTTTACTGATACGTATGTTTCCGAAAGGCCTCCTGGATCCAGGCACCAAATTATTCCTAGGTATGCTTAGGCCAGATGTTCTGAATTTAAACTTGGATTGCATCTGGGGTAAGCGTTTGGTCATAGCTTGGCCATCTTTTCATTTGGTTTCACTTCCGTGCTTCCGTATCAGTCACATTTAGAGGGCAAGATAGGTTAGTCTTCTTTTGGCAGGTTTTGATTATAGGACCATTTTAGTTGAACTCTGAAGGAATCTTTGCATGCTGTGATGCTGACTTGGTCATATTTGAAAAGCAAAAGTAATTTTGGCCCTAATTCTCCACCATGTGACTGGAAGCCTTCCAGGAGCCCTTTCTCACAATCCCTAGGCGGAGAAGTGAGAGAGGTCTTTTCAGGTTCTCATATGCTATTTGGATTGTCAGTCATTCAGGACAGTTGATTTTGAGATTTTGGACCGGTCATTTCCAATGTTTCATGGCCATCAGCTGCCCGAGATCATTTCAACTTTGTTTCCACAGACTGGTTTTATTAGTATTTAGTTATAGAAGAATACAGAGTATCCTAGAGCAAAAAGTGGACTGGAAAGTGTGCTATCATCATTGCTTCCAATATCCCTTTCCTGCCCTCAGGGATCAGTCTCTGGTTAGGGATTTAAAGTATATGGATCCTTTAGGGGATGAGACCTGAAAAGAAGAGGAGGACTCTGGCTAATAGGAGCACTGGGGCCTCTTCTTTAAATTTCTCTTCACCTTTGGCTCTCATTCCTTTTTCCTCTCCATGTGATAGGGCTGACTTAACCACGCGGTCAATTGCAGAGTTTAGAACTACTAGCAGGGTGGTCTTTTATTAGTTTAGTATCACTGCGGGTTTGCTTATATTAGAAAAGAATATCATCATATTAAGATCTCTGTTATATAAAGACTCTGCTAAGCGTGCCGTGAGATCAAATCTACGGCTTTTAATAACGTGCAATGGAAATAGGAAACAGTTATAATTACTCCCCGTTAAAATATGTATCCTGTTTTACTTATGCTATTTTATGTGGGAGAGGATCATGGGAACTTTTTTTTAGAACAAATATTCCACGAGCTTCTGGTTCTAGTCATACACTGGGTAGCTCTCTTTCGTTTACGGGTCTGAATTCAATCTTTCCTGTACTTCTTATGGAGAGCAGAATCTAACCCTTTCCATATTTCTTGGACAAGAAATTCGTTCCCTCAATGATGAACTTGCCTCACATGGGGTGAAGTGTCAGCAGAGTGGGAAATGATCTAGTTTTTCAGACAGCATTGCGGGCTTTTTCTTTTGCTTGATATGCTACCCGATTGGAACATTTAATTTGTCAAACATTGTAGATTGCAGGGGCTTAATGTTGAGGGCAGAGGTGGGGGTTTTCTCTTAATATGTTGGATTTTTGTTTTGGAGGGGGACATTGTGTGTGTGTTTTCGGTTTTTTGGGGTTTTTTTTAATGAAAACCACCTGGTACCTCCCTGCCTCACTAAATCATCACAATTCTTGTATGGACTGTATCCTCATTTGGCAGGTGGAAAAGTTAAAACAAAGAAAGGTGGGATGATTTGCATATATCACAGCCATGAATGAATGTTGGGGGTAGCGGGGCAGTAGGGATTGGGGTGGCCGGAGGGAGGAGGGAGTCAGAATTTGGAGCCTCAGGAGCCTGAATGAATCCATATTTCTGTCTTTTAAGAATGCTTATTTTCATATCTGGCAGTTGGCGCAATCTGCAGCCTCATCTGGATTGTGTCACGCTAATAACATCATGGGCCTGATTTTGAACTAACCTGTGGTCCATTTTTAAAGAAAATTAATGCTTTTCAGTAAGGGTAGAGCACATTAAACTTTAAGAAGTTAGCTTTGAACCTGATTAGCTCTTTTAAATTGATCCACGATTTCACATTCTGTTCACTATGAGGTGTGGTAGAAGCCAGTCATAGTTTCTGATTAGGACATGCAATCATTTTTTAATTTGCAGGGAAAGAATTTGTTCTCAGTGGAAACTTTGAACTCGGTTATCTGTGGGAGTGGAGCAGCTCTTAATTTAAGCACCTAATTAAGGCAAATTCAGAACATAGTTATACTCCAGCACACAGTACAGTGCTCTATGCACAGTAAGCACTTGATAAGTAGAATGGATCGATTGATTATAGATAATCCATTGTAAATATACATCTTTGGACTTGGAACAATGGTCTTTATTAAAATTCGGCTCATTGTAAAACCACATTCATTAAGCCAGAGCGAGTGCTTTCCGTCTGCTGCCGTGAGCCAACGCAATATTGCAATAATAATAATCGTGGTATTTGCTCATCCCTTACTCTATGTCGAGCACTGTACTATGTACTGGGGAAGATACGGTATATGCAGATTAGACAATACACAATGAACATGATTCTTCATCCCTACTTCAGAGGCGTTAGTAGGTTCCACCTATTCACGTGTCCTTCCTCTGTAGAAAAGTCCTATGTAGGAAAAATCTAGTGCTAGCCTAGTGTTTGAAGTAGCGTGCCTCAATTAAGTAGTGCCTCAGTTGCCTCACCTGTAAAACGGGGACTAAGAGTGTGAGTCCCGTGTGGGAAAGAGACCGTGCCCAACCTGATTACCTTGTATCTACTCCAGTGCTTAGAAGAGTGCCTGGCAGATAGTAAGTGCTTCAATACCATTAAAAAAAAAGGAAAACCACCATGGCCACCTCAGCCTGGGTGGTCCAGAGCCCTAGTTATCCCATTGCTCTATGGAAGGATTAGTGACTTGTCCAGCGATGCTACTTTAATCTTTCATTCATTCATTCAGTAGTATTTATTGAGCGCTTACTATGGGCAGAGCACTGTACTAAGCGCTTGGAATGAACAAGTCGGCAACAGATACAGTCCCTGCCGTTTGACAGGCTTACAGTCTAATCGGGGGAGACGGACAGACGAGAACGATGGCGATAAACAGAGTCAAGGGGAAGAACATCTCATAAAAACAATGGCAACTAAATAGAATCGAGGCGATGTACATTTCATTAACAAAATAAATAGGGTAATGAAAATATATACAGTTGAGCGGACGAGTACAGTGCTGAGGGGATGGGAAGGGAGAGCGGGAGGAGCAGAGGGAAATGGGGGGAAAAGAGGGTTAAGCTGTGGAGAGGTGAAGGGGGGCGGTAGAGGGAGTAGAGGGAGAAGGGGAGCTCAGTCTGGGAAGGCCTCTTGGAGGAGGTGAGTTTTAAGTAGGGTTTTGAAGAGGGGAAGAGAATCAGTTTGGCGGAGATGAGGAGGGAGGGCGTTCCGGGACCGCGGGAGGACGTGGCCCGGGGGTCGACGGCGGGATGGGCGAGACCGAGGGATGGTGAGGAGGTGGGCGGCGGAGGAGCGGAGCGTGCGGGGTGGGCAAATCTGGGTTCCACTCATCGTAGCCATGGGAATGTTTTTAGGAACGCTTTCGCTTGCTTTCATACTGTACATTGTTCCCTGTCCCTGATTTGTACCCCATCGACTTTTCCATGGATTCCCAGTAATTACTTGGATTTCCAAAAAATCGGCACTTTTTAAAAAAAATTACATTTATACTGAAATTTGTAGTACACATCTCAATTCACAGAACCCGAGTAGGTGACGTAAGTCTTCCTCGTCATTAGCAACTTGTATAGACTTGCAACCCTTCCCAAAAGGACATGTTTGCGCTTCCAAGAAGAGAAGAATAGTACTTTTAGGCTCTCTGCTAACAAAACAGAATTTTTTAATTCTTTTTAATTGTTCACCATATTGTTTTAGAGGCCAATAAAAAATCAGTGCTTCCCCTACCCTCCACTAACAAACAGCTCCCAATGAGTAGCTGTTTTGTATAACTGAAACCAACTGGGAGAGTCTCTTAAGAAAATTGGAGGCTGCAGAAAATAATATCATTGACTTCTCGCAATCAAAACCACAAGACCTAAAAACAAATCTGCAATCATTTTAAAGAATAAAGTGGATCCAGTAGAGCGTGGAAACCTCGTATGTCGTGTTTCCAGAGGATCAGTGGGTCATCCTTCTAGGGCTAGTCCTTTCCAGCTTCCTCTCAGTGCAGATCGCTCTTGTCCCAGAATTTTGCGGGGGTTCTAGGGCTGAGCCATTACGGGATTTTACCAGATGTGTTGTGTTTAGCCTTTAGCTAAGCCGTATTAGACCTTCATCAGCATATGTCTTCTTGTCACTGTGACAGAAGTTAAGAGTTTTTAGAGCAGCTTGAATTCAAGCCATTTCCACTAAAATCAGCAAATAATGGATATTAAATACTTAATTAAACAGGGAACATTCCAGGTTGGAAGAGATTCAACCGAAACACTCTAACAGAGCCAGCATTCAGTTTGTATCTCCAAGGGAAAAGCGCTATTAAGTGATCCTTCTGTGGTTTATGTTCAGAGCAGTTTTCATTCAACTCAATGTCTCCCAAGCAGCCAATCTACGAATAGATACACCAAAGAACCTAAACTCGCGTTAAACTTCAGTTTCGATCATTAATGAGTTTTTCAGGCAGTTATTTTTAAAATGCCAGGAAAAAGGCATTTTGCATAAAGAGCAGTATGGATTCTAGCTGAAGCATGCCGGTTATTACTGGCAGCTAGAAAGTGGACCGGCATATTTATTAGCATGACATCATTGTGTAATGCAGTTAGGAAACTCAGAAGGCGTGTAAAAATACCTAAGATTTTGTGTGCTATAAGGTCTTGGAAAATCTCCAGAAATGTGGTGGGAAATGGTGTTTTTAAAAAATACTAATTACTTTCACTTAAATTATCATCTCGACATTTCGTATTTATGACATTTAATCCAAAGTTTGTTGGTAATCGCTAATGACATGTCAAAGCTGTTGCTTCGTCTTGTAAATTTAAACACTTGGGACAAAACAGATTTTGGGTGTTGTTTAGAGGTTTAGAATGGTGTGGTCCAGTGGGTAGAGTACGGGCTTGGGAGTCAGAAGGACCTGGGTTCCAATCCTGTCTCTACCACTTGTCTGCTGTGTGGCCTTGGGCAAGTCATTTCACTTGTCTGTGCCTCCCATACCTTACCTGTAAAATGGGGATTAAGACTGTGAGCCCCATATGGGACAGGAACTGTGTCTGACCAGATTTGCTTAGTATCCACCGCAGTGCTTAGTACAGTGCCTGGCATGTAGTATGTGCTTAACAAATACCACAGTTATTATTATCATTATCACTCATGGGCATTCAGTTTAAACGTAAATCTTTAGGCGAAGGTTTTGGTCTTTGTTTTATTTCTGAATTCTCTTTTCTTTTGTGGCAAATGAAAATGAACAATAACTCGAAAGTGGAAAGACTTGTAACTTGGAAGGGCTGAACTACATCTATCTGGTCAACGCTCAGGGCTCAGTTTCTGTGTGGGGGATCAATGCTAAGCCTACTGATACAAATATACCTGTGATATGAAGATGTGGTTAAGTTGACATTTTAATTGGAGAGGTGGATTTTTTATTTTCAACATGGTGAGGCTTTTGGAAATCTCTGTGTCTTGTGGCTGAACAACCTAGGATTCAGGATCACTGCTAGAAAATTAGGCGTGGCCTCGTAGGAAAAACACAGTACAGGTAGTCAGAAGACCTGTATTCTAGTCTCAATTCTGTCCCTGGGCTACCAGATAGGCTTCAGATAAATCACTTAAGCTCTACGGACTTCAATTTCCACATCAGTAAAGCGGGAAGACCCCTCTCAGGGTTGACCTGGAGAGTTTCCAGTACTCTACCAGTCTCAGCTATGGGAGAAAGAGTCAAGCAGATGCCTACCCATTCCATTCCTAGCTTGGGCAGTGGCTAGCGAGTGGAAGGAAATCTGCTACAAGTCAAAACTCACCCGTGCTGGGCAGCAGCGGCATGGGAGAGAGTGGAGGGAAGAGACTTGAGTTTCCTGCACGGAAGGCGGCGACGGTAAACCGCTTTTGTATTTTTACCAAGAAAACTCTCTGGATGCACTACCAGAACGATTGCAGATGAAGAGGGGATTGTTCTGGGAGAGATTGTGGCCACGGTGTCGCTATGAGTCAGAAACGACTCGACGGCATAAGACAAGACAAAGTGGGAAGAGGATCGATAGTGGGCTTCGCGTGAGCTGATTACCGTGTATCTCCCCCGCTGTCTAGCACAGAGTTAGTGCTTAATAGATGCCCCACTTTTTAGATGAGAATCTTCTCTAGCAAGACTTTCCTTGGAGTTTAGGAGTCTTCTCAGTTCTCCCTTGATCCTTGCTTACATTTTTCAGTTTGATATGCTTCTAGAAATGGAGGTTTTAAAGTGGGCACCCCAACCATCGTGGGAGACCCATGTGGGACAGGGACTGTGTCCAACCCGATTTACTTGTATCCACCCCAGCGCTTAGTATAGTGCCTGTGTGTGTGTACATAGTACTATGTACCTGGCACATAGTAAGCGCTTAAATTCTGCAATTATTATTAAGTCAAGAACTTTAAGTTCTAATATTCAGTCATTCATTCAATCGTATTTATTGAGTGCTTACTGTGTGCAGAGCACTGTATTAAGCTCTTGAGAAAGTACAATGTAACAATAAAGGGACACATTCCCTGCCCACAATAAACTTACAGTCTAGAGGGGGACACAGCCATCAGCATAATGTCGCTGTCCCCAGGCCACCGACTATCAACTCTCTCCCTGTGGATCAGGGAGTTGATCTACCGTGACCTGTTTCAGAAAGGGGTAAAGGAGGAATAAAGTGCTGGCCCTAGTGATAATGAAGCAGCACAGTGCAGTGGCTAGAGCCCAGGCCTGGGAGTCAGAAGGTCGTGGGTTCTAATCCTGGCTCCGCCACTTGTCTGCTGAGTGACCTTGGGAAAGTCACTTCACTTCTGCGGGCCACAGTGACGGCGTCTGTGAAATGGGGATTGGGACTGTGACCCCCGCCTGGGACAGGGACTGTGTACAACTCGATTTGCTTGTATTCTCTCTAGTGCTTAGAACAGTGCCTGGCACAAAGTAAGCGCTAAACAAATGCTATTATTATTATCCAGTGCTTAGAACAGTGCCCAGCATTTAGAACAGTGCTTGGCACATAGTAAGTACGAATAAATACCGTAATTATTAATAATAATGATAATGCTGGTATTTGTTAAGCGCTTACTATGTGCAGAGCACTGTTCTAAGCGCTGAGGTAGATACAGGGTAATGAAGTTGTCCCACGTGAGGCTCACAGTTAATCCCCATTTTATAGATGAGGGAAGTTAGGCCCAGAGAAGTTAAGTGACTTGCCCACAGTCACACAGCTGACAAGTGGCGGAGCTGGGATACGAACCCATGACCTCCAAGCTCGGGCTCTTTCCGCTGAGCCACGCTGCTTTATTATAATAGACGGGGAGCCCCATGTGGGACATGGACTGGGTCCAATTTGATCAGCCCACATCTACCCCAGTGCCCAGTACAGTGCCTGGCACAAGCATTTAACTAGAAGCGGAATAGCCTGTGGATAGAGCATGGGCCTGGAATTTAGAAGGACCTGGGTTCCAATTCCTGCTCAGCCCACCCATCTGCTTTGTGAGCTTGGGCAAGTAACTTCACCTCTCGGGGCCTCAGTCATCTCACCTGCGAAATGGGGATTAAGCCCGTGAGCCCCGTGTGGGATATAACACCAGGTAACCCAACAGCATTTTTGTAATTTTCTGTTTCAAATCGGGGTCCGAACTAGTCCCTCTGAAATAATAGGGGCTAATTCTCCCATCACAAAATTCACGGCTCTTAATTCCTAGTATATGCTGCTTCTCTAGATGGTTGCTAAATGGATTGATGTGTTCTAGAACAGGTATCCTAGTTTTGATATAGACTGACCGGTCTGTCATTACCAGGGACATTCCTTTTTCCCCTTCAAAACATGGACATGATGTTTGCCCTTTTACAGACGTCAGGGCCTTTTCTTGTGCATTAGTTCACAGAAACAACTAGTGGTTCTGCAGAAACACCTGTCAGTTCACTAAAATGTATGGAATCAGGCCTTTTGATTTAAGAGCACGTCATTTTTAAAGCTACTCTTTAAAGAAATCTAAATTGCTCTTTTGCTACTGCCTTTACATTCTTCCATCATAAATTGGATTTGCCCTTAACAACTGTTCATATTTGATTTCATGTGAAAAGAAAGAAACGGAGAAAAGGATTTTCATAATCGTCAGCAATTATCCTATTCCTCTTCTTTTTTCTGAAAATAGTTGAAAAATTAGGGGCTACTTTTTGTGTTTGGTATTTGCTAGTTGCTTCTCCTTTCCATATTTTGCTACTGTAAACTCATGCTTTCATTTCTCTATACTCCTCTTCAGTTCTCTGGCCCAATTTCTCCTTTTTTGCAGATTTTCCATTTGCCCTGCAGGTTGCTCTAGAGTACTGGGTTTAGCCAGCTTGGCATCTCGTTACCCTACTTTTCTTTTGGCTCCATTGATATTGTTTGCTCTTAAGTCTGCAGAACCATCTTTTTGAAAAAAAAATACAAGATTTCTTGCACTGTTACCTCTTACTTTCTCTCATTTGGCATCTACCTACTAGGGTCCTAAGCCTGATAAATTTGCTTTCCTAAAATATCTTTTGTCTTTAAAATAAGCTGCTTCAGAGAAGCAGTGTGGTCTAGCATATAGATTACAAGTCTGGGAATCAGAAGAACCTAAGTTTTATCCCGGCTCCGACACTTGTCCGGTATGTGACCATGGACAACTTCTCTGTGCCTCAGTTACCTGATCTGTAAAAAGGGGATGTGGACTGCATCCAACCTGAATGGCTCGTTGTGTTCCCTAGTGCTAAGAAAAGTACCTGGTATATAGTAAGCACTTAAGCTCTCCATCACCTTGCCCCCTCCTACCTCACCTCCCTTCTCTCCTTCTACAGCCCACCCTGTACACTCCGCTCCTCTGCCGCTAGCCTCCTCACTGTGCCTCGTTTTCGCCTGTCCCGCCGTCGACCCCTGGCCCACGTCCTACCGCTGTCCTGGACTGACCCCCCCTCCTCACATCCGCCAAACTCTCTTTCCCTCTTCAAATCCCTACCGAGAGCTCACCTCCTCCAAGAGGCCTTCCCACACTGAGGCCTCCCTTTCCCTCTGCTCCTCCTCCCCTCCCCATTCCCCCTACTCCCTCCCTCTGCTCTACCCCTTTCCCCTCCCCACAACACTTGTGTATATTTGTAAATCTCATTTATTACTCTATTTTATTAATGATGTATATATATCTATGATTCTATTTATCTATTTTGATGGTATTGGTGCTTGACTACTTGTTTTGTTTTGCTGTCTCCCCCTTTAAGATTTTGAGCCCGTTATTGGGCAGGGATTGTCTCTATCTGTTGCCGAATTGTACATTCCAAGTGCTTAGTACAGTGCTCTGCACACAGTAAGTACTCAGTGAGAAGAAGTGTGGCTCAGTGGAAAGAGCACAGGCTTGGGAGTCAAAGGTCGTGGGTTCGAATCCCGACTCTGCCACTTGTCAGCTGTGTGACTGTGAGCAAGTCAGTTCACTTCTCTGGCCCTCAGTGACCTCATCTGTAAAATGTGAGCCTCATGTGGGACAACCTGATGACCCTATATCTACCCCAGTGCTTAGAGCAGTGCTCTGCACATAGTAAGCGCTTAACAAATACCACCATTATTATTATTATTAAATATGATTGAATGAATGAAATGCCATAACAAAGTCTATCTTCTCTTCCCAAAGAATCTTGAATATACTTGTAATTCTTTTTCCATGGTTGGGTCAGATGAATGGAGGATCTTCCTCCACATTTAGATTTTCAACAAATAGTTGTATCAACAGTACCTACTGTGTGCCGAGAGAACACACCAAAGAAGTGCAGGATATGATTGCTGAACTGGGATTTTATGACTGTGTTTGGACTTACGTTGCTTTTATTGTGGTCCTTGTTTTCCTGGGTTGTTTTGCTTAGGGAGCTACACGAGTAGTAGGTTGGAAGTAGCAGACTTGAGGAAAAATGATAATCAGGAGGAAGTTCGTGAAGAACACGGATTGGTTAGAGTGGGTAACTCTAATGGGTAAATACCATTGATTTATTGATAAGTGCTGTGGGGTTACTACCATGCAGGCTGTGGAAAGGAATGGTGTATCGCATTTGAAAGGTAAATTATTAGTCTCATTTGACTCTGGGACTTGGTGGGGGGAACATTTTGTATTTTGTCCCCCACATTAAGTACTTTGGAGGAGTTGTTAATGTCTAAGGAGCATGAACATTATAGACCTGATAAGTTTGTAGGCCTAGGCTTCAGTCTACCATCTCCTTTGCCGGACCTTTACTTCCCACTTCTTTGAGCGGCTACCCTCGCCACTCCTCTGCAAGGCACTTGCTTGGCTTTCTCTTTGGGAACCACCTATTTGGATGCTTTTTTTGATGATTCCTTGTCTTCTTCTTGCCCATCTGCTCCTGTTCTCTACAGTTGATCACACTATTAGCAAGTTCCTTCTGCCCATCCTGTTTCCATCCTAGAATACTGATTTTTCCTGATTCTTCATGCCTGACGGCCTTCTGTCAAGGCATTATCGCCGTTGGCTCAACTCCCATAATCAGGGCAGAGCAGGGCGGGGCTGTCACTTCCCAGACAATTCAGGGGTGAGGTGATTTTAAGGAGATCTCAGCAACTTGACAGTGAGATAGTTCTGCTCCCTTAGCAACGCCCCCCCCCCCCCCCCACCAAGACTGAACTTGTGAGACATTCTTTCCGGTGGTTCCACACCTGCCAACCATCCTTTTCCAAGTGCCACAGACATTTAAAAAGGAAAGAGCGGATCCCTTAAAGTGAGGATCCTGGGTAAATGGGCTTCGCTGTTCCTAATGTTCCCATCCAATATTCCAGCCATTGGTCTGTATCCCTCACAGCTTTATGTTTTTGTAGGTAGCCCACATAGGATCTTCTTGACTATCATAGCCATAGCAGCAGCTCATGGATTTTGAGTGGAATCAGGATCCTGATAAGGTTGACAGAAGCTCAGAATACATAGAATTGTCCTCATTACTCTGTCCTGTTTCCAGAAAGTTCTGGGCAGAGAGGACACAAGCCTTGCCTCACCCTGAGAATAGAGGAAATGATACTGGCGTCAAGGCCCTGTGTTCTCAAAATTGAAATTTGGCAAACATAGGGCATCTCTAGAAGTATGGAGTCACCTAAGAATTCTCCTCATGGAGCCATTTGAAGTTTCCCCAACCCTCATTGGGAAACTTTTATTCTTCTGCCAGGATGTGTGTGGTTGTGGGTGTGTAGGTTCGGGATTCCATTTTCCACTGAGGTCTGGAGAGTCCCAGACAGAAGGTGGGAGGCACATCATTTCAAGCACATGCCTCAATAATCCACCCTTGGTTTTTTGGTGGGATCTT
This sequence comes from Ornithorhynchus anatinus, assembly GCF_004115215.2. NCBI lineage: Eukaryota > Metazoa > Chordata > Mammalia > Monotremata > Ornithorhynchidae > Ornithorhynchus > Ornithorhynchus anatinus. Next base: position 43,749,338 of record NC_041735.1, read on the forward strand.
ATTCTTTACCTCGTTATAGATTCAGTGAAAAATGGACTAGCGCTTTTTAAGTCGCGCTCATGCACACAGTACTCATTCACACTGCCCTTGCGTCTTTCTTTAAATCCGTCCCTCAGGATGCGAAATGGAAGAACTTGTTGTTGTTCAGAGTATCATTAGTCGCTTGTTGGTTTAATTTGCCCACTAGTTCTTGGATGGAAAAATTTTAAACTTGTAGCAATATATGTAAGAAGAAAACACGGGAGACAGCGTGGCTTCGTGGAAGGAGCTTGAGTCTGGAAATCAGGAGACCCAGGTTCTAGTCCTGCTTCCAACAGTCACCTGCTGTGTGACCTTGGTCACTTCTTGGTTCCTAGGTTTCCTCATATGTAAATGTGATTAAAATGCTGCTTCTTAAACTGAGCCTTCTGTGAAACAGCATCTGTATCCATTCTTATTATCTCGTGTCTATCCTAAGGCTCAGCTTGGCACGTAATGTTTAATGAGTACCTTAGTTATTATTATTATTATTAGGCTTTTAGATTTCCACCTGCAAGTAAACCACTAGATTACAAGTTTATTCCCTCCAATCCATCGTAATAATAATAACAATGTTGGAATTTGTTAAGCACTCACTATGTGCCAACCGTCATTTTCTGAGTGCATCAGTCTATACTTTATTTTTTAAATCATTTTGCAGACTTTGAAATTGCTATCAGAGTTGTCCTCCGGGTGTCCTGACAAGTCTGTTAGAGGAGTTATTCACCCTCTCCCCAACCTCCACATACCTAAAAAGCCTCATCTGATCAGCTGTAGCAAGACCTGATTAGCACAGAATTGCAAGATCCTTATTAATCCTTCCATGCACTGATGGAATGGAACGGTCACAACAGTAGTCACGCATTACGAGCTTAAAAAAAAAGCCCACAACCTTTCACCATTTTAATTAACTTTCCCATTTCTTAAATGCTTAGGGATCTTTCAAAATCCACAGATACTTGGAAAGAGCCATGGTTCACCACCCAGCATGGAGTAATGATACCTGAGCTGAATTCAGCTAAGGAGCTTTGCAGCTAATCAAACTTTGGAAGGTCAAAGCTCCTATGTTAACCGGAACTTCTTATTTGCTTAAAATTCTCAATCCTTCTTTCGTTCTCTTTCCTTCTCTTGTATGCCCTTGGCATCCAGGACAAGTTCGACATCAAGGGGCCAGGAAGAAGTGAAGCATTAGCCCCGGAAAATTTGTCCTTCCCCTGCCCATCCATTTGCATTCCGAAATGAAGATTTAATGCTGCTCAAGTGGTAAAAAGAATCGGTACTCCTTCCACTTTAGATCCCAAGAAGAGTCGGCAGTGTAGATACCACAACGTACACCACATCGGCAGGTATGTCGGCAGGCCCTTGGCCGCCTCCGGGGCCACGTCCAGCAAACCCTGCTGCAAACTGCAGGGCTGCCCTAGGGAGCTGGGCCGCCCGAGGCGTTAGTTCATCTTTTTATTTTCGTATTGGTTCTTTCCCCTCTGAATAGCATTTTCCTTCCTTTCCTTGCCATGTGTCATGCATCTGCTCCACAGCCTTAGCCAGGAGAATAACCATATGGAGACCTAGAAATCTCTTCTGCACTGATGCCAGAAGACAACTTGATGCTCATTCCAAATGGCAGGAAGGAATATTTGTCAATTTTCCCTTTGCCTCCCTTCCAGTAGTTCAAGTACCCTGGGCTGTCTAGATACGTAGAAAGTAATCTCCCGTGGCAATCTTGTAGTCTCTCTGCCTAACTAGGATGCAAATTGATTGGAAATTTTGGAAATGATAAGGCAGAAAGAGGCCAGAGACCCAAACGGTGCCCTGTTTTTGCCTTGAGTTAACAGTTGCCTTTGATTCTGTAACTATTTGAAGCCTCAAAATATTTGCTTTGCTGTTTTTATCCGCCTTTGGCAGTTTTCACTTACTGTATGCTGACCACTTTATGAGTAAGAAAATTCGCCTTTCTTTTGGACCACGGCTCTTAATTTAATGTTCGTGCTGTTTTTGTTTAGTACGTGGCAGTGCCTCCAATTAATCCGGTAGCCTCACGCATTGCATTGCTACGGAATTTTGCATCTCCTTGCCCTGCCCCAAGGATCTTGCCACTGTGCTTCAGATTCAACAGGGAGAACATAAGCAGGGCCAGTAACTTCAGAATGATTTGGATAGATTATACCGATTGATACAGACACTGGAAAAACCCTATGACAAAGTCCAGGCATTGTCTCAAACAAAGGAGGGGTTGTTCAGGGTTTAGCAGACTTCATTTGCCCACACTTGATGAGAACCCAACATAGTCCTGCCCTGCTGGATTAAAAACCCCAGCTTTGTGACCTTGGGCAAGTCCCTTAGCTTCTCTGTACCTCAGTCATCTCATCAGTAAAATAGGGATTAAGACTGCGAGCCCTACTTGGGACGGGGGCTGTGTCCAACCCAATTTGTTTGTATCTACCTCAGTACTTAGAAAAGTGCCTGGCACATAGTAGGCACTTAACAAATACCATAATGATAATTGATAATAATAATTGTTATTATTATTATGGTATTTAAGTCCTTACCATGTGCCAGGTCTTCATCCCTTTCACCTTGCCTGGTCCTTCTTGTTTCTCCATTTGCTAGGCTTGCAGTGACAACTGTGGAAAGGTGCCGACTTTCATTTCCAGCTCCAGTAGCTCTTTAGGGGCAACTTAAGCACTGGTCATTATGGACAGAGTCTAGGCATTTTAATCATATATACGATGCCATCAAAGGGGCAGGCTTCTAAGAGCTGCTTTTATATTCAAAGATGGCACTGCTCAGTTTTGTTATACGTATTTCAGCACCCAAGGTGTGACAGGCAAACTTTTCCGCCCTTTTGCCGGTATAAAAACTGTTCTTGGCAATACAGCTATAGTTGTAGAGTAGCATGTTTCAAGCCCTCTTTTGGTTTAGTGCACTGTAATAATCACTTGGGAAATGCAGAATAAGTAAGTGGCACTTTCTCTGACCACAGGAAGCTTACTCTGATGGAGAAAAATAGCATAGAGCAACTCAAATGGTCAAAATAAATACTGGGGACTCCTTTATATGCGAGTGCTAGGGAGAGTAAGGATTAGGGGATTAGGGATTGTAGTTGTTCCTTTTAGAGCCTGCTTTGTTGGTGACTTGCTCTCTCTCTCTCTAGTTCCCTTCCTGGGTGACACCTTCATTTAAAAAGAGATACCTTAAATCAAATAGCTGTATACCACGTTGGTCTGTTATTGCTGTTATTACTTGCAGTTGTCACACAGCAGAGCTTTCAAATCTCTACTTCCCATTCCTCTGGACATCAAGAAGAAACTCCTTGACACTGTGTTGAGACTCCATTAGCTCTCTCCCTCTCTTAGCTTTTCTCACCCACCACTTGCCAGTATGCCCTCTTAATTCTTCTACGATCACTTCTCTTTCAATCATTGGTATTTATTGAACCCTTCCTGTGTGCAGAGCACTGTACTAAGCACTTGAGAGAGTACAACACAACAGAGTCAGTGGATACGATCTCTGCTTACCGGAGCTTACGGTCTACAGGGGAAGACAGACATTAAGATATATTAGATTGGGAAAATAGAGTATTAATGTTGTAGGGCAGAAGTAAGTATCAAAGTACACGAGGGGGCACAGCCAAGATTCCTACCCGCATTACCGGTAAATTAATACCGAAAGGACTTACGATATTCACTTCAAGCCTATTTTTTCCAGATTTAGTCATCTCTTGTAATACAGGAGACATTCATTTTGAGGTTTTTACAGGCTCCTATAATGATATTTCAATTGGAAACCGATCATTCTTCTCACTACCCGTTCTATTTATTGCCCAATTAAACTCAATACTTCATCCATGTTCATGGTAGTGTACTTTCTTGTAACTTTATGACAGAGCAAATTCATCTCTCAAAGATTTCCTGGCTTTACTATTGATACTCTCGAAAATATTAGATGCATGCCAAAAAGATCTTAGGCAAAATTCTTTACGACTACCTAGTCACAATTCAGTTAACCAGTTTTCCTTGCTAAAAGGTTTAATTTTCTTTTTTTCCAAAATAATAATAAAGGTATATGTGTGTGTGTGTGTGTGTGTGTGTGGCCGGGGAGTCGCAGGGACCCTCTCATTCTATCAGACTGCAACCTGAGGGTGAAAAGGAAATGCCGGACCATTCATTCATTCATTCAATAGTGCTTATTGAGCGCTTACTATGTGCAGAGCACTGTACTAAGCGCTTGGAATGTACAAATCGGTAACAGATAGAGACAGTCCCTGCCCTTTGACGGGCTTACAGTCTAATCGGGGGAGATGGACAGACAAGAACAATGGCAATAAATAGAAACTGACCACAGTCAGACTGGTTCACTGAGTTATTGGGGAAACCCCTGTAACTGGGTTCCTTGTGAGTTGAACCGAGCTGGGTCCGTAGCCATGAGGAACATGGCCGGTATTGAAGTTGTTGGCTACCTAGAAGCCCCACGAAACTCCAGAGTCAGTTTGAAAGAGTGGGTGTGCAACAAGTGAAAGGCTTTCCACTCCTCGGTTTCCTCTTCCCTGGGGAATTTCTCTCTCTCTCTAAGTATTCTAGAGACAACTTGAACCTGGGCAGGGCACTGCCCCCTTACCAGCTCAGCTGTGCACGGGTAAACCAGCTGCAGGAGCACGTGTGTTAAGGTGCCCGCTTGTGAGTGTTTAGTGTAACTGTGTCATATGTACATCTCCACATTTCACACTCTGTTGCCTTCTTCGTGTTCCGGCACGTCGGCTGTTCCCTCCACACGTACAAAGCAGGCTCTTGTTGGAGGCAGAAGCTTTGTATGCAGAAGGGAACAAGATCAATTCCTTATTATCAATTCTGCATTTGCACTAAGAGGATTTTAAGGACTCTTGGAAGAGTCGTGCACTTGATAACACTGAATTAGATGCCTGCGTAGAAGTGGACCACAGTTTAATTATTTCATTAAAGAAAAATCCAACTCTGAGCCTTGAGGAGAAGCATCGTGCATATAAATCCCTTAGCAAGGAACCACGGTCAGATCTGAGGCGTTTTGGCGAATCTTCTGAATTTGATTTTTTTAGCTGTTACTATGTGCCAAGCACTTTGCGAAGCGCTGGGGTAGATGCAAACTAATCAGGTCGGACACACTTCGTGTCCCATATGAACCTCACTCTTAATCCCCATTTTACAGGTGAGGGAACTGAGGCACAGAGAAGTTAAGTAACTTGCCCAATGTCACACGACAAGTGGAAGAGCCGGATTAGAACCCAGATCCTTCTGACTCCTTCTGACGTTGCTTCTCATGGATGGAGATGACCTACCCTCTTATGAATCTATGAACATGAAGATGGAAGGTCTAGAGGTGAAAACAGTTGCAGGCTATTAAAGTTTAGTCTGAACTGGAAAGTATTGTTAGTTTCTTTCTCAGAAGAGTGTATTAAAGAAATTTAGGACTAGCAGTTGTCAAAAAGGGCAGGGAGAGCAGAGGAAATCAATTTTCTAAGCTAAAATGGCAAAGATCACTCTGACTTTGGCTTCCTTTTTCTCAAGGTCCTACTAGTTTTCTCCAGTGAGAGAAAATCATTTCCAGTATTGAAGAACGGTATAAACTCAATTCCTCCAATTTTGAAAAATCGTGGTTAAGGTACTAAGAGCTACTGAGAAGACTATCTAGCGCTAACTATGCCAGATTATAGCTTTTAAATGCCAAGCGTGACCTCATTTTGGATTAGGTTCTGTGTGACTCTAGCTGGGAGTCTGGTAGAAACACTTATTTAAATTAGATTTGAAATTCTGATAACTAGGAAAGAAAAGGAAACAGACAGAATCTGATTAGGAATGGAGATAACTGTAGAGGCCAGTACCTGAAATAACCCGTTTTAGAAAACAATTCCCATTTTGTTCTGAAGCTGTAACCAGGTAGAAGCCCCAGAATAGTATTCCTTCCCCTTTGAGGGATACTATTGTTAGAAACACAATTTTAATCCAGCATTTTCACAAAATCCCAAGTTGTTGGGTTTTTTTCCAGATGTATTAGGTAATTTCAATGTGACTGACCCTTGTGGCACCCAGATTTCCATTTTGTAAGTCGGTCTTAACCTTGAGAAATGTGTTTCCAATTCTGAGCCAAACAATTGCAGCATGCCCATTTTGAGGCTGCGTGAGTTTCGTGGAATGTAATTTTTAGAAAAAAGCTGGCTCGTAATTTTTTTTAAAGGCCCCCATGATGTGAGTTTTAGATGTCAGTTTGGTCACCCAACTTTTTGGTGTCACTATTTTTGAGTTACGAAAGCACTCTATTGCATTTCATGAGCATTCGTTGACATTCCTAACGGGAGCTGAAATTAATTTTTAGTTCTCCACCGAGTTGCAAAGAGGAACTTCACATTTGGCATTTGAAAGCGTTAACATTTGTGGTTTCAGAACAATATGCTGAACAGTGGATTGCTGTTCTTTTCTCTACATCTTCTCCCCTTGATCTTTTTTTAGAAAGAGCAAAGCGAAGGGATTTGGCAGGGTAATTCAACCTGCCACTCTGAGCTGCTTAGAAATAGGTAGAGGATACCAGGCATTTGCTTGTTTTGATTGGCAGCCTACGCTTTCCAGAAGGCGCTTCTGCAGAAAAGAGAGGGAGAATGAAAGAGAGAGCACTCTCTTACCCTTCATTGACATTTACATTGTGTGATGGAGGAGACCATCCAGCCATGAAAGTAGAATCAAGTATTTTAGTAATCTTGAAGACATTTCTCATCTTTTTTTGGTCATGCCAACATATGCCGTCTCACTGAAAAAAAAAACAATCAGCCAAGTCATAGATTGAGTCTTGGTGGACTAGTTTATTCGTTGTCTTTAAAAATCGAGATGTCCTTCATGGATAAGACCCCGGGCGTGAAGTCGAATTTCCTGTTTAAATAATTTTCATTCTCTTTCAGCTGCTCGAACTTATCTCATTACCGTTATTATTTATTATATTTATATCTGCATTTAGCAGATGGACTTGTTGAGGAGCTATAAAGGTGTGATGAGCAATTTGGGTTAATGTTTTGCTACAGCTGCTCAAAGCAGTTTGAGCTAGTGTCATATTTATACTATCCCAAAAGTCTAAGGAAGGGTTTATTTGTGTGCAAAACTCACCCAGCTGGAAAAAGCACTCCTTAGATGCTCAGTTTTCTTTGGAGTAATCACTGGTGATGTTCTTTCTTGAGAAGAATTTTGGTGCCAGTTTGAACTGCCGAGAAACGCTTTTTTGCTTTTTGACTCTGAGAACGCTTGTTCCACAGAAATGAATTTTTCTCATTTTCTCCTCTTGTGACTGTAGCATGCTAACTGACCTTAGAAAGTGCAAGAAAATCCTTCTCAATTTCCTCCCTTCTCTTCTCTGATCCCCTCTTTTCCCTTCTTCCTTGGAATACAGTTACTTTTTTAATCGTTTTGAGGTTGAAGTTTAAAGGGAGTATCAAAATGTGAATCAGGAAGTCAGTGGTTTTGAATTTTGCATGCGTATCAGTGAAAGCAGAAGACAGACTAAGGAATTCTGTCTTTGTTCTGCCAACAGGTTACACACAGAGATACTCATAGTTTCTCACCCTGCCCACTAGGTTGTTTGCAGGGTGGGTATCAAACGTTTCTTTTAAAAAGGAGTATGAGAGGTGGTTCATTTTAAATCTTGATTCCTATATTTGCAAACTTAGGAGAAGCATTCAGATTCAATAAAGTCGCAAATAACTTATTAGGACAACTTTAAAGTCAATTTAAATGTTTCCCACAGCCTGCTCCCCTAATAAAATGATCTCATGCTCCCAATAGTTTTAATTCAACTGGGAGCTGTATTTGTTCAATTTTATTTTTTTACAACTGGCGAGTAGGGGGTTTTCTAATTTATGTGAATTACAGCTTTTGTAGGGCATAAATCAATGGAATGACTTAGCTGAACAGAGGTCACAGGGTTCTGAGAATTGTTTAGATCACAGCAAAACCTAGTCCACGTCCTGCCACTGGCCTGGAATGCCCTCCCTCAAATCTGACTGACAATTACTCTCCCCACACCTTCAAATTCTTACTGAAGGTTCATCTCCTCCAAGAGGCCTTCCCAGATTAAGCTCCACTTTTCCTCATCTCCCACTCCACTCTGCGTGGCCCCGATTTGCTCCCTTTGCTCTCCCCCCGTCCCGGCCCCACAGCACTTATTTATATATCTGCAATTTTATGTATTTGTATTGATGTCTGCCTCCCCATCCTCTAGGCTGCAAGTTCTCTGTGGGTGGGGAATGTCACTGTTTACGGTCATGCTGTACTTTCCCAAGCGATCAGTACAGTGCTCTGCACACAGTAAGCACTCAATAAAATATGAATGAATGAAAGTTCAGAAAACAGAACTCTGCTTCTAGGACTTCATAATATTGTACATTGAGGAACCTGACAATTTTCCCTGTTATGCTTATTTATTTGGATTTGGGAGAAGTTGCAAATAGGTCACTCATTGGTATTGCTTGAACGCTTACTGTATTCAGAGCACCGCACTAGGCAGTTGGAAAAGAACAATATAACAGAGTAGGTAGATATGTTCCCTGTCCATAAGGAGCTTACAGTCTAGAGGTGGGGACAGATATTAAAATAAATTATTTATATGTACATAAGGGTGGTGGGCTGAGGGTGGGGCAAGTATCAAGTGCTTAAAGGGATCAAATCTAAGTGTAAGAGCAACCCAGAAGGTAGAGGGAGTAGGGGAACAGAGAGTTTAGTTTGGGAAGGTCTCTGGGGAGGTGTGATTTTAATATGGCTTTGAAGGTGGTCTGTCAGATTTGAAGGGCGAGGGAGTTCCGGACCAGAGTGAGGATGTGGGATAGGGATTGGCGTGGAGAGAGAAAAAACTGAAATACTGAAATAGTAGGTTGGTATTAGAGGAGCCAGGTGAGCAGACTGGATTTTAGTAGGAAATCAATGAGAGGGGCAAGGTGACTGAATGCTTTAAAGCCAATGGTAGGACTTTATTATGTTTGATGTGAAGGTGGATGGGCAATTACTGGAGGTTTTGGAGGAGTGGGGGGGATGTGGATTGAATTTTTTTTAGAAAAACAATCTGGGCAGCAGAGTGAAGTATGGGCTGGACAGGAGACAGGGAGGTCAGCGAAGAGGCAGATGCAGTAGTTAAGGCAGGATAGGTGCTTGGGTCAGTGTAGTAGCCTTTTGGATGGAAAGAAAGAGTGGATTTTAGTGATGCCGTGAAGGTAGAACTGACAGGATTTGGTGGGTTTGGTAGAGGCAGTGTGGCCTCATAGATAGAGCAGGGGCCTGGGTTCTAATTCCGGCTTAGCCATCTATCTGCTGTGTCACCTTAGGCCAGTCACTTCACTTGAAGCAGCATGGCCTAGTGGATAGAGAATGGGCCTGGGAGTCAGAAGGTCATGGGTTTTAATCCTGGCTCCTCCCCTAGTCTGCTGTGTGGTCTTGGACAAGTCATTTCACATCTCTGTGCCTCAGTTACCTCAGTTGTAAAATGGGGATTAAGACTGTGAGCCCAGTGTGGGACAGGGACTGTGTCCAACCCAATTTGCTTGTATCCACCCCAGCGATAGTACAGTGCATCGCACATAGCAAGCGTTTAACAAATACCACAATTATTATTATTATTCTCTGTGATTCAGTTACCTCATCTGTAAAATGGGGATTGAAACTGTGAACCCTATATGGGACAGGGATTGTGTCCAACTCGATTTGCCTGTATCCACCCCAACACTTAGCAATATGTAAGCTCGATGAGGGTAGGGAATGTGTCCCTTTATTGTTGTACTCTCTCAAGTGCTTAGTACAGTGCTCTGCACACAGTAAGTGCTGAATAAATACAACTGAATGCATGAATGAAAGCATTTAACAAATACCAGTTATTACCATTATTTTTCTCTGTGCCTCAGTTACCTCATCTGAAAAATGGGAATTACAATTATGAGTCCCATGTTGGGCATAGACTGCGACCAATCTTGTACCTGCCCCAGTGCTTAGTACTCTGTTCCCGGCACAGAGTAAGCACTTAACAAATACCATATAACAAAAGCAAAAAAACCAATGGAACACTTCTGTGTACTGGAAATCTGGAATCTAGCTCCTGGACTCCCCGGCATTTGGGCTGGATTAGTTGGGAGTAGATCAGAAAATGCAACACCAGCCAGATATCAGCGTGGCTCAGTGGGAAGATCCCGGGCTTGGGAGTCAGAGGTCATGGGTTTGAATCCTGTCTCTGCCACTTGTTAGCTGTGTGACTGTGGGCAAGTCATTTAACTTCTCTGTGCCTCAGTTACCTCATCTGTAAAATGGGGATTAAGACTGTGAGCCTAACGTGGGACAACCTGATTACCTTGTATCTACCCCAGCGCTTAGAACAGTGCCTTGCACATAGTAAGCGCTTAACAAATACCAACATTATTATTATCTCAAATAGATCTCACCTTCTTTCTTGGAGGTGGAAGCAGTGGAGAGGCAAGGAGAATATAGAGCCATGTTTGCAACAGCATGACGTGGTGGAGAGAGCTCGGGTCTGGGACTTAGAAAGTCATGGGTTCTAATTCTGGATCTGCCAGTTGTCTGCTGGGTGACTTTGGCAAGTCACTCCACTTCTCTGTGCCTCAGTTATCCCACCTGTAAAATGGGGATTGAATTTGAGAGGCCCCCCCATGGGACTACTATATCCAACCTGATTTACTTGTATCCATCCCAGCGCTTAGTATAGTGCCTTGTACGTAGTAAGTGCTTAACAAATGCCATTATCATTATTATTATTATTATTATTAATATCCTTCTTGTCCTGTAAGGGTCCCTGTGAGCTTTTGAGACATAGGTCTCTCTGAACTGACAGGAACCTCTGCTCATGGGTATTGTTCGTTCTCCCCAGACTAAGAAGTTCTGGAAAATAGGAAGTATGAGACATCCCCAGATAGCTCAATCAGTGCAATAATAAATGGTAGTACGCGAATGCTTGCAGAATATCGAGCACTAAGCACACAATAGTAGCTCTAGCAAGATCGGTCTTTGTATAATTTAGTTTGGCTCCTGCCTAAAACAGGATCCGGGCAGGATTCTCTCATTATCCACCAACATGGATTCTTCCCGATTAAAAAAGGGAGGGATTCCTTTCCCTTTTTCCTGTTTCTCATGTTTCTCATAGTCTTTTCCAAACCCAGAAAAAGTCTACATTGTGAACCCAAAGGAACAAAATATGAACTCAACTGCTAAGCATTTTATTTTGGGAGCAGTTTAGTTGGCTGAAAGATGGAATTCACTTATTTCTTTAGCCAATCAAATGCACACTGATGCTTCAAGATGTGCTACCTTTTCTCTACTAAAAAAAAAAAAAACCAACAAAAAAAACCTAAAAGAAAGCTGCTAGACGACAAGCTGTTGAGTGAATATTTGTGTGAATGTGCTACCACAGGATATGCTCTAAATAAACTCCGCTTGTTCCATGAGTTTTAGGAGCCCCTACCAGTACTGTTTTTACTATTTTTACTTTTCACTATTCATTTTGCCTCATTTGTTCTATTCCCTTTCATTTTGGGGGATTCTATTTATCATAGTTTCTTTTTTGGAGATGCTATTCTCATAATTTCTTCTTGGTGGAGAGACTTTAGCTTGATTTTTCTTCCTCCCTCCCTTCCCTGCGTCCCCCAGACTAGCTCCTGAAGAGCAGAGACTAAAGTTTGCTTTTAGTTCGGTGACTTATCTGAGCATTTCCTAACCAAACAAGGCTTGGATTTCTCCATCATCACTATTCCTTGCTGCTCATTTACATTGACATGAGTACATTTTACTCTGTTTTGGACACATGTCCTTCTTGGAATTTCCATTTGTAGCTTGTGTAATTAGTGACCCACATTCTCTGGAAGCAAGCTAAATGGAACAATTTAATCACACATACTTTCTGTCTCCTCTCTTTCTCTCTCTCCCCACCCCCACCCCCAGTCCAGTTCAAGGCTTTTGTTCTAAAAATGGATCTAGAGGAAAATAATTAGAACTCATTTACATGTTCACCTTGATCTCCTGACTAAGGAGGCCTCTAAACATTTTAACCACTTGATATTCACCTCAGCCCCAGAGCACTTTATATATTCATAATTTGTGTATGTATTTTGATGTCTCTCTCCCCCTCTAGACTTTAAGCTTGAGGTGAGCAGGGAATGTGTCCAGCAACTCTATTGTGTTATATTCTCCAAGTGCTCGGTACAGTGTTTGGCACACAGAAGGTGATCAATAAATACCATTGATTTGATTAATTGGAAACCCATTACTTCAACCTGTGGGATAGCTTTGCAATTAAACTGCGATAGGTATTCTTTTGGCTCCTGAACTTTTGACTAAAGAAAAACACTTTGACCTATTGTGTGTTCTCTTGGGATCAAATCGAAATCAAACCGACTGACCATCTCTATCAATAAAGGTTCTGGAATAAGTTACTCCTTGGCTGGCGATGCTGTGGGGAATATAAACAGTAGAGTAGGCTATTGCTCTCTCTAATGGAACTGTATTGATTACACAGGGCAGATCTCATTGGAAGCCTTAGCTAATCTGATGCTGCTGGTAAGATATGAGAGGCTAAACCTTTGGCTGTAAACACAGCGATGCCCTTGGAAATGGAAGTGTGTTTTCAAAGGAACCCCACAAATCCTGCAGCTGAGTAAAGACATCAACAGGGAGAGAAACAGGAAAGAGGTTTACCCAGAGATGGATTAGGAAGCAAGTGGCACAAGTTCAAATGGGATACAATGAGAATAGTCCATATCCAGATTCCTTTGTAGACATGATTTTACACAAAGCACTGGTGGTCTGGGCTTTCTGAGGATTCCCTGACCTGCATTGTCTCCAATTTCATCTAACTACGATGAAAAATGTTAATCCTCATTTCCTAATTCCTTGCTTATATACCATCTAAACTGGACATTATGAATCTTCCTTTATAAACTGAAAATCAGTCTTAATTTATATCTGCTACCTCCCTTATTCCTCTCCTTTTTTCTTCCCTATTTTTCCTCTTTTCTTTCCTTTCTCCTCTTTCCCTGTCCGTTATCTCTCTAATGTTCATGCATGTAAGTCTAGCCAATAATTTGATTTTAGGATAGGGAATGTCCTACTGGAATGTGCTATGCCTCTTGGGAATGTTGATGACTGAGAAGCAAATATTATACCCCGAGGTAGAAGAGATGTCACACACAGTAGACCAAAAAGAAACCAAGTGCTACTACCAAGGGAGTATAAATTGTTTTTTATTTAGTTTGGCTTTCGTGACAAGGTGATTGTCAAAAAAGGGTAGCGAAATAATAAATCTCATGCATTTTTAGCTTTTCTAGTATAAAAGTGTGAATTTTGTTTAAATCTGACTCTTGGATCAGAATGAAACAACGCAACGATGAGTTTCGGAGGTTGGTTTTAGAAGCAGTGATCGCATGGTTGTGAGTACTGCTTCCCTTAAGGTAACTTTGAAGAAGTGGAGAATCTGGTGATATGACCATAATTCTTTTAGAACAGCTGCTGTCGCAGATGCTAGGGCATAAAGTGATATGAGAATTTTCCAAATGTGATAGAACCATGCAGAGGTCATGGAAATCCTGGGGATTTTGCAGGCACACTTGATTGTAACTCCTGGAGAAGTAAACTTTCATGAATGATATATTATTTCCAGATTCTGACAGCAGTTCTTCCACTGAGACTGCTTCCCTTATGACTGTATGAATTAATAACTGCATGCACTGAGAAATCTGAAATCTGAATTGTTAACTGCTTGAGGAATAATTTCAGTGTATAACATTTGCTTTTGACTACTTTCACTTGTTTTTCATATCCATTCCTCTTATATTCATAAATGTGAAAAATTAATTGTGGTCCTGTGGTTAAAAAGTAGAATAGGATTTAGGAGACCTAGGGTCTTTTCTAGGTTCTTCTATGGTTTCCTTGCTTAACCTTTGGCAAATCGTTTGAAATTTGGGTGCCTTTCATATATATATATGAAAGGCGCCCAAATTTCAAGTGATTTATATTACACATATATATTACATATATATATATAATACTGATTTTATATATATATATATGTAATTCAGAGAAACTGCATATCCAGTTTCACTATAGTCAGTTTGACTACACAGAGCTATCCTTCACCTCATCCATGTGTGTGAGTCTATGGCTGAAAGACATACTATAGATATGAAAATATAGCAAAGGATGGCCCTATATCCTTACTCAGTGGGGTGAGAATTTCATGTTTTAACTATTGCTGCTCAAAACCCAAGGCCTTGCTGCTCTTCAGCCTCAAATATGCAAGGAATAAGAAAGAGTGTCAGAAAAGATTGGAATCACAGTCTGGCATACCAAAAGCCCGGCAGGTGATTATGAACCGCTACTAGGCATCAGCGAAACACTAAAGAATTTCAGTCAACCTAATGTCTCTGAATTCTGTTATCCGCATAGCACTTTGATCAACAGTGGAGGGATAAACATGGAAGTAGAAAACCAAATCTGGGCTAGTGTGTCTTTTGGAAGGCTTAAAAACAGGGTGGCACGAAGTGTGCAATCGTAGTTCAAATAAAACTGAGAATAGAGAGGACGACTGAAGTGTCCAACCTGCTTTATGCTGTGACACCTGGACCTATCCCAAATTCAGGGATTTTGGAAAAATCGTGACACCGAAAGACAGAAACAGAGACTGCTCCAGCACTGGCACTAAGAAATGCAACTGTACCAAGGGGCAGGTTTTACTTGCACATGATGCAAAAGTGATTGTCACGCTCACATTGTGTTTCTCAGCCATATCCATATGCACCGATAGAGCATCCGCTTCAAACCCAAAGCACAGATAGAGCTAAAACTGAATACGTACGATTTAATACATCTGATGGGACAGGAATATCATTTTATTCTGAAATAACTAATGAAACATTCAGAACAGGCAATGGTAATTCAAAATTTTATTCAAGATTTCATTTTAAAGTCACAAATGCAGTGTTCTAAATCTGCAAACTTTGCTCCATCTAAGAAATGCAAATTCTGAAGAATCATACTGAGTATACACAACGAAAACAAAATGTATGCGTCTTACAAAACGGAAACCTTACTAATGCATTCTATGAAACTTTTACCCAGCTGACAGATGGTAGTGAGAGGAGTCTTTGTTTCCATTTGAACCCAAAGTGAGATTTTGAACTTTCTTTAGGAAAGGTATTTAAGAGATATCAAAATTTGAGCTTGGTATCGTTTAAGGTTAAAGTTAGTGTGAGTTTATTGAGAGAATGTATTTTTATATCTAGATGCTTTGAAAATGAGATTATAAAATGTTCATGAGGGGAAAATTTAATCCAAATTAATTTAGTGATAATCTTTGGCAGTTGAGAAGAACAGCAGCTTTATTACCAGTACCTTTGATTTTTCTTGCCCTGGAGTGATGACAAATTCATTGTTCCACAGTGGCAATTGGCAGAATCAATTTAAATATTTGGGAATATGTAGTTCTGACATTTAGAATAAGTTTGAATGAGCTTCTCCTTTTTTTAGATTTGTTCAGACAAGTGAAGCAAGTAGTTTTTGTTTGATGGTAAGGAAAATAATCACGCCAAAAGAACAGACAGCAAAATGATTAAATCTGAGACACTGTATACAGCATCTCAGAATGAACATTACCATTTCCAGGCCTTTATTAAATATTTATGACTCATTTTAGACTAGACAATGCAGTAATATTGCTAGCAGGAACAATCACATAATAGAACTTGGATTTCTTATCACCACTTTCACCTCTGTGTGCCTTCTGCACATATGGAGTTGCAGTTGACTTCAAAGGCAAGTCTACATAATCCTTTGTCTGGGGATCTTAGTAACTGGCAAAGTCAAAGACTACTTATCTGCATCTGTACCTGTGAAGCCCAGGATCTCTGCTTTATAGAAAAAGCCTCCGGAGTTTAGTGGTTGGTGATGGGGCGGGTACGGTTTGAATTAGAAAGGCCATGGAATCACACAGTCTTAGAAATTCAATTCTTTTTATTTCCCTGCTCATGCTGAACATGACTTCCTGGACAGAACTTTCTCCATCTGAAGGAATTTGAAGAGGAGGTTGGAACTCCTGGTGAGAGTGTATAGCGTAACCTCACAATCAATAGCTGTAGGAGAAGACCGGTGAATTGTTCATCGAACTACCATCCATGAAAAAGTCATCCTAGGGAATTATGGAACAGTAAACCTCATTTCTATACCAGGCAAATGAGTAGCCTCAATAACTGTATTTAGGATCAGTGAGCATATAAAAACCCAACCTCTCCGATCAAAGAAAGCTTCTATGGGCAGGGAATGTGCCTGTTTATTTGTTGTATCTTACTCTCTCAAGTGCTTAGTACAGTGCTTGGCACACAGTAAGTGCTCAATAAATACGATGAACAAAAGAAAGCATGGATTCCACAAGAGAAAATCGGGCCTCGCTAATCTTCTGGAGTGCTTTGAAGGGCTCAGTGAGCGTGAGGATAGAAGAGGAAACTGGTAGCCATATTTAAAAAAGCTTTGACCCAGTTCCACGCTCAGGTCCTTCAGAATAACTTGGGAAATCCTGAGATAAGAGGAAATATTCCAGCATTGAGGTCAGATGAATGCGGGACTCACAGGACTGAAGCTTCAGGGCCCAGGATAGGGGAGCTGGGGAGACTCTGAGAACATCACAATGTGGCCCCCAGAGCTGCGAGCTTCCACTGCCGCCCCCATTGAAAAATATCCTCAAACGCAACTGAATTAAGCACACTCCTTCCACCCCAACTCCGAGTCACGCCCGGTCCCATGATGGAGCTTCCTTCCGCCCCTGTAGCTCCGCCGCGTTGTTGGGGATGGCGGGCGCCAGCTGCAGCGGAGTCTCAGGCCTGGAAGTGTAGGAGCCACCGGAAGCCGTAGTCCCCAGCATTCAGGGCCCACAGCCCCGGTCAGTGAAGCCGAGAAGACCCTGGGCTCAGCTTCAATAAGTCAGGCAGGGAAGAAAGCCTCTTGATCTGTAAAGAGAGAATTGGGGCGGCAGATCAGGATCTCCTCATCAGCTGTATTCACCTCTTCTTCCCCTGTGCGCCGCCTCGGACCCCGAAGCTGCTGACACCATCTGGGGACCCTAGAAAGCCCAGGTGGCCACTGAGCATGCTGACAGCCCCAGCCGTTAGCTAATAGCCTTCTCTCTTAATTAGCACGGGTCTCGTTCCCCACTATGCGGGGACAATGACACTTTGGAGCCAGTGTGGGGACCGAAGGAGCCTCCTTCCCGAACTGATATCTCCGCACCCCGCAATCTAGCAGATGCTCGCCATGCACAGCCAGACACATACACATGGTCACACACAAACACTCGGGCGAGAGGCCAGGCCCAGCCCGAGCTTTAGGGTTCTGTTAATTGACTGCGCAAACACTATTTTCTCCTTGGGCTGCTTAAAATAGTCCTTTGGCCTTAGTGACATCAAGTGGGTGTTTCTCTTTCGACTGGTGCCTTGAGCATTGTTACAAGACAGTTCCGTGGACTCTCCAAGGTACAGTGGAAAGAGCACGGGCTTAGGAGTCGGAGGTCGTGGATTCTAATGCCGGCTCCGCCACTTGTCAGCTGTGTGACTTTGGGCAAGTCACTTCACTTCTCGGTGCCTCAGTTACCTCATCTGTTAAATGGGGATGAAGACTGTGAGTCTCACGAGGGACAACCTGATTACCCTGTATCTACCCCAACGCTTAGAACGGTGCTCGGCACATAGTAAGCGCTTAACAAATACCAACATTATCATTATTGTTGGCAGCCATGATTGCGTGCAATATTGAACTTGGCCCCCCACCTCTCTGAACTGCGTCATTACTACGCATGACATCACCTCTCTTACCCTCAACCCTGCACTTGGGAGGTGGGGGGGCAGTTTGAACTTTGGTCTTTGATGCCTCTCTTCCTCCACTTGACATCTCTCTGATCTTTTTTTATCAACGTTTATCAATTGCATAAAAAGACACCTCTATCTGATTGGCATTAGTTCTTATGTCCCATTAACTAGAGCAATATGTTTGTCTTCATGCTAAATGGAGTGTCAACCTGGTTATCTCGGATCAGAAGATGCCTTCCTAGTTTAATCTCGGAGCTAAAAAAAGATTAATGGAAGCTGTCACAGTGATGCATACCATGCTTAGAGTCCAATAATTTCATTTTAATCAGTTGCACATTATTGGTAACACTGAATCATAACTTTGCTTGTTTTTCAAGGGTACTGTGACCTTGTGCAGCTGTACCAAGTGAATCAAAATCTGGTTCTATTTACCATGCTGTTTTCGGCGCTCTAGATATTCTTCTTTTTTAATAAGAGGTCTTTATTGGCTTTAAATTATTCCCTCAAGCATTCGTGTTGGGGAAAAAACACCTTTTGGTGATTATACACTAATCATTCAGCTTTGACAAATGCTGGTGAAATATATAAACACGGAACACAGCACTGTATTTGGGAGTGGAAGGAACAACCTAGGTTTTGCCACTTTGTATTTCATTTTCCAAATCCAATCTATATTTCAGGAGGAGAATTTTCACTTTGACAGCTTAATATGAAGACCTAATTCATTTTGGATAATTTGGAAGTGAAATTGAAGAATAACATTTGCTAACAGATAATTTACACTATGAGATTTATTTTGCATCCTGTTTTTATGAGAGTTTCAGAATTCAGAAATAAAGATAAACTGCAGCTTTTCCTATAAGAGCACTTTGGATATTTATTTTAGCAAATAGCAGTTCCTTATATTTGGGAGGATTATTACTATAAAAATATTTTTAACATTCTCTTGAATAGTGGACAAAGGCAAAGAGAACAATCAGTCTTTTGTAAAACACAAAATCATATGACTTAAGTTAAAGAAACAAAAGAAATTAGACATCCCAACCATCATGACATAGTCCAGGACTCGATTTCCCGATGCATTTGCTTGCTTAAGTCAGGCTTTGTAAATTTATTTGTTTTAAACCACTGATGACACAAACCCATTATTTTAATACTATGCTCAGAGAATGCCTCTTTTCAGCATGTCCTGCTGTAAAATACATTTTACGTGGACAGAACAGTTTTGCAGTTTGTTAGGAGTAATGAGAATAGTGGAGAACTTCATTAGGCATGAATCACATCACTCTCTGCTTCCTCTGTGATTATTCTATGTCTCCATGCTTTATTCTGGGCTTTGATTTATCTGCTATAAATCTCTAAATCACTTGTCCATAATAGTCTTTAAATCTAATCATCTTAAGGAAAGTAGGAGGAGATTTGCCATGGGGAATAAGGTATATACTTTCCTGGGCATGTTTTAATCAAGGAAGTAACTATTTTCATCTTTCCAGTTGTGAAAGAAATTAAATCAAGATAGAAAAGCTTTTCCTAGGCACAGGTCATTGAGAAATACTTTGAATCTGCATTTTTGCCAACAACAAAACATTTATGAAACATTTACATAAGGTATGGCTGAGTCCTGGTACGTTATTAGATTTGCCAGATGTTGAATTTGTTTTCAGATATCTTCGTAGAGAACAAGACTAAATCATAGCCATGATGGGCCCTGGGTTAGCTGAATGTCTCGGGCCCCCTAAATTCATCACCCCAACTCTTAAACTCATATGTGTGACATTTGCAAATCTCTGCAGTCATGAAAGGAAATATGTTTTGTTCAGTGATAATGAAAAAGAAGATTATTTACTGTGAAAGCCCATTTCCTTTTCGAGGAAAAAAAGCAGTTTTAAAGCTGCTGAAAACATTTAGATATGTATGTTTTATTTTCTAGACAGATTTAAAAACATAGGAACATTCTTCCTGGGTGAGAACAATGGTACCAATACTCTATCTCCAACAACGGTCACAGAAGATGCTTGGAGGACCAGAATTGCTGCTGTTGTGGATGTAGCATATGAGTTCCGTAGTCTTTCTCAATAATTATTTATTAGAGATCTCTCTCCAATCGATTTAGCCAAACCCTTCTTAAACCTATGAGTATTTTCAGACCACATAGCTTCCAGTGGTACTGAAGTTCTTGCACTTTCCACAGTATTTCCTTTTGTGCAGTCAAGCTTCAGTAAATGCCCCTTTATCATGGACTAGTGGCAAGAACATGGGCTTGGGAGTCAGAGGACTTGGATTCTAATCCCGGCTCTGCCACTTGTCCGCTGTGTGACCTTGGGCAACTTTTCTGTGCCTCGGTTACCTCATCCGTGAAATGGGGATTAAGTCTGTGAGCCCCACATGGGACAACCTGATTACCTTGTGTCTACCCCAAGGCTAAGAAAACTGCTTGGCACATAAAAAAGTGCTTAACAAATATCATTATTATTATTATCCAAGTACAATGAAAATATTGAAAGTTGAAATACTAGACACTGAATGGTTTGCTATTTTCTGTGTAAGCATGACAAAAATAAATGAAGGGGACCACAGTTTAAAATACCTTTTCTTAGCCACAGTATTAATACTGAAATTTCCAATCATTCAAATTTGATTGTTAAAATCTCAGACGTATAAATGTTCAACCTCAATTTGGGAAGCTTATGAGATGTATGGAGCTTATACATTTATTGCTGCGTGAATAAAGTGCTCAGTAAATACCATCGATTGATTCACAAAATACTAACACACTCAAGCCTGCACCTCTTCTAAGCTAGACAAATATAATGTACAAACTTCTTTTTATAGAAGGCAAACCCACCGTTTATTTGTTTTTGACATTCTGCACCTGGTTTTCCAAAAATAAGACTGGAGTGGCAGAGACCGAAGCAAGGATTGTATGAACAGCATGAGATAAGATGTGGCCAAGCTACGTACTGTGCTATGGGAAATCAACAAGTGCACATTGCAGAGTTCCATGGGATTTAGAACCTTGTGCTGTCATCCAGTTCATTCATGTCTTTGTCTAGCAAAAATTGATCGATTATACTGCCTTGATTAGACAATTCAAACAATGATACCTGACCCATCAAAACAAAATCAGTATGAAGGACTTCTTAATGTCTAGCAAGACTGTGAGCTCTGTTCTGCTAATTGGGATTCTGTTTTTTAGCCAGAGTTTAAGAGTCTGTACTCTCACAAACATGACTGTAATTTGAAAACCAGATTTTTTAGATCCTTTTTGGTCCAGGTTAAGGGAAACATTCTTCAATCTCTTATTTTAATGAACATTTATGACTAAAAATAAAGCATATGTGTATAATATAATCACATATTTTCTTGCTCCAGCAGACTTTTTATATCATCTAGACTCCAGCATTTTATTTGTCATGAAAAGTATAAAAATGTAAATCCAAGTGCACAATAAATCCACAAGGATATCATTTGATGAGCTAAAGCCTTCAACTTTTTGACGGTTGGTGAGCTGCCTGTTTAGGCTAATGGCAGGTTTTCGATCTCTATGATATAATATGATTTTGTTGTGAGGAAATACCATACCAGTTAAGTACTTTGCTCCCTACAAGAGATGTAACCTCACTTAGAAGGTCTCACGTCTCAGAGTGGCTCAGTGGAAAAAGCACGGGCTTTGGAGTCAGAGGTCATGAGTTCAAATCCCAGCTCTGCCACTTGTCAGCTGTGTGACTGTGGGCAAGTCACTTCACTTCTCTGGGCCTCAGTTGCCTCATCTGTAAAATGGGGATTAAGACTGTGAGCCCCACGTGGGACAACCTGATTCCCCTGTGTCTACCCCAGCGCTTAGAACAGTGCTCTGCACATAGTAAGTGCTTAACAAATACCAACATTATTATTATTATGCCTAAGCCAGGAGAACACAAGGAACTGACACTGAGGCCGGAAGACTTCTTTGAGTACCGGTACCTTGGAAAATATCAAGAAAATCATATTCTGTCTCCCTGAAGATGGCAGTAAGAATGGGGAATGATTGACAGCTTAGACAATTAGACAGTTGTCTTGATTTTATGAATCGCAGTCTTGATGTCACTGAATGGACAGTCATCTGTGACCAGGGTAAAAGTGAATTAGAAGAAAATGCTGAGTGGTGCTGGAGGCAATGATCAAATGATACTTCAGTTGGCCAGTACCTGCTAGGGATCATTTTAAAGTTCTAAAGCTCACATTCAATTTAAACCGCTCAGTCCCATAAATTTGGAAATTTTCTCCAACCTAGGTCCAAGTTGGCATGCAACAAAATTAGGTATTTCTCTTCACTCCAGTGTTTGACGCCTTACAAATTAAACTTTGGTGGCACAAGAGACTTTATAGTAAGTATGTAGTATAATCTCTGTACAAAGCATTATTTCTAACAGTTAATTCTGTATGTAGCATTGGAATAGAAATAGTGCCTGGTAAGTACAGTTAGAAAAGTCCAGGGACCCAGGAGGAACACTTCAAATTATGAATGTTATCCCATGAGAGAATATTAAAAAACAACACATGTGGAGGAGGAAAACTTTGGGAAATAATTCAGGTTTATTTAAGGAAATTATAAATATGATTCTCTTGGATGTTCATTCCTTGTTATGGCAGTTCAGTGGCTTTTATTTTGGCCTCCAAACTGGGAATAGTTCCTGTGGCAAATGGCATTAAGTTTCTTTTATTAACTGGTTTCGATTCAAAGCTCCAATTGCATAATTCCTCTTGTGTTTCAGGATTCCCAGATTGATGAAATTTTGGTAGCCAAAGCGTGGATTCCACTTCATGGAATGACAATGTTTTATCACCTGACAAGGACAGGGGCCCTATTTTCAAAGTAGAATTTGGTCAGGTCTATTAATTGTCCCATGGGAATGCGAATGGCTCAGGGACTCTAGTTTCAAGTTACCGGTGGTACATGATACAGGAAATGGGAAAAAAAAAAAGATTGGGCTCTAGCCCTAGCTCTGCCAGTTGTTTGCTGGGTGACCTCGGGAAAGTTACTTAACCTCTCTGGGTTTCAGGTTCTGCATTTGTAAAATGGGGATTATTATATATTCCTCTCTACCTCACTGGAATGTTGTGAGGACAAAAATTAGAACAGTATTGTCAGAATGCTCTGGAAAGCAAAAATATTTGCTTCAGGGGCTGGCTAAAAGTCACTCTGTGTCCAACCGATCCCTCTACATTATTAGCACTTCAGGATAGATCTTTAACTGCAGTCCTATCTCTGCTTTCAAGCTTGCCTCTTGGACATCCCAATGTTTATGAAACCTTTGCTCGAGAAGTCTATCTTGCCACTCATCCCTTTCCTACGTCTTTCCCCCACCCTGGAAATTCCCCCCGTCCATATACGCCAGACCACCACTCTCCCCACCTCCATAGCCTTATTAAGGTCCCATCTCTTCCAAGAGATCTTCCCCAATTAAGCTCTCTTTGCCTTCTGCTTCATCTATGTGTCAGGATCTGTGCCCCTTGGGCATTTGATATTCACCCCGCCCTCAAGCCCACAACACTTATGTACATAGAATGGATTCACTAAGCTCTTTGCTTATTGTTTTAAGGCCTCTATAGCCAGGCGTATATGAAAAGTATACAGATATATTTGTATTTACAGAAAATACTATTGAAATCAATGAGCATGTGCATAGTTGAAATTACCATAATACATAGGCAGCACCTTCCACACTGTCCACCTCTAAGGGCTGTAGTTTGCTATGCTTTTGCTTTGGGAATAAGCTTTAAGAAAACCTAATGATATTAAGTAGTTTAGTGTATCGGTCTTTGACAAAAGACACTGATCTACACATTGAACTTAAAGCTAAATGGCATTTATATAGAAATAGTGCATAAACTCTTACCCTTTTTCCTTCCCTTTAATATTAACAATAATACATGGCATGCCTATCTACTTGTTTTGTTTTTTTGTCTCTCTCCCCCCTTCTAGACTGCGAACCCGGTTGTTGGGTAGGGATTGTCTCTATCTCTTGCCTAATTGTACTTTCCAAGTGCTTAGTACAGTGCTCTGCACACAGTAAGCACTCAATAAATATGATTGAATGAGTGAATGAATATCTTTAAATTATATATATATAATAATTTACTAAATGTATATATACCTTAATGTTTGTCTTCCCCTAGAGACTCTAAGCTTATTGTGGGCAAGGGACCACATATTCCAACTCTGTTTGTACTCTCCAAATCTCCTAAAACAGTGCTCTGCACACTGTAAGCACTCAATAAATATCATTGATTGAAGAGCAATTCTGCTCCCAAATGCCGTTCACAGTCCTCTTCCAATGTAGTGTATTGTTTGAAACTATGCTTACTATGCCTTCCATCGGTTATTCTGCCCACCTGACTTCTGTGTGCCCCCGTTCAATTCACTATACAACAGCTGTCATCCATTCGTCTCACTTGGTCTGCCTAGTGAGTCATTCACAGTCTCTATTAGCCTAGGTATGTTAACACCAAACATATATCCGGGGAGATGTTTTATCTAAGTAAATGGGGAATGGGAATGAGTTTTGTATTACCTGTGGTTCCTGGGGTATGCTTGGTAGGGAAGAAAGAGATTGGATCGAGAAGATTAAAAGATAAAACTGGCCTTTAAAAATCCTTGCCTTTAAATCCTATGAAACTCTCCTCACTTCTAATATCATTTTAACAATGACAGAATCTTCAGTTAAGAATCACTGACAATCCTTGGTCCAGGCACTTCTGGTCCAAAACTGTGCAAAGGGATTGATTATAGTGCAGTTTTGTTCGCTCTCTCTTAACCCTGCCATTTATATTCCAACAAGGGCACGGAGGGCAGGGAGTGATCTCAGCCAGTGCCCATGCTGTGCCTTAGGGCAACGGACCATAGCCTCGTCTTAGTTACTATACAATAAACAAAATATTCTGTGTGAATTCCGGCAGAATTTAGTATGCTTAGTGGGGTTTCACGTTTCACAACAGTTTTTCATCAGCGTTGTAATATGACAGTAATTGATCAAACAACCTTAGTCTAAGCAGGAAATGCACAAACTACACAAATCCACAAATGACAGTGGAACCTTCTTAGGTGTCATTTCTTAAGGGGAAGAACAATGAAACTATTGGTGGCAAGAAAATCTGGACTGGGAGTTATTGAAATTGAAAATATAGATCAGAAAACTTTAAAGGTGGAGTGTTATAAACTGGTTTCACTGTGTTCAGGAAAAGCGAATTATGTGCTCATCCCAAATCTGTTTTTTTCTGCCTTGTCCTTCTCAGAAAAAAAAATCTGTCAGCTAAATAAACACATATGTTAGCTTCCACAGTGAATCCCTAACCAGCCAAATGAAAGCAACATATGATCTAGAGAACAGAATTCATTATCAGTATTCCTTTATTCAATAAGAACTCCTTCAAACACTGAAGGAGAACAGGAGTTTAAATTCAGGTATAATAGATATATGCTGAACCCTTGGACACTAGACTCTGATTGACACGACAATTTTAAAAATAAATCTCCCTTGTGTGGAGTTGCACATTCCCCAATTACTGGGCTAGTTCTTATCAGATTGGACCTCTTGGGGGTTTTGGCAGGTCATGATTGTAGAAGTGCGAAACAATTCAAGCTTTGCAGCTTCATAAGGGTAGAAGGAAAATGACTTTTATTTCCTCCTTTGGGGACTCCAAATAACCCTGGAATAGCTAGGTGTGCTAGTTTACCAGGTCAATAATCTGCCTTTTATATAGACTTCATAGTTTTCAGCACCTTACAAATCCAGAAATCATACATGTATTCTCTAATTTGGAGCAGAGTTGAACTGATAAAACGTATTATTGTAAAACTAATGTTCACTTTTTAAACAGCATTTGCTAACTTTTTCTTTTGCAGGAAAAGCTGAACTGTATTGGATTTAGACATTGAGATGGAATCTAGACCAGTTCTATATGTTTGATTCAGCAGCATTTGTTAACTTTTTCTCAGACAAACCTAGACAGTTGTACTACAGTATTATATGCTTCATTGCAGAATACTAATAAGCTCAGCTGACTCTGAGTTACATGGGTAAATAAAAATTCCCATCTCCTCTTATCATCTTTATTTCTCCACCACATACCAGCATGTAGTCTTCATTTCTCTCAAGTTAACGGACTCACTTGGCCTTGTTCTCACCGTTCCTCCCTCCAATTCCTTGCTCTTGCCTGGAACTCCAACCCCCGCCCCATTGAAATCCACAAATTCACAGCTCTTTCCATCTTCAAAGCACTTCTGAAATGATACCTTCATGGATTTTTTTCCCCTCCCCAAGTCAGATCACCGCTGCCACTTCAGTAGTCCCGCACTAATTACATACTTTTATACCTATAGTCCTTCATATATATATATATATATATATATATATATATATATGGACTATATAGTCCTTCCTGAGAAGCAGCGTGGCGCAGTGGAAACAGTACGGCCTTTGGAGTCAGGGCTCATGAGTTCGAATCCCAGCTCTGCCACTTGTCAGCTGTGTGACTGTGGGCAAGTCACTTAACTTCTCTGTGCCTCGGTTCCCTCATCTGTAAAATGGGGATTAAGACTGTGAGCCCCACGTGGGACAACCTGATTCCCCTATGTCTACCCCAGCGCTTAGAACAGTGCTTGGCACATAGTAAGCGCTTAACAAATACCAACATTATTATTATTATTCCTTATACATTGACTTACGTACCCTATTATTTAAACACTTTCCTATCTATAGCTCCAATTTTATTTCTTTTCTTCAGAAAACTCCCTGAGGACAGAGATTCTGACTTTTAACTCACTGTACTCTCCCAAGGGCCTGTTAGAGTATTCTACACGGCCATCTCTACTTAGATGTCCCCGCTACACTTCAAACTAAACATGTGCAATGCAGAGCTCCTCACCTTACCACCCAAACCCTTTCCTCTCCCATATCTTCCATTACCATAGACAGCACCACTACTCTCTCCATCTTTCAAATACTATTGATCGCTGTCAGATTGCACCTGTTGTTTCTTTTCGATCTACCTTTCCCATTTATTCCTCTTCTGGATGTGTCCAAGAGTCTCCATGATGCCAGACTTCAGGCTTTGAAGGGTAACCCTTGATGACTGGGATAACATCCTTCCATCTACCACTATGGGAGAGGAGTAGGGGGTTGGCGGAAGTTTCCTTCCCGACCTTTGGAATATTGGAAAAGTTGTGGTGCCTCACCCATCCCAGGCTAGAGGTAGGAAGAACTGAGGAGGTCAAAGTTCTCTCATATCGAACCGTCACTTCCTCACCTTGCTCATATAATACAGCCCCGCTTGGACACTTTACTCATCTATCACCGACTTACTGTACCTGATCTCTATCTCGCTGCCAACCCCTTGCCTATGTCCTCTCTCTGCCCTGGAACTCCCTCTCCCTTCATTTACAACAAATCAACTCCACCTTCAAAGCTTTAGTATAATCCCCTCTCCTCCAAGAGATCTTCCTCAATTAAGCCATCTTTTCCCCTATTCCCTCTCCCTTCTGTGTTGCTCATGCAGATAGATCTGTACCCTTTAATCCTTGATAGTCACTCCACCCTCAACCCCATAACATTTAGGTACATACCCTAAATTTATCTATTTTAATGTCTGTCTCCCTCTCTAGACTGTATGCTCTTTTGAGCAGGGAACCTATCAGCTACTTTGCACTTTACTCTCTCAAACACTTAGTACGGTGCTCGGCACACAGTGAACACTCACATACTATTGATTAGTTGACTGATTGTTTTTGATTTGCTTGTCCTGTGTCTTTGCCCTTCCCTGCTTAGATGAGCCAGGCAGGCTAGCTCTATTCTTCCCAGGGCTTAGTACTTTAAAGTATCGTTGATTAATTAGTTATGAGAATCAGTGCTTTAATGGTAAGCATCAAGAAATAGACGAAGCATCAAAGGGGATGGATAATATCTAAACTGGGTTATCTTCAAACTTTTTTTATGGTACTTAAGAGCTTACTATGCGCCAGATTCCGTACCAAGCGGTGGGTTGGATACAAAGATAATCAGCTTGGGCACTGTCCATGTCCCACATGGGACTCACAGTCTTAAACCCATTTTACAGAGGAGGTAATTGAAGCACAGAGAAGTTAAGTGACTCGCCCAAGTTCACACAGCAGACAAGTGGTGGAGCCGGGAGTTAGGATCCAAGTCCTTCTGACTCCCACGTCTGTGCTTTATCCACTACGCGGCACTTCTTCTCTGTTCTGGATAATTAGTTCTACAGAGAAGAAAAGATAAACACAGACAATTACCTGGATGGTTTGTGTCTTGAGCATTAAAGAAGGAAAAGTGTGATCTAGTCATTTTGAGGGAATATTGGCCTGGTTATGCAGCGTGGCTCAGTGGAAAGAGCCCGGGCTTGAGAGTCAGAGGTCATGGGTTCGAACTCCGGCTCTGCCACTTGTCAGCTGTGTGACTGTGGACAAGTCACTTCACTTCTCTGTGCCTCAGTTCCCTCATGTGTAAAATGGGGATGAAGACTACGAGCCTCCCGTGGGACAATCTGATTACCCTGTATCTACCCCAGCACTTAGAACAGTGCTTTGCACAAAGTAAGCACTAAATGAATACCAACGTTATTATTATTATTCATATATTATGCTGTATTTTATTTTTCATTTCAATTTCACATCCAAAGATGGCCACCAAGTCTGAAATACAGAGTCCAGTAGTTGTCACTGTTGCAGGTTAACATTGTCCAGCACAAGATTGTATGAAAGAACCTGGAAAACCATATATTTATTGATCTCTTTTTTTGTTGTGCATTGTGAGGATTGCCAATTCACTGGTAACAGCTTGAGAGATGATATATAAACTCATCAATAAGGAACAAGTCTATCATGTCTATTGTATCGTACTCTCCCAAGTGCTTAGTACAGTGCTCTGAACACAGTAAGTGCTCAATAATTTTGTTAATTGATGGATATGAGCAATACTTGATATATAAAGGAACTTGCCAGAGGAAAGGGTGATGGAATTGGAATTTGTTTGCTATTACAGTATTGTAGGCTCAACAACTCTCTATAGGGAACCCGTTTCAAGCTACGCACTCCACCACCCGTCCCACTCCCCATTTTTGAAATGAGTGTTTAACTGTGGATGAGATACGAGAACAGATTTTGTAGACACCAACATAGATCCCAAGGCTTTCCCTGTCCATCTCTTCTAAGACCTTTAGACTTTTTTCTGATGTCCCGCACTTCAAAGTCTTATTGAAAGGACATCTCCTCCTAGAAGCCTTCCCTGACTAAGCCCTCCTAACCTCTTTTCCCTGTCTCTTCTGCATAACTCTGACTTGCTCCCTTCATTCTTCCTCCCTCCCATCCCCACAGCACATTTGTCTGTATCTCTATATATCTGTAATTGATTTATTTATTTATTCATTTATTTATGTATATTAATGTCCGTCTCCCCCTCTAGACTGTGAACTTGTTGTGGGCAGATAATGTATATGTTTGCTCTTATATTGTGCTCTCCCAAGCGCTTAGTACAGTGCTCTGAACCCAGTAAGTGCTCAATACATATGATTGAATAAATGAATAAGCGGTTTTAAATTTGTTGGGGGGTTTAGAAAAGTTGCTTCACCATTTTGAGCTCTAATCATCTCCGCTATGACTACCTGAGCGAGTTATCGCAAGGCTTCATTTATTAATATTTGTAAATATGCTATCCGGCTCATTGTTGAAAGACTTTGTTGAGAAATGGAGTATGAGGATGACATTTGCTCATTTTGATTAAAAATGACAAAGTGAAATTTCAACTACAGAAGTCAACAAAGCAATTTAATTTATAAAGGTGTCTGCATACTGCAACACAGAACCAAATGGGGAACTTTCTGAATCTCAGACTGTGGAGGTTGCTTTCAAATGAGGATTAGTTTTCAAGTGGGAATTTAGTGTAAGCAAATATCATCGTAGGGTGAACATCACTGGGGGCTAATTGCTTCCATTCTCACAGTGGGCTTTTCCATTCATCAAAGGGTCAAGTGGAGCCCACAGAACCATAAATACGGCAAGTATATGGGATTGCATTATGCATTATGTTTATTGTTTTGGAGAATCAATTATATTCAGCCAAAACAAATAAAAGAGTGAACTTGAAAGTACCCATTCGAAGCAGTGCATGCCCACTTGCCTTGATCTTAAAAGAAATCAGAAGCCCTGAAAAACAAAATCAAGCAAACTCTGTTTTTCTACTACCCTAATCGTCTTGAGAATTTATGATTTAGATTAAACTATAAACACTTGCCTGTGGAGGGAAAAGCTCCACTGCGGGGACAAACAGTTCGGTGGGTGTGATTTCTAAAGCAGAATCAGGCAGCACACTGGATTAGTTTAATGGACATGTGCTGTGTGAGCAGCTGTTTCACTGACAGGGAAGGGAAGTTTCCAGTAGAACTATTTACTCTTTGTTATGAGTTCCAACCAAAGATTGGCTGTGACTATTGGAGCTGCAGAAACCTAGATGCTAGCTTCAGTTTTTGTACCAAGGAAGGTATATTTGCAGCGTGGCTCAGTGGAAAGAGCACGGGCTTTGGAGTCAGAGGTCATGGGTTCGAATCCCAGCTCGGCCGCTTGTCAGCTGTGTGACTGTGGGCAAGTCACTTAACTTCTCTGTGCCTCAGTTCCCTCATCTGTAAAATGGGGATTAAGACTGTGAGCCCCACGTGGGACAACCTGATTCCCCTGTGTCTACCCCAGCGCTTAGAACAGTGCTCTGCACATAGTAAGCGCTTAACAAATACCAACATTATTATTATTTCAGAAGAGTAATGAATAATGTAAAAGACCCAGAGCAGAAAGAGGGGCCATCAGGTGGAGGTACGGGAGTCCTAGAGCAGAAGAGGTTTCAGCACGAATCTATTTGTACCTCAATCCCATGGATCTTTACAGATTTGTGTCCTATAAAAGACGTTAGCATTTTTATACCATGTGATATTAGAAGGATGATACCCACAAAAGGAATGCTTGAGACCTCTGTCCTCTGTAGTGCAGGCAGGAGGTTGCGTTCCCTTTACCTATGGAGAAGACTAGCACAACTAGCACGAGTGTTGGTATTATGTAGTGCTGGCTTTAAGATTTAGAGCTACCGACCACCTCCATGTTGCAGGATGAAATGGGGGGGGAGATTACAGGTAGGTCCAGCAGTCTTCAGTTCTTGAAGCTTCTTCTTCAACCAGATTGAGCCACCATTCTAGGCTCTGTCCGGGAACGGGTTGCTTAATCGATCAATTGATGGTATTGAAGGCTTACTAGGTGCAGAGAACTAAACACTTGGGAGACTATGATATCATGGAGTTGGTAGACACGTTCCCTGCCTACACTGAGTTTACAGTCTAGAGGGGAAACAAACATTAATATCAGGGAAGCAGCGTGGCTTAGTGTATTGAGAATGGGCCTGGGAGTCAGAAGCACCCGGGTTCTAATCCCAGCTCTGTCACGTGCTTGCTGTGTGACCTTGGGAAAGTCACTTAACTTCTCTGGATCTTGGTTACCTCATCTGTAAAATGGGGATTAAGACTGTGAGCCCCATGTGGGACAGGGACTGTGTTGAACCTGATTCATTTGTATCTACCCCAGTGCTTAGAACAGTGCTTGGCACATAGTGAGTGCTTAACAAATACCATAATAATAATAATTAACAACATAAATTATTTCTAATATATAATGAAAAGATATGTACATAAATGCTGTGGGATGACTATCAAATGCCCAGAGGTCAGAGATCCAAGTGCATAGACTATGCAGAAAGGAGAGGGAGCTGAGGAAAAGAAATATGGAAGAAGTCATTGGAAAGTGAACAGTTGAAGACGGCGGTCAAGGAGAGAAAAGCGGGGGGGAGTGTTTTAAAAGGTATGAAGTGATGGGGTCAGAAACACAGGTGGAGAGGGTATATTTAGAGCAGACAAAAGAGATGTCTTTTTGAGTTACTGTTTGGACTATAGGGAGAGTAGAAAAGGATGGAGGAGGGGGGATTGGAGAGGAGCAGAAGAGACTTTAGGGAGATCACACTTGAGAGTTTGAATTTTATAGAAGAAGTGTGTGTCCAGGTCATTAGGGAAAAGAGATAGTGGGGGTGGTGGGACTGGAGGTTTGTGGAGGGTGTTAAATGTCTAGAACAGCTGGCAAGAGGAGTGGGTATGGCAATGAATTAAGAAGAAGAAGAAGTATTGTTGTCGGGCAGAGGAGGGGGCAAATTGAAACAGATAAAAATCTACATAAGGTGGACAAGGTCAGAGAGATGTCTGGATTTCCACCAACAGCATTCTGTAGGTTGGGCCCAGGATTGGAAAAAGCGTACTACGGTAATGATTTAAGATTGCAGAAGAAGAGGAGAGCAAGGAAATTGAGTTTAGTGGAGAGAATGTTGTTAGGGGTGTGGATTTGTGTGTCAAGAGAAGGAAGTTTGGGTATGGAGACCAAATAAGTAGGATGGCTGAAGAATGTTACAGGTTTCTGTGGGAACAGGACTGGTTTACCCAAGTGGGGTATGTAGGAAAGTGCTTAGCCCAGTAATTTGCCCAAAGTAAGTGCTCAATAAATACAGTTGAATGAATGAAAGAGACCAGATGAGGAGGTTGTGATCTGATAGAAGAATTTCAGAATTGGTAAGGGTAGAGATTTATTTTGTTAATGAAATGTACATCGCCTCGATTCTATTTGGTTGCCATTGTTTTTACGAGATGTTCTTCCCCTTGACTCTATTTATTGCCATTGTTCTCGTCTGCCCGTCTCCCCCGATTAGACTGTAAGCCCGTCAAACGGCAGGGACTGTCTCTATCTGTGGCTGACTTGTTCATTCCAAGCGCTTAGTACAGCGCTCTGCACATAGTAAGCGCTCAATAAATACTATTGAATAAATACTATTGAATGAGTAGAGATTATATGTGACTAGACATTATAAAATCAAGCATGTGCCCAAACTGGGGAGTGTGTGAGGTGGGGTGGAGCAGGAGATTACTGGAATAGAGGATTGAGTGGAGTAGAGAGCTAGAGTTAGAGTGTAACTTTTGCAATGGCTACCATTTCCAATTTTATGCCGACTCCAACCCAGAGTTGTAAAATGCCAGCTTGCCAGGAACTGCTCCATTAGCGTCAGTAAATCGAATGCTACTATTCACTCACTCTGAATGGGTTTTCGAAGCGGACCACCTACGAGCTACTAAATGGCTCTGCACGAATGAATGTTAGTGCAAATTTGGTGGCCCTAGGTGACCACTCACTTTTTCCGTCCCTAAAACCTGCCCTTTGTGTGCGGGTAGACCAGTGAACGGTTTTATAAGCTCGTCTTTTTATCCTCATATGCAAATCTGCTCTAAATGCATAAAAGTTGGGACAGATGGGAAAGTCCTCTAATGCCTTTCTTAATTCCTTCATTAGTAGTAGTAATTAATTGAGCACTAATAAGGTGTATGCATTTGATCAAAGTCATTGCCTTATAGCATGCTCCTTCAAATTTCACTGTGGCTAGCGTCCCCTCCTTCGCTAATTTCATGTTCTACCCTCTTGTTCTGATTATAGATCATTAGCACCACCCAAATGCCAAAGTGTATTAGTATGAAACACATCTAATGATATATCATTTTGCTCTTGTTTTATGGGCTATGAACTGATGAGATGGTTGTGTTAGTTTTGTCTACATTCTTATTCCTGTTGGTCTGTGTAAGCCACAGGATCTTCTCTTTTTGATGAAAGACAGTATTCTTCATTATTCTCAGGGCTAGACTCTTGGATAACATTTTTATGGGCTGTTAAATTGCAGCCACATTTATTTTTTCCTAGATAGGAAGGATGATTTGATCCCTATATATAATTTTCCAATGAGTCTGTAATATTTATAAAGCACTTTAGGCTATTTAGATGAAAGCCGTTATATAAATGTCAGTCCTAGTTCATAATCATAATGATCACTGTAATCAATACGTTGTAAGTTTGTTTCTTTGAGCTATGAGGAACCACCCAGAAAGTGATTGCAGATTTCATAAACTGTAGCAGAAAGTTCATTTTCCAAAGGCTTCATTCTGGACCATTTTTTCCACCTTATTTTTCCATTAATGGGAGATGGGATTGTAGTGGACACAGCACAGAACTGGCAAGAAGAATAAAATTCATTTTGGACTCTCTGAATGATTTTGAGTAACTCATCATCTCAACACATTTTTCTTCAGCACCCTCAGAGTGCACAGCACTGTACTCCTTTGATCTGCATTTGGACCTGTCAACTTTGGGCATTTGATATTTGCCCCACCCTCAACCCCCCAGCACTTTAAATGATATATATTATTTGTTTATATTATTGCCTGTCTTCGCCGCCGGACTGTAAGCTCACTGAGGGCAAGGAACGTGACTATTAACTCTGTGATAGTTCCCAAGTGCTCCCTCCCAAGTGCTTAATACATACTCTGCACTCAGTAAGCCCTAATAAATACCACTGATTACCCTCTGGGACTGCATTTCCCATGAGCAAAAGGATAACCAAATTTTTGTACACACTCACCTGGCCTGTAGGCAACTAACAAACAGTGTTAATCACTCTTCTAATATCATATGGTATAAAAGGGCTAAAGAATTATTTGAGACTTGGGGCAAACTTTCATCCTAACATATCTTTCCTGGGCTCTTATTCCCCTTGCTCACCATCTCATTTTTCTTCACTGGCAAATTTCCTTTTAGTCTCAAGAAAATAAAGAGGCCAATCTCCTAACATCTCAGCTCCATGTTGGGATGAGGCCAGGATGCCATCTTAGACTCATACGCTATCTTGTAATGCTCCCTGTTGCTATTTTCCTTTTCACAAATTAGCCTAGCTGGTGATATATTCATATTTTGGGGATAGAATTTTTCATAATCTCATGGAAGAAAATGTCAGGAAAATGCCTAAATAAGACCTGAGGAGAGATCCCTGAGTTTTAGCTGCAGTCTGTAAGCTACTTGTAGACAGGGATTGAATCTACCTACTCTATCGTGTTGCCCTCTCCCAAGCACCTGGAAAGTGCTCAATAAATGCCACTGATTGAGCTCTTGTCCACATGAACGGAATGGACAAATGGGATACTGGGCTGACAAACAGTTTTCCATGGAAGGGTGTTGCTGAGCAGAAAGACATTATCTTGTTCCACCCCCCTGATTCCAATATAAGAGAGTATGGCTTCATGCTTTCCCACTCCTGTTGACAGACAGCTTTTTGATGTGCTTTGCAGTACCCCAAACTGCAGTGAGAGAGTAATGGGGTTAATCATTGCAACAAGCTTTCTATCGACTCATGGCCTTCTCTGACTTTAAGTTACCATCCATTTCCGAACCCTTTCAAATGCCAGCGTGTTACCTGACATTAGCCCTTCTTCTGTGGCGCGGAACTAAACCAGACAATCTTGGCCCGCTGCCCCCTCATCTCTCCATCATTCACTCTCCACCCCTTTCTACTCTATTGCGGGTATCCATTTGGTTACGTCTCGGGCATTTTCACCAAATAATCTTCCATCTTTGAAGCAGTAACCTTTTAATCTCCATCCTACAATGTTTTCTTAAGTGTTTATGGCTTCTCCATTTTTTTCTTTTTCCTGTTTGTGGGCCGTTACCTCTTATTAGATATAGTTTACGAATACTTAGCTGAAGGTGACTTATCTCAGACCTTTCCTCTCCCAGAAGGGGGAAAAAATAAGCCTTTAATGAACTCAGTGCTAAAGTAGATTAGTTGTTTCTTCTGGTAAGATGGATGATGCTATCAACATTATTAAGTCACTAGGCCAGAATTTCTCATTTTGTAAATCCAATGTAATAAGCACTATTAAGGCCCCTGCCAATCCATCTCACTGGCATTTTTCTGGCATTCTGGTGTTATGTAGTAGTTTTACATAAGGCAACTTACTTGAGCATTTGTTCACCTGTAATGCTTTTATGCAATGAAACTTTTCCTACTTTATGTCATTCAGCAGTGAGCTTAATTTCTTAGGCAATTTGCAGTCCATTTGAAAAGGTATCATTTTCCCTCCACTTATAGGTAAAGCTGTCAGACTAGTGATATAATTTTTATGCCTCCTTTTAATCTATAGGAATTTCTAGGTGATTTTTTCAGTTTAAAAAAATCTTTTCCTTTTGTTCAGATAAACAAGTCATTTTATAATAATTGTTTCATTATCCACAGCAACAGAAATTAATCACTCATATTTATCGGACACTTACTGTGTGCAAAATACTGTGCGAAGCACTTGGGAGAGTAAGATCTAACAGAGTTGGTAGACACGTTCCCTTCGCACAAGGAGCTTACAGTCTAGAGACTAGAAAAGTGGCATGACTTATTGGAAAGAGCCTGGGAGTCCGGGAACCTGGGTTCTTATTCTGGCTCTACCATTCACCTGGCATTTGATCTCGGGCAAGTCACTTAATTTCTTTGTGCTTTAGTTTCCTCATCTGTAAAATAGGAATAAGATACCTGTTCTCCTTCCTACTTTATCTGGGTGTCCCTCTGAGTCAGGAACTGGGTCTGACTTGATTATCTCCTATCTCATCCATTGCTTAGTACAGTGTTTGGTACCTAATAAGTGCTTAACAGATACAAAAATAAGAATAATAACATGGATTATTAGTACTGTCTTTATTACTATTACAGTTTAGGATAGTACAGGTAAAAGAATGCCGAAGACAGTTTAGCACTTGAAAAGAAAAGTACTATCAGTCAATGGTACGTACTGAGCGCCTACTATGTGCAGAACACTGTATTAAGCACTTGGGAGAGCACAATGCAACAGAGTTGGCAGATGTTCCCTGCCCACAATGCTTGCTGTGTGACCCTGGGCATGTCACTTAAATTCTCCATGCTTCAGTTCTCCTATTCTACCCTTCTACCCAGACTGTAAGCCCCATGTGGAACAGGAACTGTGTCCAACCTAATGGTCTTGCATCTACCCCAGTGCTTAGAACAGAGCTTGACACTTAGTAAGTGCTTAACAAATACCATTAAAAAGAAAACAACGAGCTTACAGTCTAAAATCAATGCCAATTAGATCTTAGGTAGGGCTGATGGGAAATATTTCTAGTCTTGCTAAATATTTTTCAGACCCTTAGTAGCCACAAGTGACCAGTGAATAAACCTTGACCCAATAGCTTTTTGCTCAGGAAATAGTAAAAAAAAAAGGAAAAGGGAAAATGATTCCATTTTCTGTTCTGTGGGGTCTAGTGGTCTTACCTGCAAGGGATGTTGTCCTGGGGAGACATCTGTTGGAGGTGATAACTTTTATTTAAGTTGATTAATGGTTTACTATAACAAAGTATTTTAAAATTCAAACTAGCATACTCATTTTTATTCTGCTTTTTAAAAGTTTGCCTCAAATACAAATTCCCAGAAAAAAATCAATAGGAATGTTGCTGGGGCAAGGCGTATTGGATCCACCTGCAAATCGGGGTTATTCAATAGAAGCGTAGCCTTTGGCCTCAGTAGCATAAGGACCTTTTAGGTCACATTCTTTTTCTAAGGTGTTTGTGTGCAAACCTGGCCAGATACTGCATCTGGACTGTTAGGTTTCCAAGTTTTTCTAACATTTCATTCAGGTCCCAACTCAGTAGGAGGAAGTGTCCCTTGGGGACTAATGATAGATTTTAGCAAAATAAACTGAAATCTAAATCTTAACAAGATGATAAAATTAGTCATTTCATCTCCTCCAAGACATCACAACTCCTCCAAAAGATCTTCTCCAGTTAAGCCATCTTTTCCCCTACTCCCTCCCCGGCCTGCATTTCCTTTGAATTTGGATCTGTACCCTTTAAGCACTTGATATTCACCCCTTCCCCACCCCCACCAAACTCACGTCCATTTCTGTAATTTAATGTCTGTCTCCGCCTCTAGACTGTGAGCTATCTGTGGACAGGAAATGTGACTACCAGTTCTGTAGTACTGTACTCTCCCAAGCGCTTAGTACAGTGCTTTGTATACAGTAAGAGCTCAGTAAATACCATCGACTGATGGACTGATTTCGTCCCCTGAGGGAATTTGCAGATGTTAAAATAGGTAGTGGTGAACTTTCTGGTTAAAGTAAGAAATAAGTAAAATGAAGAATTCCGAGGGGAAAAAATCAAATAGAAAAGCTATAAAATAGTTCACTGGTTCATTTCCCACTTTAGCTTCTAGAAAAAAAAGGAGAAATATGGCTTACTTTTGAACATCATTTATTTAAGGAACTAAAATAATAAATTCAGTGTGTGGGGGGAAACAGTTCTTTCCTGAATTTAAGGCCTTCAAATACATACAGTATGCCCAGTTTTAGTATTCCTATGGCATGCTGATTATATTCTGACAGAAATTTGCACAGAGGAAAACTCACTTTCTCCCAAGTCTAGCATCACATGGAGTCAGAGTCATTTTTTCTGACACCATGTTGGAATATATTCCCGAGAGAAGCAGGGTGGGAAAAATGATCCTTAATTTTGCTGCCATATTTTGTCCAAAACCTGTGGGGAACTATACATTCTGATAGAATATAGTGGGATAATTATATATTTTGGTGATTCGTTTGAGAGGGAGCATATCTGGAAAGAAAGAGAAGCAATATAAAATTTTGTTGTTGGCTACAACCAAGACTTTAACTCAAATTCCCCACAGAGTTTAAAACTATGTAGAGTCAGCAGTACTGCTAATGTTCTACTCCTTTCGTGCCTTTCATCACAACAGGAAAGCCTGATTCGAAATTGGGCATGTTCTTTTGTTACTTTTCGGGTTTAAAACATTTTTTCTTCAGCAAGACATTCTCTTTTCTACAGAGATTTATAAATAAGAGACTCATGTTTTGGAGATCAGACACATTCTTTCAAACCCTTCCAATTTTTGTGCAATAGGGTGGAACGAATTGCGTAGTTGAGTTGAACGTTTTGAACAGTGGCAGCAAAAAGTCTGGGGCTTTAAGTATTGGAAATCTCTTGTTTGAGAGGGAGGGCCTACTCTCTAGTTGGCTTAAAAGACCTCAGTTCTTGTCTCATGGTGCAAATTGTTTCCACTCTCAGATATTTAAACGCATTTGTCTTAGGAGAAAATATGGAATGCGGGAGAGGCTGGAGGAGAAAATGAAAGAGATTTTCAGATGTTTGAAGATAAAGAATTATTATTTACATTAAAAGAAAGGTATGCCGTGGTAGACTAGTAGGGGTTGACATTTTTGAAGATGTCTATAAGCTGTGAATGCTGTTCTAATCCGTACAGAAATCATAGTTGTCAGGCTCTCTGAAATGACAGCTCATCAGTACTAAGCCCGTGCTACGTATTTTGAATTCGCAGAGTATTCAGACACTGTCAAAAGTTTCCATGATTGCCTCCAAAAATGGCCAGGTGGATAACTATATTTCTCAGGTGATGATGATGCCTGTGACAAGGGAAATACGTAGTTTCACACTGGCTAGCAGGGATGAAAAAAATTATCTTTTAACACAGAGATCAAGTGATACTTTCCAAAGAAGATTCAATCATAATATTCAGTGATCACTTGATGACCCATGTGTTTGTTTATCACTATCCAGTTCAGAGACTTGGAAAAATCTATATTCCAGTTGCACAAGAAAGCCTGTCTAAAAATACAGCTCTTCCAGAAATCATTCCCCATTTAAGCTCCACCTTTTCTAGCTTGCATCCATCCAACATCAGCGTGGATCCCTTAACAGGTCTTATTCCTTATCGTGTATGTTTGTTCTTGTATTAATTGTACTTATTTACCTAGTTATTATGGTGGAATGGGGCAATTTCCTGAAACTTGCCCAGTTCAGAAAGGGAAAAGTGAAACAAGTCTTGGACTCTGAGGGGAACCCAGGTGTCTGAGACCTCTTTAAGACTGTTGAGGGCAGGGAGAGTGTCTGGGATAATGTTGTACTGTACACTCCCAAGCACTTAGTACCGCGCTCTGCACACTGTAAGTGCTCAATAAATATGACTGACTGACAACTGACTCACTCTTTTTCCAGTGGATTTTGGATTTCTCTTTGGCTGGGATAAGACTGAGGGAACACCAACGTGTGATGGAAAGTTGCTCCAGGGCTAATGTGGAAAGCTACTGAGTGTACCCTAGTGAGAAGAGCCCAGGCCAGGTAGCCAGAGGTTCTGGGTTCTAATCCTGACTCTGCTACTTGCCTGCTGGGTGACTTTGGGAGAGTCACTTAACTCCCCTGTGCCTCAGTTTCTTCACCTGCACAACGAGGATTCAATACCTATTCTCCCTTCTATGCAGACTGTCCAGGGGACATGGACTGTGTCTGCTTTTGTTACTTGTCTCTACTGTAGCACTTAGAACAGAGCTTAATAAGTAGTTAGCACTTAGTAAATACCATAATAATAGTGATTATTATTATTATATATGTTCTGGCACATGAGTCACGTGGTAATAATAATAATGTTGGTATTTGTTAAGCACTTACTATGTGCAAAGCACTGTTCTAAGCACTGGGGTAGACACAGGGGAATAAGGTTGTCCCACGTGGGGCTCACAGTCTTAATCCCCATTTTACAGATGAGGTAACTGAGGCACAGAGAAGTTAAGTGACTTGCTCACAGTCACACAGCTGACAAGTGGCAGAACAGGGATTCAAACCCACGACCTCTGACTCCAAAGCCCGTGTTCTTTCCACTGAGCCACGCTGGTGGTGTCTCATGCACCTCCGGTTTTATTGTTCTCACTAGTGTTTTGATCTTTAATGGATTTTACCTTTAACAAGGCTCTTCTGCCTATGGTCTTCCCACTTCAGCTTCTCATGCAGCAGCTTATTTGGGTATCTTTATCGTTGCCTATCTTCTTCGTATGTTCTACCCAGTCAAAATGAGGTGTGATGAGTATAGCTTCTGTGCTGTGGA